>NC_079197.1:101304284-101666784 GCF_029499605.1 Hyla sarda | reverse complement strand
TACAGCACAGAGCGAGTTCGCTCTGTGCGTAATGATGGGTGATACGGGGGACGGAGCAGCGTGACGTCATGGCTCTGCCCCACGTTACATCACGGCCCGTCCCCTTAATGCAAGTCTATGGGAGGGGGCGTGACGACCACCACGCCCCCTCCCATAGACTTGTATTGAAAGGGGCAGGCCGTGACGTCACGAGGGGCAGAGCCGTGACATAGCAATGCTCCGGCCCCTGTACTGCCCGTAATTACATGCAGAGCGAACTCGCTCTGTGCTGTAATGAGAGCGTGGTGCCGCAGCGGCAATCCCGGGGGTCCCCAGCAGCGTGACTGCGGCGATCTGACATCTTATCCCCTATCCTTTGGATAGGGGATAAGATGTCTAGGGGCGGAATACCCCTTTAAGGATTCTTCCGGGGCCTTAAGTGGTGAAACGTTGGGTGACGGAGGTCTGGCACACATTGTTACTTGGTCCACTTGGTAATTATACTTGTACATTTGCATTTGTTTTTGGGTGGTCGCTTTTTCATGTGGCATTATACCATTAATCACCAGGACACCTTATGGTTCAATAGTACTTTTTATCTGGGAGTTTTCTATTCGTGATTTTCTTTCCCCCACTACTATATCTTATATTTTGGGCAATTTCTATGGTGTTCCCCCAACTTTATGCTTTAAGCCTCTTGTACTATAGCAACTCATACCTACCAGACGCTCCCTCTTCTTTTGCCTCTGTGGCTGTGGAGCTGTATTCCGGCTCATATATAGCTGTATTTTTTAAGTGATTTTAAATGTATGTTTTCTTTGCATTGATGTTAATAAAAAATGTGGGCACTTTTTTTGAAAAATTGATCAGTATATCCTTGGTTTTTCATGTTTGCATTCTGATATTTGCGTAGGTTCATATACACACTTTAGGGGACCCTAGTGTATTAGGGTTACATGAATGTCTGACCATGTATGGGCTGGGGCTGCCAGAACAGGAGCCACTCTTTAGGAGCATCACTCTGAGCTAGGGGGCAAAATCCCTTCAATGAAGGACCATATGCTCCAATAGGGTATATGGACAAGGGTTTTCATTATAACAACTCCATTAACTTAGTCTATGTTCTTTGTAGAGGTCATTGTACATGGTTTCACTATCGGTAGTAATCTAGTTATCTGCAATAGACTTAAAGATTGATGTCATAGTATTTAACAGTTAATAGGGGGTATTTATCAAAAGTGAAGGTGGAGAACTTCTTTTTACTCCATTAATTCACATGGTGGGAACTGTGTACCTGCACCAAATTTATTACATGGCATCCGGGTGGTCTCCGATGCCTTCTGTTACCCCACTGCTCTCGATTGATAGATCTTTTCTTATCCCCAAACAGAGAGAGATCTCTCAATCAAATCTGAAGAGGTGGTGAAAAGCTTCCAGGGACCACCCTAATTCCTCAGGAAGGATTAAGGCAGCATGAAAATGATGACAGGTTTCTTTTAAAGGGAATTTTCATGAAAAAATTACCTAGAATTTAAATCATGTTTTTAAGTTAACAATATACTTAAATCATTATTGGTGAAGTTTATTCTAATTTTGCTTTTTAATCTATATTTTACAATAATCATAAAAACGTGCAGTTTCCATTCTGGCCACTAAGGCTAAAATTTAAAAAGGGTGATCCGGGGAAGTTAAGAAAAATAAAAATGCCCCAAAGCCACCACGATACCTCTTCTGTGTCCCCTGTAGTTATCCATGTGATTTTGCCAGCTCCTGTGGCCCCTATTGTCTCCTAAATATTTATTTTCCTTGCCTGCAGCCCAGACTACAACTCCCAGAAGTCAGTGCAGCTCTGTGTAATGGCTGCCAGGCAATTGCTTTAACTAGCTGTGTGCATGCTGTCAGTGATTAGATCTACAGCAGGAAAAGAACAGCGTTATATGCTGAGTTGTGACTGAGTGAGGGGTTTACACAAAGACAAGCGGGATTTAAATATGATGTTTTTCTCTCACTCCCTGCACTGACAGCTGAAAGAGGGAAACTGCTCTATATAACTAATGTATGATATTTAAACAATTATTATATAGGTTGGTGAGAGGCATAGGATAGGCTATAGGTTTAGTTCCCCAGAGTACCCCTTTAAGTTGAGACTTTCTGCTTGGTACAGATCATTTCAAAGTAATGTATTTATTCTCAGAACAAGGATTACAGTAAAAGATTACACCGGTGTATAGATAACACAGGATCCACCAACATTCACAGCTGAGCTCAGTCCTCTTTCTCCTTAGAAAGGCCTCTGAAAAGGTCACAGAGAATGCTCATGGGCATCTTTAATTTATATGAATGGGACAGGTCCTGTCTATTGTCTATGTCCATGAGTCCTGCCATAAAGCATATCTCTAAATGCTGTTTAAAACAGCTCAGGCCAGATGGCAGCCTCCATAATAATGCAAAAAAAGTAAATAACAAAAATCATAAATCAGAAACTGATTAGAAAAAAGAACATGTTTCAGTATCTGTCTCTAATCAGGAAAAAAAAATCTAGGTGATACATTCCCATAAAGTAAGATGGTGGCCATATACATAGGTCAGTTGGCTGGGTGATTAAATCGCCATTTCTAGTAGCAAATTGTGAACTTTACAAGAATGGTGAGATACATAAAAGTTGTGCCTCCACTGAGGAGGAATAAATGCTTTCCTTACAAGCAGATGTGCTGCACAGTATACCTATCTGCCTCACCCAATTCTGAATTATGGCCCCCACCATTATTAATATACAGTCACCTCTGCAAGAAGGCAGAGAGACATTCACTAGGTGTTGGGTCTACCTGGGTCCTTATAGATGTATTACTACATACATCCGAGGGTTTGTTCAACTTCAGAAACACAGAGACAAATAGGGAGATTTATCAGACTTTTTTCTTTGCTGTGTTTTTGGCTTATGTGTGCCAAACAGCGCACTACTTTAACAAATGAAAAGTCACCTCAGAATTTGCTGTAGGATGTAATTTTTGTAAGGCAAGACAGAGGTGGTATAAAATAGCAGATTTAAAAAAAAATTCTTTTTACGTTTGCGCAATATTTGTGTGCCTTTAAAGAAAAAACAAAACATTAAAAAAACAGTTAATAAATTTCATCCACTGCATAGTCAAGAATGAAGCACTGTATTTCACAGTCACTTCTGCCAAAGTTGTCTATTTTGAAATTTCATAAAATTTTTGCGCAAAAACGAACTGTGCCAAATTTCAGCCAATAAAACGTCAGGAAGGCAGTTAATAAATCTCCCACAGTGTGTGCAACTGTGTAAGTTTATAGCGCCCCCATAAAAGGCACCAATAGTGCCCCAATAATACTAGAAATATCCTTTTATAAATCTCCCTCATAAACAGCCAGGTTCCTATATTTATATTTTGGTGCCAACTAACAATAATATGGCAGTAGTATGAGAAACCTACAGGCACACAGCAAAACATTTTCATTGTAATAAAAAAAAAGTTAGTGTTCAGAGTACCTCTGCTATAGAATTTAGTTATTATCCGGTATGTTTACTCAATGAACAACGCAGTAAGTTATTTTACCTTTAAGACCTGGCGCTCCTACGGGTCCGGGGAATCCTGGGGATCCTGGTAAACCTGGGGTTCCCACAAGTCCAGGGTTTCCTCTAAATCCCTGCAGGCCTGGAGCACCTGAGAAACAGCATTGCAATTGATGAGTGCTGAATATAGAGTACATATAGCTCATATTATTCCCAGCTTATATGAGCAAATGTACCACAATCCCTCCTATCGTTAACCTGGTATTGTTTTCTTTACTATAGTTATTGCTGACTATCATACCATCAGTATGGTTTCCTGTTGTTTCCTGAGCACAAACCTTAGTATTTCCATTTGAGATTGCCTATTCATCTATTTCATTAGGACTTTTTTTTGTTAAGTCAAAACTAGTGTGGAGTGGGTCCTAAACACAGAAAATGTATCAAAGTTTTTCGAAAGCTGGCTTTAAAAACAGTAAAAAAAAAAAACAGATGAAAAATACAGATCAAATACAAAAGTGTAAATAATGTCTAAGGCCACCTTAGGCTGGGTTCACACCCCGATTTTCCTCTACAGTTTCCGAATACGGTTTTATGTACAACACTGGATTACCCAAAAACGGATCCAACCGTATATATATAACCGGATGCTCCAAAAGTCAACCATATACGCTTTCAATCCGCAGACGTTTTGAATTTTATAGTACGGTTACATACAGTTTTCTTCAATAAAACTAAATTTTTTATTTTATTTTTCAAAATTGTAATAAAGTTACAGTTGTTCTGTTGACATTCCAACAGAAGTGGGAGGGATTTGCCATGTGGCTTTGCTTGATGACTTGATGACATGACTTCACTTGATGACTCTGCAGAAAAATGAGCTCTCAGGGCTTGAGGGAGAAGGGAGGGGCGTTTCATAGCATGTTCCAAAAGGTAGTTGCGGCTCGATCTGCGCATGTGCAAAAGTCAAAACCGGATTCAGAAAATCGTACTGAATCGTACACATGTATGGTTCTCATAGACTGCTATGTTAAAAAAAAAACTGTATCCGGTTAGAATACGGTTTTGGACCCGGACATAAAACCATGGTAGACCATGGTTTTGAGTACCGGAAAAAAATGAATGTAACCGGATGTAACCGTATACATAATGCGGTATACGGTTTTTAATGTTAAGTCAATGGACACGGTTTTCAGTACAGTTGAATACGGTTTTGAAAACAAAACCGTATTCCGAAACCGAAGAGCAAAATCGTGGTGTGAACACACCCTTACAATGTTTTGGTTATTATTTTATGTCTTTAATTGTAAGTTGAATCCAGTAGTGGAACCTTCTCAGGATAAATCTACAATAGTAAGATTTGTCTTTCCTTCATGTTCTAGGTCCAGTATTAGTTTCTGGCTTACAAGGCTTATACAAAAAAACTGATTCAAGTCCTGCCATGTGTAGTGTCCTTACTGTAAGCTTACTCATGGCATTTCTGTATAGATTTCTGCATCTGAATATACATCTAAACTGGGCTATTTTTGATGCAGAGGCATGTGAACAGGAAAGTCTGGTTGGTTGCTATGGCAACTGTTCCACATTTCCTCTGCACAGGTTTTGATAAATCTCTTCCTTAGTGAGCACTTAGACCTATCAGCCACAACTAATGGGAGATAACTGATAAGGGCAGAGCTTTCCAAACTTTTCTTGTTGGTGTCATGCTTTTTAGAAATGCATAGTTTGGTGACACACTTCTTACTGCACCGGAAATTGCAAGTATCACATTGTGCATCCTACGACGCACGACATGATGACAGTATCAGCCTTATAAATGTGGCTGCAACCCCCCCCCCCCCCCCTGTGCCATTTCATCACCTTCCTCTGCCATGTCATTCCTCATTCCTCTCCATCATTACTCCCTGTGCCATTCCCCTACCTTTCATCACCCCTGTGCAATTCCCTCCCCCCATCATCCTGTGTCATCCCTCTCCCATCACCCCTGTGCTATTTCATCAACCGCATTAATCACCCCCTTTTCCATTTCACTCCCCCTTTCCCCGTCCTGGATCACCCCCTAAGCCATTTCATTTACCTCCCCCCCTCCCCGTGCCATTTCATTCCCACCTGGCCTGTGTCTTTCAGTGCGGCTCCAGCAGGCCCAGGTGCAGGACACCCCAGTAGACTACCGACTACTAATGTGTGGCGGCACCCAGTTTGGAAAACTCTGAATTAGGGATTTGTAGAAATATAGAAGATTGATGACAGAAAATCACTGCAAGGTCCATCTAGTCTGCACTTAGTATTAGTCTTGGTGCTTCTAGTAAAATCTAAATGTAATACACATGAATACAATAGTCATAAATTCTTTTCAGTACCTGGTTGTCCAGGGCGTCCAGCATCTCCTCCTACACCTTTCAGTCCAGGGCTTCCTGGAGTTCCAATGAGTCCAACATCTCCTGGAAATCCATTAAATCCTCTTGAACCTGCAAATTAAAAGATAAATCAGTGTCAGATACGTCCTATCCATGTAACATCAGGTCTAACCAGGTGAAACCAGTCTTGGATTGTCACATGCATAATCTATGCAATATCAGTGCAGTGCTCCCAATAACATATTAATACATACAATTTTGTACACTCAGTACACACATCAGTACACGAACTGTATTTCTAAACTTTAATATAGCCTATACCTCAGGAGTATTGTGAGATGAGGAAGAAAGATTTTATATAGAATAATTCTGTATGTAAACTGGGAAAAAGCATGGACAGTGGTGCCAGTGTCAGGGGTGGAAGGCCTACAATGGAGTTTTGAAACCTGTTTCATGATAAGTGACCCTAAAACATTACCTGGATTTCCTGGTGAACCTCGTTCTCCTTTGGGCCCTGGAGCTCCAGGCTGTCCCAGCGATTCTCCACGGTCACCTTTAATGAGACAAGGAGAATTAATATTGTTAGTTTAAGCTGTTTTCTATAAGAAGTCCCTAACACTAAAGCCCTCATATGAGACAGTGTGCACATGTGATAGATCCACATAAGCTTGACATTCACTGATCAACAGCGTATTCCAGCACAACTGAGGTAAAAGGCAAAAGTCTGGCCACATATATTACTGTCTAATTATAGATAGCATTGGGCAGGTAAGAGATAAGAAGCAAGAAATAAAGTCAGATGAAGAGTCAGGCAATATAGTGTAAGGAGTAGGACTTTTAGACCTGCACAGTAGCATTTGGTTCTGTGCCATGAAGTTCACTTTATCTGGCTAATACAGTGGTTTATAAGTAAGCATTTATATGGCATGAGCACCTTTTATCCCAGCACGACCAGATGAGCCAGGAAAACCTGGGCTTCCAGGTAAACCTTCCGCACCCTATAAAAGACAATAAATATGAGTTTCTCCACAAATAAAAAGGTAATCATTTTGATCACGCAAACAAAAATGTAAAGTAAAGTTGGCACTTAGGTACTGCAATAGGTTCATTTAAATAAATATAATAAAAGTGACAGCCCTGTGATGCTAGTGGTAGACATATACGATTGAAGCTCTAAATCCACTGACTGAAGCGGCAGCTCACAGCCCTTCTGTCCTGCTCAACCCCTAAATACAGCGCCTGGTAATAACAACACTATGGCCGACATTTATCATTGTCTTTAGACTGTTTTTTGTGTCTAGAAAAGGCACAAAAAAATGCGCAAGCGGAGTTTATTTGCGCCTTTTCTTTACCTTTTGGTTTACACATTTCTGCTGATTTTGAGTTGCAATCTGGTGTATGTGAAGAGTAAAATTTCAAAAAAAAGTGTATTTGCACAAAATACACTTTTTAAATGGTCACAGAGCATTTAATACATTTGGTGCTCCTACACATAACCAGCACACAAAAAAAAGGGTGTAGAAAAATGCTTCACTTACACCTACAATGATAAATGCTTCACTAACACCTACAATGATAAATGCTTCACTAACACCTACAATGATAAATGCTTCACTTACACCTACAATGATAAATGCTTCACTAACACCTACAATGATAAATGCCAGCCTATATGTTAACATGATGTCTATATTACTGCTTTTAGAAATAATTTCCACATTATATAATCATTTCTAAGTTCATGATGGGGCTGTTTCCCTGACTGGTGGCTATGTAAAGCATTTGCTAATTTTAACTGCCCATTGGCTCCCACACAGTATATATTTTTTCCTGTATGCCGCAGGCTGTGCTTCCTTATATATGACAAAAAAGGTATGCCAAAGCGAACCAGCCCATTGGATGCCAAAGGAACACTCTTTTGGCATCTATCAGTTAAATAAGACTCTATGGATACATGGGTATACTCAGTGTAAACCTCTTTGTTTCTGGGACTGGAGACGTAAAGTCAAGCCACGTCCCCTCGTGATGTCACGTTACACCCCTTCCATTCATGTCTATGGGAGGGGGCGTGACGGCCATCATGCCCCCTCCCATAGACATGAATGGAGGGAGTGTGGCGTGACATAACATCTCCAGTCCCAAAAACAAAGAGGTTTCTGAGACTGGAGACGCAGCCCCGCATAGAATGTGAGTGCTGCACGGAGATTGGGGGGGGGGGGGGGGGGGGGGTGCCAGCGATGGGCCCCCGGTGATCAGACATCCTATAAGATGTATTTGGTCGGAATACCCCTTTAATGTAAACAGACCCTTAGAGTCTTATTTCCATCAGATTGTGTGTGTCAAAAGCTGCTATCAAAAATACTTAAAGAAAAAAGCTGCTGGCAAATGTATGTAATCTAAGAGTAGAAATAGACATAGAATGGTGCAATAGCCTATAAATATAGACTATTATATAAGGCAAAATAATTGAGGACTGCAATTGTTGTTCAATTCAAGCAGCTTTATTTCTGAATCCATTAAAATTGTATAGTATCCAAACAAAACACCATAGATCAGGAACAGGGTAACTCCAACAGGCTTCAAACATCCATGATCATAAATGGTGCATTTGAAAAACATTAGTTTTACCACGTTCCTGCTGATCTATGTTTTATTTTTTATGTAATATGTCATGTACTATGTAATACATTTTTAATGGATGAAGAAATAAAGCTGCTCAAATTTTATGTCACTTGTAGACCTCAAACATTTACTTTGCTGAAGTTCCGTTCCTTGCCAGAGAACATTGGCCTCGCTGGAGTTGGCAAATCAAAGGTGAGCTGGATATGTTTGTATGCACCACTATTATATTTTACCAAATTTAATATGCACTCATAAAACTAAGCATGGCAGTAAATACATCCTATGAACATTTATTGCCCTGCTAGCTGTTCCCATTGCAAATTTACAAAGAAGACTTACACTTGGTCCTGGCATGCCTGGGAACCCTATGATTCCTGGTGATCCCCTTGGTCCAGGGAGACCTGGTCTTCCACTTGCTCCAGGGAAACCAGGATCTCCAGGTCTGCCTTTATCTAGTCCAGGGGAGCCTGGCAAGCCAGGGAGTCCAGATGACCCAGGAAGTCCAGGGTATCCTTTATCACCTAAAATGAATTATAATATTAACATTACACTAACAGATTCCATTTTACAGGCAGGGTTTTCATGCTGTGTCTGCCACAAGAGGAAAAAACAGTTCCTACATGAAGTGGCCAATGTCAACAGGAATTTGCCAATAATATCCGGTTTACTATCAAAATCGTGTAGCCATTGGCCACCACATGTAGGTGTGTTTCCATTCACATGTAGCAGCTGCGGCATGAGATTAAACCCAGGTCACAGGTGTAGGTTACAGGTGTAGGTTTCAGTAGAATTTGCAATCTAAGGACATGCATACACAACCAAACCATTATATTCTATAAAATTAACATTAATACTGTATTACTACATTCTGTCAATTCTTATGGTGTTACATATATGAGGTTCAATTTTTCAAAGGGACTATCTTCAGAACAGAGAAAAAAATTTCTGCAGACCAGAAGTACAATGTACATTTCTGTGACAAGTCTGGTATTTTGGGGTTGAAATGTTGAAAATAGTCGATAATTGTTCTGTATAATTCTGATGATGATATCTGGCATTGTACAATAAAATATTTTATACTAACAATACAGGAATTAAGTGTTATAAGAATACAGAAATAAGTGTTACCTCTTGGGCCAGGGAACCCTGGTCGCCCTCCTGCTCCTGGGGAACCACGATCTCCTTTCAGTACAGCTAGGTTTACAGGTATTGAAGGGCCTGGTGGGCCTATATCCCCTCTACTGCCTGGAAAATACAATTTATAAGTTTAAACATACTCCTTGATGGGGATTTATTTTTGAAAAACCTATACCTTTTTCTCGGGTTGTGTGACACACTTTTGGCACATTTCCTGTGGGCCAAAATTGTGTCATATGCGCCAGAAAACCAAAATAAAATCCACAGACTACAATTTGAGTTGGGGTTTGAGAAAAGGGGACGTGTCCTTGGTAAGGTTTACAAAAGCATCAGATTTATCAGTTTAACCCCACATTTTTTATTTATGCCATTCATGAACATGTTCATGTGTACATTGTCATCTGTGTGGACTGGCTATGTTTGTGCGGTCCTAGGGCCAGTCGTCCTCGATAATAATTTAGTTTTTCTCTGTGTGAAAATCTCTTCCTACTTTTTTCTCATTACCACAAGGTGAATTTTAAGATGGATTCACCTCAGCCCCCATAGTTGTCTCTGTTCCTATAGCTGTAATTGTAGATGGGGCCAAATCTTAGTTGCTTGAGACACTAGCACCCCTAGGTTCATCCTCAGTGAAAAATGGTTCTATAGGAAATAATATGGTCTTTGGAGTCTTCCTGGAGTCTCCAAACAGAGTGACATGAGCCTCCATTGTTCCTCTATCCCAGAGTTTAAGTTGTGATTTGGGTGCTATGTGCCACAATTTGAGATGCGCACAAATTTTGGCTAATGTGGGACACAATAATAAATGTGAAGGCTGTTTTTACAATGAGAAATGCAAATCCTACACTATGGATAGATTTTCCCCCTTATGTTTGGATAAATATTGTATACTTTACAAAAATTATTGGTGAAGTAAAAAATTACTTAATTTTGTTGTACTAGTCATAAGGACCAAGTTTATAGTATATCCTGCATATTAGTACAGATAAAGCATCTGTATTGGGGGTTCCATTTGGAGTCTCCACTGCAAATTCTGCATAATGGAGGCCGGGAGCCTTCTCACCAATCTTCTCTGGCTCCTCCATATTCCCTGTCCCACCCTCCCCCTGCTGAGTATGCTAATGTCTGCTGGGATGGCAGCGATGCCTGCCTCTGCTCAGAGAGCAGAGCGCTCCCCCTTCTCCCCAGACAGACATTTGAATATTCATGAAGAGACGAGTAGGACAGGGCAAATGGAGGAGGCAAGGGAGGTCGGCGAGTCGGCTCCCACCTCCATTCCGCAGAGCTGCGCAATGCAGCTAGAAGATTAACCTGTCATAACGCTATCATTACTGCACTGACTAAAGTAAGAATTTTTTTTAAAGTTGTTCACCCGCTCTATGACTTAGTATAATGGGTTTAGTGAACAGCCTGTCAGATTCTCTTTAACAATATGCTGAAAGGGAAACTGACAGCGGGTTCACTTACACTAAACTCCATACAAAGGGTTATAGTGCGGGTGAACCGGATTACAACAAAGCATAACTTACCCGGATATGCAGTCGGGTTCCAGAGATACCTGTTGTATTAGCCTCCATTGCTAATAGCTGGCTTTAAGCAATGGCATTCTGGGTATGCCGGGTCCCTCCTTCATTGCGCAAAACCTGCTATTAGGAATGAAAGCTGATACAATGAGTATCATGGAAATCACACCACGGATCCAAGTTATACCGGTATTTAAATCCAGTTCACCGACACTATAACTCTGTGTATTGGGTTTAGAGCGGGTGAACCCACTGTCAGTTTCCATTTAAAGGAGTTGTCCAACACAAAGATATTCATGACATAACTAGCATATAGCAAAACATTAAATAGATTTGGGTAGCTGGGCTGGTTCCATGTCCCTCTTGAGCATTTAGGACAGCAAATCATGGACAAAAATTGAGGGAGAAATAGAAAAAGTCTGAAAAAATGCTGCTCTCAGCAAACAATCCTTAGCATCAGTCATCCGCAAGATGGCAACCCCACAACACAAATTTTGTGTTCTGAAATTCAGCAAGACTGAATCTGTAATTGTGGTGCAGCATGTTTTTCAGTGGGGCTTTGGCACTATGCCGAAATCTTTTGGCCAATGCCAAAGAACATTCATTGTTGGTATGAATAATTTGAGGAAGCAGGCCATTTATGTAAGGATAAGAGCACAAGGCAATCTCACACTTCAGATAAAAAGTGGTAAGAATTCAAGAGAGTTTTCTACATATCTCAAGCAATTTCACTCCTCTCGCTACCTGAGAAATTGTGATCCCTCATACGACTGTCTAGCATGTGTTAAGGCAACATTTAACCATGAGGCTATACCAGTGGCAACTGGTACAGGCTCTTCGTGCAAGTGACTGGCATTATCGACTAATATGAATATCCTCAAAAACTGAATCCCTGCAGCAGTGACCTTAGTGGAGGCAGACAGTTTGAGAGACGTTTGGAAAAAATTCAAAATTCATCGTTTCAATGTTGTATATACAGTAGTTGAAGGCCACTTAGGGTATCTAGAACATGGTTACTAAAACAATGTATTTGTGAAATATTGCCATTGTGTATACTGCTTCGAATTTGGGTGATCGTTTTGAATATGCTGTAGTAAACAATATAAGTCAAAAATCTAATATATCTAGGGGGGATGTAGTTGAGATACTCAACAGCCTCAATAGTCTCTATTCAATGATACAGAAAAATGTGGTCTGCATTCTGACGACAAATGAGTCAAAATATTTCTTCACCCACATCTATATCAAATTCAAGTACCCTAAAGCTTTTTCTTCATTACCTTGATCTCCCTTTCTCCCATCTAATCCAGGAAGGCCGTCTCTTCCAGGAAATCCATTAAATCCTTTGGGCCCAACACCACCAGGAAGTCCTGGTAGACCGGGCATTCCAGGAAAGCCAATCAAACCTGGAGAGCCTTTATCGCCTTCAAATGAAAAAAACAAGTGTTATGCATGTCTCCACGTATATATATATATATATATATATATATATATATATATATATATATATATTTATATACAGTTATACCTCATTGTAAATTGTAAGTACCAACCTTTAGATCCAGAGAAGCCAGGTACAGCATCACGGCCACTAGGGCCAGGAGGTCCAGCAGGGCCTAACTCTCCTGGACGACCAGCATCTCCATTAGGACCTGGGCGGCCTTTTGACCCAACAGGGCCAGGGGCTCCCCGATCTCCAGGAAAACCCTTTGCTCCTGGAAAACCTGAAATAAGATACAAAATGTAATAATCTGAAAGCGAACAGCAAATGGAGCAGGATAATACCTCTGTTACTTGTAGGGAATGCTTAATGGAGAGAAGCAGATCCTAATCCTTCATTAGTGAAAGGTAGATGAATAGTAACAGAACTTTGTTCTGCTACATACAGCCACCTAGCGGGAGGGACGTTAGCTGCAAAAGCATTAGTGTTCTAACAAAATGTAACCTACTGCACGGATTACTGCCTATAACACTACAACTGACGGCAGTGAAACCCCTTATGATGGTATGTTCGCCATATTGTACATATGCGACTGGATGAGATGATAAATTGTATGATAGTAATACCCAACACCTCCATTAATAGAAGAATGAGTAAAAACCATTCATGAACATTTTAATTAAACCACTGTCAGAAGAGTGGCATGCTAATATTCTGAAGGTGGAATGTTTGGTCTAAGATCTGTGAAACTTCAAGCAGTATTTCACATTCTGGGCAGAGGAGATGATTTCATGTGTATTTAGTTTACATGGTGAATACATCTATCTGTTTGACGATTACAGTCCTGATGAATTGTACTTTCAAACTATAATACATAGATGCACATGACAACGATTTATTCACATATTACTATTACAGAATACACTAAGGGCAAACCACATGGTAAAATGGCCGCTAGCAACTTGTTTCAGCCTTACATTTCAGCACAACTGCATCCATTTATAGTGAAATTACTAACTACATATAATTCTTCCATAAAGCGAGCCAATGGGCTAAATTTGGAGGTGCATTTTCTGAATGACTTCTCATTCCTGATTTTTCTTTGATCTGAGTCCAAAAAAATGTAACAAAAATTAACAATGGATCTGTACCTTGAGCTGTGACCTGGGCTGGCTAAAGCTAGGCTTATACTTTCCAAGTATTGCCAGGTCTACTTTTAGACTTCCCATTGATCATCCTCTGTCATGCGCTAGTATATATATTTATTTGTCAAATCTGGCTTCCTCTTTTTGCACATTTTCTTCATGATCATCATTTTGTTTTTTTGTTTATACAGCTGGCGGGAGAGTTTCAATGACTATTATTTTTTGTCTTTAGTATTGAGGGTATTTCAGAACCCTTTTGGCATATACCAGGGAATTGGGATTGGATTTATATGACATTGGTGTATGATGCATTGAGAAGGATGCCCTTTGTAACTGCTAGTCAGAGATAAAGCATCAAGATAGGACAGGTGGTGTACAACTAGGAAAAGTTGCAGGTACATTTATTTTCTTTTTCTTTCAAACATCTGTCATATTCTCCACCACATGTCTTCACTTGAAGCTTACTCAATACTAAGCTTTGCAGCCATGCACAGTTATAAACATTAAAACAGGAATAATGAAAAATGGACAACTGTAAGGATCTGAGCAACAAAAAATAAGGGCAGAATAGATAAACTGCTGTCTTTTCATTCAACAACATTGTATTTTTTATGCAATTAGGGACGAGTGTAACTAGGGACAAATTTGTAAAAGCCTATTAAAAATGGTAGGTCTAGTGGGTGTTTTCAATATACAATGGTTACTACTTATTTATTGTAGCAAAAAGAGGCAAGGGCACTTAAAGAGTACCTATCACCAAACTAAAATTTTAATATATTGTTCCCTATGTAATAATAAGACACTTTGCTATTTACTTGCTGTTAAAATTCTCAACCTTTATATGTTTTTAATATGAGTGAAAAAACGGCCACTAGGTGTCTCTGTTCTCCCAGCCTGGCAGGAGACCAATCTCAGGAAGTGCGTGTGGGGCATGGCGAGGCACATCTCAGGCTTCAGTGATGACGCGCCTGCTGGGGAATGCCCACTTTCTTCTGCCGGGAGCTCACACAATGGATGAAAGGTATGATAGGTATGATGCAGAACTTTTTAAAGGTCGGAAATTTTTTTAAGGGCAGGAGGGGTGTTAGGAGTAGTTAGGGAATATAATGTGAGTTAGTTTAGTCTGAGGTACTCTTTAAGGCATTGATGCACGTGGGGAGCAAATGCTAGGCCATTTGGCATAATTTCACAGAAGAGCTGCTGTAGCCCAAATTGCTAAAAAAAAATAAGATTGACTCTAATAAGGTGTCAGAACACAGAGAGCATTGCAGTTTACTGTATTTGGGGCTGAGCAGTCGAAGATAGTCACAGTGCCATGGTGACTCTTGCCCACCACAAAAAGTGCCTACAATGAGCATGTCAGCATCAGAACTGGACCATGGAGCAATGCGTAAAGTTGGCCTTGTCTAATGAATTTTCCTTTACTTCTTGGGAATGGGCTAGTGTGTACATGTCTCACCTGGGATGGCACCTGGAGGCACCACCAAGAGATGGCACTAGGAGGCACCATGGAAAAAAGGCAAGCTAGTGGAAGCAGCAAGACATCTGGGCAATTTTCTGCTGGAAACCGTTGAGTCTTCTTATTCATGTGGATGTTAGATTGACAGGTAACCCCTACCTAAACATTTTAACTTTGTTTTGGTCATACATAAACTAAGATCATTTCAGACATGACAGATAATGGCTAGAAATTAAGCCTATAGACTGAGTATCTGACAGAACAGGGCACAACTTTAAAAAAAAAAAAAAAAAAAAAAAAAGGTTATAAAAGTGAAACTAAGCAAATGCAAATAAAAATTAAGAAAACAACTGGGGAAAATGTTTTTGCACCAAAATTACAAAATTAGTAGGAAGAAATGTGTCCATGGCTATCAAAGGTTTTTCTGCTAATAATTTGTGACCTTCAGAGGTCCTGTGGAGTCCATGCCTGGATGGTTTACAGCTTTTTTGGAAGCACAAGGGAGGCCTACACAATATTAGTTTTACAGTTATGTCTGATCAGCGTATTTCTCATAACATAGGGGCAAGCTGTACCACTCATCATCATACTTGTATCACATGCCCAAGTCATGTCTATCTGTATTGCATAGACTGTCAGTAAGGCATCTACTTATCCCCAGAGCCTCCTCCTTTTTCAGAAAAGGGTAGAATTGACCGATTACTCAGGATACCATCTGGTTCATCATTACGTCATACAAAGATATTAAAGGGGTACTCCAATGCCCGTGCGTTCGGAACATATAGTTCCAAACACTGTGTGCGGGCTGCAGGGGTCGTGACGTTACACCCCCTGGTGACATCACGCCATGCCCCCTCAATGCAAGTCTATGGGAGGGGCTTGGCAGCTACCACTCCCCTCACATGGACTTGCATTGAGTAGGTGTGGTGTGGCATGGTAAGGGGCGGGGCTATGATGTCACGATCCCTGCAGCCCACACCCAGCATTCGGGAACAAAATGTTCTAAAAGCTAAGACAGTGGAGTACCCCTTTAATAAATGCAATCATTGAATATTTCTTACTGCAAATAACTTTCTGTAAAAAAATTATGCCAACCTATGCTGAATAACTTGATGATTTCGACCCAAAGTATGAAATACTGCTTTGCTTCATAATAGCTAGTCTTTTGTAGCAGGTTAGATATATAAGGACTATGTTTATTTTTATAAATCAAAAGAAGAGTTTTTGTACCACATGAGCACAATGTTTCTTGTAGAGTGTATAATAAGGGGTGTCACCTATGGTCAATGCCCGCAGCATCAAAAGCTGGGCTGTTAGTCCATCTGCTTTTATGCTATAGAGCACTTTCTCACCTTGGCAGCCTATGTGAAGAAGCCGAAACCATAGAGAATGACATCAAAATATGGAGGAATGGTGAATATGGTGATTGGAATTAAAGCATGATAAGGGAAAAACAGACAAAATGTATGAAAGATAGCACATGGTGAAATGGAAATTGCCAGCTGAGAGATACAACAAACCAAGTGAATCATTTTCTATATGAGATCACCATTTAGAAGGAAGGAAATGGAAGCTAACAAGTAGAGTATAATGTACCCAGAGATGATTCGTGCTTGTATTCAGCCACCCGATAGAGATTTGGTTATTGATCAGAGTTAGGAAATTATTACAAATCAGAAGCAGAAATTTAGACAAGCAGATGAAGAGACACAAGACAGTACCACAGTCCACTATAATGCCCCCAATATTCACTCACGCTCCTGCAGTGTGCTATTGCATCTTTTTGTGTTTTTGCATTTCAGTCACAGCATCAAGCATCTGCCCCATTTATTTCACTTTGCATATACTATTTTTTATTTTTTTTGCACTGTACACATGGGGATTGAACCTGCTTTAATTTTGGTTGTGCATTTCACCTACCTGTCCATGGCTGCTTTCAATTGGCTCATTTCTTCATGTCCTAAGTACTTTTTGGTCGCCTGGACCCAAAAAACATGTTTACTGTAGAGACCCATCTAAAGTCCCTTTACACTAACTGACTGGATCTTTTTTGCGGCCATTTAAATTAATTATATTGGCTGTATATCGCTATGTGTAAACTGATGATGTACAGCCAGCAATTATGAATTTAAAGGGCTGCAAGAACAATCCAGCAATTGATCACACGATTGATCAAGCCTTATGAAGCCTCAGTAAATGAATGACGATCACCTATCATGATAGGTGCTGAATTGTCGGGTCAGCTAAAGGAGCCATATCATGCAGCCCATGGTTGGCGCATGATTGTAATGTGTTACCCTCTCCTCCAAGATGGGGCTGGGGCAGAAGTGGAGTCCCGGGAGAAAGGAAAAGCATTACCTTTCCTCCTCTCACCTCCTGGATAACCCCTTTACGCGAGATCCCCTTGTCAGGGTAGATGGGCTTATATAATTTGATAAAAAGTCTAATAAATACAGAATTGAAAGTATAGTAGTGATTGACTGTAAAATGTTTACATGTTTCCACAGAAGGAGGCACCTGCAATTTCCTTTGGATGTGCTGACTAACCTTGTTATTTATATGCAGAGGGAGAAAAAATGGGGAAACAGGACAGCGCCTCGTGTATTACCCTTAGTACCAAAAGTCCAAGGCTGGACTGTATTAACGTAGACTCTAAAGGGTGGTCGCTCACCAGAAAGGGAAGAAAACAGGCATAACAAACCCCTTAGGGTTACTCAAATGTAGGTGGTGGGTGGTAGCAAGCTGCAAGACCAAGGTCCAAAAGGGAGAGGATGAAGTCTTCTCCCATAAACATGTAGGCAGAAACACAGGAAAAAAGGATGGACCCTATGGAGGCGCTGCTCACGACAAAAGTATACAGCACAAAGGTGTAAAGAGAAAAGTGCCTAGAGGCACTGTATTTATTTGCTTCCAATAACGAGTTTCGGAGGGTATCTCCTCCTTCATCAGATTGGCATGATGAATCAATCTGATGAAGGAGGAGATACCCTCCGAAACACGTTATTGGAAGCAAATAAATACAGTGCCTCTTTCCACTTTTCTCTTTACATCTTTGTGCTGTATACTTTGGTCGTGAGCAGCGCCTCCATAGGGTCCGTCCTTTTTTCCTGTGTTTCTGCCTAACCTTCGTATTTGACAGACTGGATAATGGTATGCTAATAATAAAGAAATAAAATAAAGGCTATGTATGATGATACTAACCATTGATGGACCTAACCTTATTGATTACATCTCCTTCTAGTGGGCCATTCCCCTGTATAATTTTTTGGGCTACTTGACACCTAAGCCTTTCAATACTAGTGTTGAGCGTGAATATAAGAAATGCTAATTTTCACCGCAAATATCGGCACTTCACGATTTCCCAAATATTTAGAATATAGTGATATATATCCGTAATGACGAATAGTCATTTTTTATTTATGTGAATTTATGCAAATATTTGCCCTTCCAGACTGGACACTGATCCCTCCCTTCTTTTAGGTGAAAGATATAATTGCTCATGTGCGTGATGCGAATTTCATTACGAATTTTCGCATGAAAAAAAAAAAGAGTACGAACATAGCGAATATGCAAATTTTGCGAACATAGGACAAATATCTGTCCATATATTCGCGAAATATCGCAAATTCGAATATGGCCCCTGCCGCTCATCCCTATTCAATTCATAGACTACTTTCTACATGCTTTTGATTTTTCATGTTTGTCTCTCTTGTATGTCCCCCCGGTGGTGACTATTATATCTTGGGTTATATTTATGCTACTGTAAGCACAAAAGTAAATAATAACAAATATGTTTAATAAAAAAAAAACATACAATACATCACATTTGAACAAGTCTTTTGACTGACGGGTGCACTTACCAAACGGTTACCTCATTGCACCTGAGATACAGATATAAACTTTATTGTCAAAGAACATTACAGTTGGTACTATAGGAGTTTTAAGGTACCATAGAAATATTTGTCATGAATTTGCAATCTTCAACCCGTTTCTAACAATGTTACTACAAATGAATATTTAATACTTTCTGCAACATATAAAGTATTTTTACAAACTGGTTCACATACCTGGTGACCCCGGAAATCCAGGTTCTCCCGAAGGTCCTTGTAATCCTTTAATACCTGCTCTACCTCCAAATCCAGGGGCTCCTCTGGGACCTTGGCTACCAGGAAATCCTGAATTACCTTTTTCACCTTTAGCACCCATCAGTCCAGGGCGCCCATCTAAACCTAAGAGACAGAAACCCAAAGCAAACTGAGCCAACAGAAATAGTGACTGGAAGTATATACAATCATCTTGGCATAGTTGTTTAACCGGAAACCATGATAAAAATATATGTATGTATGATTTTAAACTGGCCACAGTGGTCAAAGGAAGTGCCGCTCAGACTGAGCCGTAAGCGGAAGCAGGCCTGCCGTGGATCCCCAGAGAAGCACCACTTTCATGCACATCCACAGAAGGCATATGCAGTTGAAAACTATAGAAGAACATAAAGCTGTTGCTTTCCTGCCCCACTACATACTCTTGTAAGCCACAGGCGGTAGTGTAAATTTTAGCAAAGCCCATTCAGTTATCTCTCATTCTCCAGATCTATATGCTAGATATTGAAGGTGCATGCAAGTTTATATGTGTGGTCCTTTTAGATCAATTTATTGTGTTATTAATAAAGTTATACTTTGCCACACAAACTTATTGTTTTTTTTCTTTGGTGTCTTGTAGACAGAAGTTAAAGGGTCGCTCTCATTAAAATTAATTTTTGCTATTGCACTACTTATGGTAAATAAAACATATTTCTAATATACTTTGTTTAAAAAAAAAAGGAAGTTTTCTATGTTTTATTTGTGCTTAAAAAAGCTCAAGAGCACATTTTCTCCCATCTTATACACAGACTTAGGACCGAGGTTCAAACACAGAAAGTGCAGCCTGGAGTGCTGAGGGGGGGGGGGTATCCAGCCTCATCCAATCATAGCTCCTCTCACATTTAACTGCCATATGCTGTTGGTTGGACACCCCCCCCCCCCCCCTGCTCTCCAGGCTGCACTTCCTGTGTTTGGGCTTCGGTCCTAAGTCTGTGTATTAGATGGGGGAAAATGTGCTCTTGAGCTTTTTTTTAAGCACAAATAAAACATAGAAAACATCATTTTTTTTAACCAAAGTAAATTAGAAATCTTTTTTATTTACCAAAAGGAGTGCAATTGCAAAAATAAGTTTTAATGAGTGTGCCCATTTAAGGTAGCCCTATACATTTGCAGCAAAGTAATTACTGATTATTAATTTTGGTATTATGTTTTGCTGCATTATTCTGTGTACTTGTATTATTTAGAAGTATATTATTGTTTTATAGAAATATTTGTAGGTATCTTTATAGACCCACTGGGGCTAGTTCATCTGAGCAGTAGGCTAGGGTTGGTCCAAGACCACAATTTGCCATGGGACCCATAGGAAGCTATGCTTGTTCAACCATTAGATATCTCTTAAGACTAGGTTCAGACTATGGAATCTCCGGGCAGAAAATTTCCGCCCGGAGATTCCGAGTGCAGCCAGCGTTGACTGAATCAGTTGGCGCTGGGACCGCGCGGACACTGCAGTCTCCTATAGACTGCAATGTGTTCCGCATGGATTTCCGCCTGAAGAAAGAGCAACGCCACGTGTGAATTTGTGAACGGAAACCCATTCACTATACAGTACATTTTAGCAAGTAGAATTTTCGCCTGCAATTTCAAAGCCGAATTGCAGGCGGAAATTCCGTAGTCTGAACTTAGGCTAACATGCATGACTAGGTGGACTTTTCTGTCAGGCTGGTACTTGTCGGTATACCTTTAGCTGTATGGAATAGTATAGTATATACAGTGTACATTGTGTTAACATGGGGAAGAATCCGTTGGAGTTTTACTTTTGGAAATCCTCCTAGTGTATACCTCTAATGTATACTACACATTCAGTGTCAACAGAACAGTAATATACTCTGAGACAGTAAATTACGATTTTGTGTTCCCCTCTTGGGGAACACAAAATCAGGTATGCTTAAATTCAACATGACAGATATTTGTTTACTATCAGTTTGCCTTCAGATTTTTTTTTTTATTTGACTGTGCTACAGGGAATTGTAGCTCATGTGTGCTGCAAAGGGTGGGGTGGCTGATGTGTGGGTTGGAGAAAAATGACCTCACACTTGGGACTTGTAGTTGGAGGGAGGGAACTCCAACAGGAAATAGCCATTTCACAAAAAGATCGCAGCAGTGACTGACAGGAAATTATTTAAGTCACCTTATGATGGATAACCCCTTTAATGTGCACGGCTAGCTAGTAATACACAAAAACACATATATATTGGCATTCAAGTACACTTCCCTATTACCTCTTTGTCCATCAAATCCAGGCTCTCCTCTAACTCCTTTGTCTCCTATGACACCGGGTCTTCCAGGTTCGCCAGGAGCACCAGGCTCAGCACCTAAGACTTCACCTCGTAGTCCTTTAAAACCAGGCAAACCAGGGATTCCTGCTTTTCCTGGTAATCCATCAATACCATCCAAGCCAGGAAATCCAACAGGACCTTCATCACCACGGGGTCCAGTAAATCCTGAAAAAACAAAAGAAGCACACCTTAAAGGGACAGTGTCACCATTAAAATGTTGGTTAATCTACTGACATCATGTTTTAGGGCAAGAGGAGCTTAGAAAATTGATAGATAGTTTTGAGGGAAAGGATTTAGTATAACTTGTACATTTTTTACTGAAATCCCTGCAGCATCCATGCTTAGAGTTCCAGTCCATAATATGATGCTAGCAAATCAGATTGAATGTTGAACATGACAGGTTCCCTTTGAGAAAGAAATTACATTACTTATCAATCTAAAAGCTAAATGCAAGCTTCATACCTGGATTTCCTGGAAATCCACCAAGTCCTGGACTACCTGGTTGGCCTTTGTTACCATCAAAGCCTGGAAGACCAGGAATTCCTGAGAATCCTTTTTCACCTTGGGGACCTAAGCAACAAATAAGGCAGAGATAGTTCAGTTCATTAATTATCTTCTTAATTAGCTAATATGAATAAATGCATTGCTATTAGGATTGTGTTTACACAATGCAGTTGTGTTGCAGTTTAATTGCAGTACTGTGACAGTGGTTCATAATTACAGTAAAAACACTGCAGTACTGTGACAGTAGTGCATAATTACAGTAAAAACACTGCAGTACTGTGACAGTAGTGCATAATTACAGTAAAAACACTGCAGTACTGTGACAGTACTGCATAATTACAGTAAAAACACTGCAGTACTGTGACAGTAGTGCATAATTACAGTAAAAACACTGCAGTACTGTGACAGTACTGCATAATTACAGTAAAAACACTGCAGTACTGTGACAGTAGTGCATAATTACAGTAAAAAAAACTGCAGTACGGTGACAGTACTGCATAATTACAGTAAAAACACTGCAGTACTGTGACAGTAGTGCATAATTACAGTAAAAACACTGCAATACTGTGACAGTAGTGCATAATTACAGTAAAAACACAGCAGTACTGTGACAGTAGTGCATAATTACAGTAAAAAAACTGCAGTACGGTGACAGTACTGCATAATTACAGTAAAAACACTGCAGTACTGTGACAGTAGTGCATAATTACAGTAAAAAAAAACTGCAGTACGGTGACAGTACTGCATAATTACAGTAAAAACACTGCAGTACTGTGACAGTACTGCATAATTACAGTAAAAACACTGCAGTACTGTGACAGTAGTGCATAATTACAGTAAAAACACTGCAATAATGTGACAGTAGTGCATAATTACAGTAAAAACACTGCAGTACTGTGACAGTAGTGCATAATTACAGTAAAAACACTGCAGTACGGTGACAGTAGTGCATAATTACAGTAAAAACACAGCAGTACTGTGACAGTAGTGCATAATTACAGTAAAAACACTGCAGTACGGTGACAGTAGTGCATAATTACAGTAAAAACACAGCAGTACTGTGACAGTAGTGCATAATTACAGTAAAAACACTGCAGTACTGTGACAGTACTGCATAATTACAGTAAAAACACTGCAGTACTGTGACAGTAGTGCATAATTACAGTAAAACACTGCAGTACTGTGACAATAGTGCATAATTACAGTAAAAACACTGCAGTACTGTGACAGTAGTGCATAATTACAGTAAAAACACTGCAGTACTGTGACAGTACTGCAATGCAGCTACATTGTGTGACCATAGCCTTTAGTTGATCTGAAGATAGATAGATACTGTACTGGAAAAATACACAGCAGCTGTGGTTGAATATGTGGCTTATATAACGCCAAAAGAAAGATGTCTTTCAACCACAAATTCAACCACAATTTGGAGTGCTGCTGCTGTACTTTCCCAGTGGATATCTTGGGGGCTCTGGGACTTGAGCTTGACCTCAGCATGCATCCTGCAGGAACATTCATATGAGTTGTGCTGCTCAATTTCTGGAATTGATTGATAGATAGACAGATAGATCGATAAAAAAAATGTAAGCAAATTACCTGGAGGTCCGGGGCTGCCTGGACTTCCTGGATCTCCTGGATCTCCAGCAAATATACATGGCAAGGTCAGGCCTGGTAGAATACAGATTAGTTAATTTCTGAAAACTGATATTAAGTTATGTTATCGTGCCACAACCAAACTTAGAAGGTGGATGAAAACAATGGACGTGCACTAGATGATTTATGCAAAAGCTGCTGAAGTTAAGGCTGTGGTTTAAAAAAAACTCATAGATGGTGATGAATTTATACCACAATGACCAGTGAATGAATCCCAAATGATGCATAAGTGCAAATAAGTGCGCACACATAACAGCTCTGCTTCCTAAAATACAATAGCACTGCAGTCTTTTGTTCCAGTACAAATAGTTGTAAATAGAAGAACTATGACTCTGCTCACTAATGTACAACCCATCTTCCTCTAAATACCTTATAACAGCTATGAGGGGGCAGTCCAGGCTACAAAACCAGAATATTCGCTACAACCAATAGATTTTTTATTTTAACTCACAATTATTTTTGTCAAATCTATTTTTTAATTAAAACAAAAAATCTGTTTTCTTAGGCTTAAAGAAAGAAACATTTAGGTTTAGTAGCTGCTTTAGGCTATGTTGTTGTTTTTTTTACAGTGTGTAAACCTACACCCATAGTTATAATACTGTTTTGGATAAAAATCTCAAGTATCCCTTCAATTTAAAGACTATGACTATCTCTGATGTAGAAAAAGTGACTTCTTACATATGTTAGTGGTTACCAAAAGTTGCACTAAATTTTAGGGTGCAACCTCCACTCCTTCATTCACTTCAGACCCCCTGATTTTGCAACATGCTCCCATTTTAAGACTTTTCTCATGTGTGTGTTCTAAGAACACATGCTGAAAGATAGGTCTATGTGTCCGCTATGATGCTGCCTTCACTTGCATGTACTACAGTACTACTAGCTTCCTCCCTCACATTGCTTCACACAGCCAAGAGCAGTTCATCGTGAGATGGGCTGGGATTGGCTGAGACAGCACCCCCCCCCCCTTCGCTCTCAATACTGAACTCTACAGTGTGTCAGCTCTGCACAGTAGCTGCAAAAGAGCACTGAAATATTCAGCACTATATTCCCACGCAATTGCAGCACAACAAATTCTGTCTTTCCTTTTATTATATGTAAATGTGCACGTTATTATGATTCTATCTGAATCTAAACTTTGTTTAAGCCTAAATATCTGGAATGAAAGTCAGCATTTTACAATCGAACCCAAATTATTCATGGAAACTGGTTCGAATGTTGTTAAATCTCATATACATTCTATTTACAGGAGGTATACATGATTGGTTGTTATAATATATTCTTAGTCACTTCAATAGCTATGTTAGTTCCTATTGGACCATTTTTACATACACATGATCTATTTTTAGTTGCTGTGGTGATGTTAAAAAAAGAAAAATACAAAAATTTTTTTTTTGAAATAAATGACTTTTGTATGGGTTAGCAAGATGGTTGAAATGTTGTCACAACTCCATGGCTGGGGCAGTAGTAAGCTGCTATGATATTCTAGTGTACCACACCATTCATCATCACAAACCGTTCAAGCAATGACTGACCAAAGTCAGAATCTGGCTTAGTGTATAAAAAAAGTTACTAATCACTGAGAAGAAACATTCTTAACAGTGTCTACCAAGCTATGGATTGAATGACCAGATGTAACAAGCATGCAAATCTAGAGGTTGTAACCAGCACCAGGAGATCACATGGATCTCACAGCTTTCTTTATCTCCAACCTCTAGAATCTATCCTCTCACCTCCCTCTGTGACTAAGTCTCCATTACCAACATTGTCCCCGCAGCAGCAGTCACCTATACCAGTTAAGCAAAGGAGGACAGGTTAGACATAGGTCAGAAAATCCCTCAAGCGAGAAAGCTTTTTTTTAGCAGCGCAAATATATTCACGTTTCCACATGATGATGTCTTTATTTGAAATATGTGTGCACATTTTGAGGCAATAGTTCCTTATCTAAATTTCTTCTGCATTTCCCAAGCTTGAAGATTTGGCTTTAGTGTCTAAGCGTACCTACCCTTCATATAATGTTTTACAATATAGGGACAGTCACTTAATAATGGCTAGGAAGATGGAGGTGGATGAGTTCCCTGTATAATTCTTTCATTACTGGCATGGACTATAGTTGTTTGCGTTATACTATTACATCACCATTGTAGTGAATATATTTGGCTGATTTCACAAGTTAAATATGCAAAAGCAGAAAACTGAAAATAAATTATTAAAAAAGCAAAAGCTGGAAGAGTAGGTACAAAACCTTTTATTAAAAAATGCAAGTCTGAGAAGCAGAGACCACAGCCGACCCTCCGAGAGTACTAGATATGTTGGAATGGATTCCCATAGCAGCAGAGTTTACGTCTATCACCTTATAACATCTGAGATAATACTTCCTGCTGTTATGTAATTGCCAAAAACCATACAAAGACATCATACAATTGATTAATAAGGAAACAAATAAGTAATTATTCTGATTAACAGAAATGAACCATAAAAGGAGAGGTCAAAAAGCATATAACATTTACATCATTGCACAACGCGTTTTTTATATTTTAAGAATACCTGTCATGAGCTTGATACATTTTTTAATCCTCCCAGTCCACTACCGCCATCATGATAAAACCTTTATATTGTTCTGTATATAATGCTCAGTCTCACTGAGCTCCTCAGACTGGAAAGGGGCATTCCCCAGCAGGCATGACATCATCTGAAGTCTTCCTGGGGAGAATTTCCTCCCTCACATTGCTACACACAGCCAAGAGCAGTTCAGTGTGAGATGGGCTGGGATTGGCTTAGACAGCACACTGCCACCTTAACTCTCAACATTGAACTCTACATTGTGTCAGCTCTGCACAGTAGGGCACTTAGTAGAGCGCTGAAATATTCAGCACAATATTCGGCAATATGCACTGAAGGCAGCATGACTCTACAGTCTAGCTCAGCACAAAGGGAAATGGAGCTGAAATATTCAGCTCTATTCACTCTATATACTGTACTGAGTTGAGGTCCCACCGGCATTTCCTGACTTTTGTCTCCAGGCTGCCGAAGGAGACAATCTGCAAGCAGGACTGCAGGCAGGACTGGTAGGAGGACCTCTGCTAGCCAAACTTTTAGAGGTTAATCTAACACACAAAGTTACAACATTTTATTAAGAAATATATTGAAAAGGAAAATCAAATAGGCTAACCTATAAAATATAAATTTTTATTACCAATGACAGTTACCATTTAATTTTGATAGTAGTCTATGGACTTCTGAGGTACCTCATCATTTATTCCACAATTTCACATGAATATTTTATGGTTTAGGCTGCTTTCACACTATGAATTTCTCCGTTTAGGAACTTCCATCAGAAGTTCCATCACTACAGCTGCGAAACCCGGCCGTTACAAAACCCCTGACGGCCGTGACTAAATTGCATTGCAGCCTATGGGGTTTTGTAACTGCCCGTTTGCACCCGTATATGCCCGTAATACTGCATGCAGTAATTTTTTTGCCACAATGTCCCGTCACTGTATAGCGCCCGTAATGAATTACGGGCATATACGGGTGCAAACGGGCAGTTACAAAACCCCATAGGCTGCAATGCAATTTAGTCACGGCCGTCAGGGGTTTTGTAATGGCCGGGTTTCGCAGCTGTAGTGACGGAACTTCTGACGGAAGTTCGTAAACGGAGAAACTCATAGTGTGAAAGCAGCCTTACTTATAGTCTACTTCAACAATAAATATTATCTGTGGGAAAAAGATACAATAGTTAAATGGAAGATTTCTAAAGATACATACCAGGAGGTCCGGGATCACCTGGTCGTCCATCCTGTCCCGTTAAACCTGGGTCACCAGGAAGCCCACGTGGGCCAGGTAAACCTGGAAAACCAACACCTGGAACACCACTTTCTCCACGACTTCCCTTCTGACCAGGCTGTCCTGGAAAACCCTTCTCCCCAGGATTGCCAATTCCACCATCACCCTGATAATTGAAATGTAAAACAACCAATAATAAATGCACAAATCCAGTACATATCTATAAGCTGATCATGCACATGAAATAACTTTCAGCTGAAGGATCACTCAGGTCAACAGCTAATTCTCCACCTTAAACATATGTGCTCACCAAGCATGTGTAAATATATATATATATATATATATATATATATATATATATATATATATATATATACATGTCAATGGTGAGAGGAAAATAAGCTGCTACACCAATCTGGCAATAGCTTATCTCCCATGAGATGAAAGGATCAGTTTATTGAAATTCAAGATGGATGACCCTTCATATGTGCCATCAGGAGTGTAAGTATGTCCCCGTACACATTAGATGCTCAAATATATCCATAGATCAATGAAAGCTTACAGGTGCGCCTTTTCGGCCAGGAAGCCCTGGCAGTCCATCTCTTCCTTGGTTTCCGAGAAATCCAGGGGCACCTCTAAGTCCAACAGATCCTGGGTCTCCACGTGTGCCTCTGCCAGAAGGAAAGACTGGTTCTCCCTTTTCCCCTTTTAATCCTGGTGTGCCAGGTTGTCCTAGAGATCCCTAAGGAGAAGGAAACACACAGAGCATTACACAGAGCTTTGCGGCATGCTTTCTAACCTGCACAGCACAAATGTGAGAGTGCAGGGGGAGGGGGGAGCTGTCCCCACCACCTATAACCACCTATGTGCTATCTGCTTCCAGCTTCACAATCCTGCATGTGATGATAAGGAGGAGACTGCTGAGAAGTGATCTAAACGTTAATGGATGTCTAAAATGGATGCTGCTGTTTGCCATACAGCAAAATTTGTTTCCCATTGATTACATCATAAAAAAGCAGATTGCAATATATACATATATATATAGCGGAAGAGCAGCACAACAATAAGAAAATCAGGAAAGATGATTAACTGGGTGCAGGCAACTGGTTGGCCCAGGTCACAGGCCCAAATCCAGACAAATAGCAAAAGATAGTCGCAGCACTCCAAAAAATGGTGAAAAAAATAAGGTGGCTGGTATTTGTAACATGTGATGCAACTATCTTTTGCTATTTATATATATAAAAAAAAAATATATATATATATATATATTTTTTTTTTTTTTTTTTGCTGTATACAATAACATAGTCTTCTGCGCTTTTGTATACAGCAAAATGAAACGTAATAAAATGGAAACCAGTAAAAGGGAGACGTGAAATACAGTGTGAGCCTAGACTTAAAAACTAAGTTTGAAGCTGCACAAAGAAAATGAAAAGAACTGTTATAATAAAGAAGAGATAAAGGGGTGGTGGGTGGGATTTTATGTGTTTGCCAGAGCTTCTCTTTGTTTACAGACTGTATTCACATTTGTTAGTTTTATTCTATTTTTTTGCCATAGTATTGACACATTTGTGATTTTTTTTTTATATGTTTACAATAAAATATATCACTGGCATCAGAAATACCAGAGTTCTCTCTTATAACCAATCAGAATATGAACATGATTATGACTGGCCTATTCTAGAATATATGTTCTTTTAGGGGACTTCTCAGGAAAAGCTGTATGTGAACATGAGCGGCACTATTTGTGGCTATTATATAACAGTTATATGGCATTTGTCAGTTGGTGGGTGGAGCCTAACATATATGATGTCTACAATACACTGCACACACACAGGAGAGGAGTCACTGCTCTTCTATGTCTCTATACACATTGTATAAAGCAGCAGCAGCATGGAGGACATCAGAGAGCAGTTACATCAAGAATAAAGCACTGGAACATAATACAATAAAATTATGTAGTCTCTTCGCAGTCTCTGTTAGCTTCTGGCTCTCTTCATTCATGTCCTCTCAGAACTCCCTCCTTGCCCCTCCCCTTCATATACACGTGTATGGTCAGTGTAAGGATTTCACCCTGGGGATAGCTCTGGGATCGTCCTTGACACAGCCACAGGACATGTATCTACTTCACTCAGCAGGCAAACAACAGTTGTTTATGCAGTCTGGCTCCTCGCCAGCTTTATTAGAAAGGTTGCAGGATAAATAAAAAACATAACAAACAAAACCCTAGACCATCCAGTCACTGACTACACAAGCCAGCATGCCCTGACTATCAAATGGAGGGCTTTTCCCTGCCAGTTAAAACACAAGGCTCCTGCAACCTTTTACTCACTGTTCACACACAGCGTTTGCAGCCTCTTGGTGTGTGTGCTAAGACTCCTTGTCTTGTCCACTTCACTGTTGGGGTCACTCACAGCTCCTGGCTGTGTGTTCCTCACCAGGACCCCTGCCTTCCCCCTTTACAGCCACCTTGCTGTCTTCTGGGGAGAGCCCAGACTATATTGTCTGACTTCCTTTTAAACATGCTTCCCCTTTCTACTGCCTCATTGATTAGGCCCCAGGTGGAGGTTTCTCCAGGATTAGCTAGGGAAATACACCCTTCCCTTGACTCAGTGTTACAGCAGGCATCATGTGATTTGATCCCTCAGTGTGCTTCTTTTCTATTTTTCAATAGGAAGGACCTGAGCTGTTTTTTTTTTTTACAGCATATGAAAGTGATGTGGCATGGGAACCTAATAAAAGGAGAAATATTTGTCTCTATTAAGATTGTTTTATGACTCAAATAGTGAATACATTGAAGTTTAAGGGGTACTCTGGTGGAAAACCATTTTTTTTTAAATCATCTGGTGCTAGAAAGTTAAACAGATTTGTAAATTACTTCTATTTAAACATTGTAATCCTTCCAGTACTTATCAGCTGCTGTATACTACAGAGGAAGTTCTTTTCTTTTTAATTTCCTTTCTGTCTGACCACAGTGCTCTCTGCTGACACCTCTGTTCATGTCAGGAACTGTCCAGAGTAGGAGCAAATCCCCATAGCAAACCTCTCCTGCTCTGGACAGTTCCTGACATGGACAGAGGTGTCAGCAGAGAGCACTTGTGGTCAGAGTGAAAGGAAATTCAAAAAGAAAAGAACTTCCTCTGTAGTATACATCAGCTGATAAGTACTCGAAGGATTAAGATATTTATAGAAGTAATTTACAAATCTGATTAGCTTTCTGTCACCAGTTGATTTAAAAAAAAAAATTGTTTTCTAGCGGAGTACCCCTTTAATGTTGTGGTATTTGAGCGAGAAAATATATGTCAAAAGTAGTTGATCGCACCAGGTCTCACTCCTAAGACCCACTACGATCGTGAGTTGTTAGACTTTGTAGAGAAAAGTTTGGATCTCCTTGATGGATGGGGAATGAAGTAATGCCGCCTGTTTTCCTGTCTAATTACCTGATGTGATCAACAACTTTTGACCTGTCAAAGAAACATGTTTAAAAGTTGTTTTTTATGTTAGTAATGCTTTAAGTCACAGTTATTTGTGTGTAAAATAAATACATTAATAAATGTATCACTATTTTCAAGAATAGTCTAATGCATTCTTAAAAATTTCTAGGGAAACTGCTTACAGGAACTCCAGATGGACCCTCTGATCCTCTTCTGCCAGGATCACCAGGTGGTCCTCCAAATCCAGGAAATCCATCACTTCCCGGTGGACCAGCAGGTCCCCGATCTCCAGGTAGTCCTCTGCCACTTCTACCACCGCCACATGCACAGTCACCAGAGTCTCCTAAAAGTATTAAAACAAAAGCTCATGAGACCCTGAAGCATAACATTGCCTTTGTTGACATCAATTGTTATTGCACATATATCACAAACATTGTATTTCCTTTCAGGTATTGGCTCTTATAGCTGGCATTACTCCCTTTTGCCAGAAACAAATCCAACAAGTATAATGATTTTCCAGTCTGTGACACCGACTAATGGAAATGTTGTTTTAAATCCCCTAAAAGGGTTACTCCGCTGCTCAGTGTTCGGAACAAAATGTTCCGAACGCTTAGAGCTGGTGCCGGGGACTCATGGCGTCACGCTCCCTGCCCCCTTATGACGTCGTGCCCCACCCTGCCCCCTCAATGCAAGTCTATGGGAGGGGGCGGACACCACGCCCCCTCCCATAGACTTGCATTGAGAGGGTGGGGTGTAACATCACAAGGGGGCGGGGCCTGATGTCTTGAGTCCCCGACGCCAGCTCTAAGCATTCAGAACATTTTGTTCCGAACACTGAGCAGCGGAGTAACCCTTTAAAGTATCCCAAAAGAATTTAGATTCAGACTTTGACTGAGCCATTCAAGAGCTCATTTTATTTTAGAGAACTTACTCTTCTGAAGGATATTGATACACATAATCATCATCATCATCAAGCACCATATGATACAATATAAAACTATAGTGGATTCAATGACAGCGAGCTGCCCAGGCTGTGATGTAGCAAAACATCTCCAAGCCATAACATTTCTACCATCATACTTTACAGAGGGTAAAATGCCATCCATAGTTTTTGGCAAACATATCTTTTAGTACTATGGAGACGTATCTCCATCTTGGCTCGTCTCTAGACAGAACACTAGGAAGGAGATTTATCATTCTTTTCAAACGTATGGCTTTTATATGACAATTATTTTTTTTTAACTTACTTTTGCTTACATACGACCTATTTATCAAATAGTCCCACGACCTTGATAAATAAATCGCACGTAGGCAAAACCTAGGAAACCCACTTCCAAAAGCATTTTTTAAAGCAGAAAAGTTTTCCTTTATGTTAATAGCCGAAGTTCTTTATCTACCCTTTATTACCAGTAGCGTTGCTAGAGAGTGACGGGGAGGGGGGGTGACACCCTGAGTAGCCGGCCTGGCACCAAATAGCTGCACTCCAACTATCCTGCAACAACCCATCCACCCTCCTCAGAAATTAAAAAATATTCAATGCCTCACCATGAATATCCGTACTCTGGAGGCTATTTTAGTTTTGAGCCCGCATTTTGGGACGTTGGTGGGCGGAGTCTTGCGTCGCTGCGCTGAGGCCGGAGTTTACGTCAGGAAGACAGCGCAGCACCAGCAGGCACATAAACAATAGTAAAGCCACAAAAAAAAAACGGCTCGGTACGTTACCCACCCCAAGATGTGCATGAAGCTGTATTACTATGGATGTTTCTTTTTTTAAGGAAAAATTGTAGTGCCACATATGGGTTATTTACGTAGTCTGTAAAAATTCTTACACGATTATTTTGTGCCTTATTCTATTTTAACACAACATTCATTTTAAAATTTAGTGGGTACGCCAGCATGTACGTGTCCTAAAATTAACAAGGTGTGCAGTGTGTATTTTCAACCTTAAAATTAATAGTCATTAGTTATATAATACATTTTTTCTATAATTAACATTAATGAAGTAGCTTTGTTTCATGATGCAGAACAAGAACAGTTGTTATAGTGGGTGTTAATGTCCTTTTCTGCAGACGTATGCACTTTCTGTAAGCCAGGTTGGACCTGGAATACATATGCAACTTTTAAATGGAGATGCAACTTTTTTTCTTTATAAATAGCGACTATAGTATTTGATAAATACATGACCACTGCAAAGTAAAAAAAATAAAAAATTACTACGTGAGCAGATTTCAGAAATTGCTTTGGATTAAGCAAAATTCAAAAAGTCGCAGCGTGTATAGAAAAGTCATGTGACTTTTTTACGCAAAAAAAAACCCCACTACAGAGCTTGATGAGTCTCCTTCTAGGTGTTCCTGTACAAACGTTATGGTAGCCCTGATGTTCTTGTGGACAGCAAAGCTTTGCTCCTTGCACACTCTCCGATGGTGATATAATTTGTGCAGATTTTTGTATAGTTATTTATTTTTTGTGCAATAAATTCCCCTTAATCTTTATTTGAATGTGAACGAGCTCTTGATATGTCTATGTCATTACTTTTTCACATGCCTATCTATAGTGAGGTGGAGAGAAGATATAACATAAGTAAAATAAACCGGCACCTTTAAATCCCTTAGGTCCAATTCTGCCTGGTGGCCCTTGCGATCCTTTTTCTCCTGGTCTCCCAGGCTCACCACTGTCCAATCTTGATGGACGAAAACCTAAATGAAAATACATAATGACAAAAAAACTTACTCTTACAACTATAAGTGTTCATTTCTACAATTTACATAGGTGCAATTTTATCATCTAACAAAAAGACATTTACAAGTGTTGTATAAACTATAGCTGTGCAGTAAACCTGCTGGTTTTATTCCTCATTGTAATAAACTCATTTTACTGAAATATAAATTTATATAGCAATTGTCAATCTAAGACTGACCATATGTAATAAGGTGTGACAATAGGAAACAAAAAAACTTAGTTATCAAGATTATGCACAAAAAAAATCTCCAATACGTTGGAAACTGTCTTTGCAATTAAAGTGTACCTTTACCTGTCACTCAAAAAACTTTTGACTTGTCATTGAGACATGTCAAAAGTTTTTGATGAACGGGGACTAAGCACTGCTAGAATGAGCAGGGAGGAAAACACACGGCTGTGGGCTTCTCTCTCCTCTTTGTGAGGGGAATTTATCAAGCCATTTCGACAGCTTTTTTGGTCTAAATTTGCCACATGATAAGTTGAAGGCTGGCCCTGTGCAACATTTTCTGCAACATTTCATTTAGAATGTCATTACCATGAAATGTTATTATTTAGAGCACTTTGTGCAGTGGTCACTGATTTATCTTGTGCAACTTTTTTTTTGAAATGTTGCAGAAATGTAGGATGGGCCAGATTTGGAAGATATCACAGGGCAAGTCAACCCTGCCCTATAGGACTCATGCAACAATTGTACTAAGGCCCGAGTGACATCTGTGCAACATTTCATAAATTTGGCGCACATGCGCAACCTTCGCCGCAGCATTTTTGCTCTAGAGCTGTTGAAAATTCACACCAGTCTTCCTAAATCCCCCCCCCCCCCCGTGTCTTTGTGAGTTAGACTATCCCATAGACTTACATTATGAGACTGTCTCGGTCACCTAAGCATTCCCCTATCGTGGCTCAATCTAGCACTCATTACACTCAGACCCTGAAAGATCAAACTTTTTTTTGGGTGACAGTGCACAATTAAGTGATACTGTAATTTTTCTAAGGAATCTTGAAGAATCATACCTTCTTTGTGCCAATGACACTTCTGCCTCATAGAACTGCTAAGAGTTAAAGACCATGGGGAAGATTTATCAAAACTTGTGTAGAGAAAAAGTTGACCAGTTGCCCATAGCAACCAATCAGATTGATTTTCCTTTGCACAAGTTTTGATACATTTTCCCCTATATCTGCCAGTGAGACTTCTCACCTTAAAGAGAAACTCTGGCAAAAAACATTATTATATCCCATTATTATTATTTCCCTTTAAACAAAAGTTTTTAAACTTCATGTTAATAAATCTTACCCGGGAGTCCTGGTGGCCCTGGGGGGCCAGGGGGCCCTAGTGGACCATCTCTTCCCAGCAGCCCCTTTTGCCCATATGCTGGTCTTCCGGAGTCTCCTCTTTCTCCTTTAGATCCCTGAATACCTTGAAATCCTGGAACACCAGGAAAACCTGAAAAAGGTAGAAATCCATATTAAATATGTGGATACATTTCCTAATACTAGGACCACTATATATATTTTGTCATAGATACACTTTTTGTGGATGTACTTGCACACAAAAAATCCCAATGTCTTTTACTTTTAAGACATAGTCCATTGCATCAGAACAGCAGGAGGCGCACTTTAGGGTCGGTCACCGGCAGATTCATTACGTGTGACCCTACACATTAACAGTGTTTCACAGTTTTTTATTTAGAATTTGTAAACACAAATCCTGGTTGGTACACATTGTAAATACGTAAAAACATTTCATACTAGTTTTGATTTACAGCATTTATTATAATCCAAAAATGAATTTATAATTCTGCATGCTTCAGAGCTGAAATTTAGAACTGTTCATTGTCAGCATACCAGCATACCTATTTAAAGCAGAAATATACAAATCAACCCTTACAGCCGTCACGTTGGCATGATATCACTAGGGGGCATGGTTGTGACGTCACGTCCCCGTCTAGGAGGCAGTGCCCAGCACAGAATGCCAGGGGCTGCACTGAGATCGTGGGAGTCCCCAGCGGCGGGAGCCCTGCGATTGTACATCTTATCCCTTATCCAAAGGATAAATTGTATAAGGGTACGTTCACACGGACGGATTTATTTGCAGGTTTCCAGCTGCATATTTGAAAGTGGGCGGGCTCTTCTTGGCCGTCCGCAGCAGATTTTCCACGGCGGAATTTCCGCTGCGGAAAATCTGCCGCAGACCCTACTGACTTTAATGGGGCTTGCGGCAGATCTTCCGCAGCATAAATTCCACCGCGGATAATCTGCTGCGGACAGCCGAGAAGAGCCCGCCCACTTTCAAATACGCAGCGGGAAACACGCAAATAAATCCGCCTGTGTGGACGTACCCTAAAGCCAGAATACCACTTTAATATTGTGTTAGGTCCAGCTCATGTTGTCAAAACAGGCTCTAACAGGCCCAGGCCCCCCAGGGAAATTTTTTTTCTTGGGGCACACTTGCTAAATAATTATCACAATAAACTACTAAATTCAAGCAGGGACCTCCTTTACAGAATTTGTTTATTAATACTGCATTTTTGTCATTTTAAATGACAGATATTGTTTACTTGTGTTAAGCCTTTGACAGAGAGATGGTAGATAGGGGTGGAAGTTACGCGTGGGCTATACGTGTGCTCACAGGCCATCTTGAACGCGTCCTCCAGTGGAAAACGTTTTTTTTTTTTCAAATCAACTAGTGCTAGAAAGTTATACAGATTTGTAACTTAGTTCTATTAAAAAAAAAAAACCTTAATCTTTCCAGTAATTCAGCTACTACAGTCAGCTGCTGTATGCTTCACAGGAAGTTGTGAAGTTCTATTCAGTCTGACCACAGTGCTCTCTGCTGACACCTCTGTCCGTGTCAGGAACTGTCCAGAGCAGGAGCAAATCCCCATAGCAAACATCTCCTGTTCCTGGCACAGACAGAGGTGTCAGCAGAGAGCACATCCTGTGGTTTCAGTGTGTGCAGCTGTCGGGTGTGGCTCCATTTGCTCTCCAGACTTCCAGGCAGAGAAGCAGGTTTTTACATCGGGCTTTCCCAGGAGCGTGGCAGGCTCCTTGGGAGGGCTTTCCTGCATGGAGCCTCGGGCTTCTACCTCTCATTCCCGGCTGGCGAGAGGGGGGAAGAAAGTGTCTACAGCCGGATTCAAGGTCGGGGTGAGACGTTCCAGCAGGGCCCGCAGAAATGTGGAGCCCACTCCCCTGACCGCATCAGAGGGACATAAGGCATCAGCAAAGACCAGCGGTCCTTCTGTTACCCCGGAACCCCAGCAATGGGGGGCACGGGGACCAAGGGAGTCATTGGCGACATATGGCTCAAGGATACAAGCAAAGATGGCGGAGTACGAAGAGCTGGGCAGGAAGCTGAGGAGTCTGAGAGAGGACCTGAGATTTGCCCGCTACCAGGCTGACCAGGGCCCTACAGGTAAGAGGCAGAAGTTCACTGCCCAGGTGCGGGCTCTGAAGATAGAGGTGGCGGAGGTGGAGGAGGCCAGAAGAAAAATCTCTGAGGGGGCAGGATTCCTAAAAGAAAAACTGGTTAATGAGGAGAGATTCAAGGAAAGGAAGTATGGTGCATGCTGCCCTCAGGAGAGCAGTGAGGAGGAAGGAGGGGAGGAAGATGGCGGAGAGTCGGCTGTGGGAAGTGAAATGGATGCCACCCCTAGTGTGTGTGAGCCCCAGCCCCCCCAAGATAGCTACCCTGAGCCCGCCCAGGTGGCGCTACCCTCCAGTGATGGGGAGACAGAGGAGAGCGGTGAGGAGGAGCTGGCCAGTGGGGGTTTGCTGCAAGCCATTATACAGCAGGAGTCCCCTACCCGTATGGAGGATTTTACCTTTGGTGAGGATCTCGGTAAAGATGATCTAGTAAAGAAAAGGAAGAAAAGGCAGAAGGTTCAGGAGACTGTGACTTATGTGTTTCGTCCTTTCCAGCAGTCCGGGCCAGCTGTAAAGTTGGTTCAGACTGCTGGGCCCCCCAAACTGCCAGTCCCCGTTTCTGTGGTGAAGCAGGGCCAGAAAGGGGGGTACAGCATGGCGTCCAAGACGGCAGAGGACGCTATAGAGCCAGCAAGTCCTATTGGGCTTAAGGTGAGCAGCCCTGGTGCTGCGGGAGCGCCCCAGGGTGGTGGGGGGCGTGTCCAGGCACCAGGGGCAAGCTATGCTACTGTTTGCTTGGGGAGCGGTTCCCCAGGTGTTGCTGGCACTGAGGGGCACTTCCCTGTGAGGGGGGGGAGTGTCCAGATAAGTAATATGTCTGTGTGCTTGGGGGGCGGTCCCCCGAGTGCCGTGGACATTACCGGCGCTGCAGGGCACTCCTCTGTGAGGGGGGGGAGTGTCCGGGCATCGGGAGTGGAAAACGGTCGGTCTGTGTGTTCTGTGGGTGCTGCGGGGCACTCTCCTGTGAGGGGGGAGAGTGTCCGAGTGCCAGTGCCAGCCTCAGAGCCCCTGCAGTCGGGAAGACATGGTGATGGCGTTGTGGGAGGAGCTGGGGTGCGCTCGGAGGGGCAGCCCCAGGCTCAGGCAGTAACATCGCCCATGGAGGAGGAGCCATCAGAGTCGACCCCAGCAACAGCAAAGCCAGCAAAAAAGACTCTGTTAAAACCGGCAGTACTACAAGTCCCAGCCAGCCCAGGATATGTTAGGCACAACGCGAGTGTAGGGGGTGAGGATGATGGGTGTGGTAGTGTTGTGAATGAGAAGAGTACATGTGGGAGTGTTAGTGGAGTGAATAATGGTGGGAGTAGTGGTGGTATGAATACAAAGTCTGGTATGGATGATGAGAATTGTGGTGTGAATGTTGGTGGGTGTAGTGGTGTGAATGGTGGTCCTGGGTCTGAGTCTGGTTCGGCTGCCCCCCCGGTAGTGACTGCTCCTAGGAGCTATGCTCATGTCGCTGCCGGGGGGTCCCCCTCTCCATCCGGCCCCGGGGGTCACTTGCAGCAGCGCCTCCTGGAGGCTCTACGTAGGGGCGACAGGTCAATCGAGGTAGAGGGAAGGGGTGAGGTCGACCTGTCTTTCTGGATAGAGAGGCACGGTTTGGGGGCATTCCGAGAGCAGAATGGGGAGGTAGTCTGGTCCCTCCCGACACCCGGGCAGGACAATAACCGTAGGAACGTGGTCCGTCTGATTTGGAGGGGCAAGGATGTGTGCCCGCCTCGCGCTAAAGTGGTTGAGCTCCTCCTCCAGATGGAATTCAGGGCGAGTGACATCTTTGCCCTGATTCACCCCTATGGTTCGTCCGAATTTGACGTCAGTTTTGTTCGACCGGAGGGTCTCGAACTCTTCTGGTCGAACTACGAAGTGGCGAAGAATGAGCCCGGCTGGCGGGATTTTGCTGTAAAGGCTATTTCCCGTCAGAACTCAGTCAAGAAAGTGACCGTTTTGACTCGTAACGAGTCACTCTCCTGCTATGACATCATGACCTGGCTGGGACGGTATGGGGATGTGACGGACATGCCCAAGAAAAATCTAGATGAGCACGGGATCTGGTCTGGGGCCTGGACGTTTTCCGTCAAACTCAAGCGTTCAGGTAGTACAGTTGCCCACATTCCGTCAGCTGCCTTCCTTGGACGTGACAGAATCCAGGTCTTTTACCAGGGGCAGCCTAAGGTCTGTCACAGGTGCGGTAGCCCCACCCATTTTAGTGCAGCCTGTACTGTACAGGTTTGTGCTTTGTGTGGTGGGGTGGGTCATCTGGCTGCATCCTGCAGACAGATCCGGTGCCACCTGTGTGGTGTCCTCGGGCACCCTTTCAGCCGTTGTCCAAGCGCCTTCGCCCGTGCTGGGGCCGCTCCGGCCGGGGAGAGCTGTGAAGTTGCCCCGGCTGGGGAGGGTACGAGCAGGGATGGGGGCATAACAGGGCTAGTGACGAGGAAAAAGGGCCCTGCCAAACTAAGGCGGGAGGAAAATCGTAGGAGGAGTAGGGAGCTGGAGAGTGCCCAGGTGACTGGGGTAGCTCCGGCCCCTGCTCCTGAAGCTGGCCCTGTAACCACTGAAGCCCTGGGGGAGAACGTGCTGGATGAGGAGATCAGGAGGCTGCGCAGAGAGGAAGGCAAAATGGCCGACCCTTCTGATTCCTCCCACTATGAAAGTGTGGATGAGGAGAGTGGGGAAAGGCCAAAAAAGAAAGACAAGGGCAAAAGGAAAGGGAGAAAGAAGAGGTCGGAGCCCTCTGTTAAGCCTTGTACTACGGACCAGGTCCAAAACGGAAGCCTGACTGCCCCCCCTCTGATTGACCTGTCAAACCGGTACCTCGTCCTCGATACCATCTCCTCCCCCTCCTTGGAGGGGGAAGGTGAGGGCGGGGTGCCTAGGATGAGAGAGCCTCTGGGGGGAACTGGGCCCTGTCCTGCGGAGGCATCTTCCTCGGAGGGCAAGGCTAGACTGGGGCCGGATGGAGACGGGGACCACATGGACCAATCAGAATCTAAGAAAAGGTCCAAAAGTGGTCCTGCCCTTTCCTCTTCTTCAGGGGATGAGGGGGCAAAAAAGAAGGGGAAGCAGAAGTAAAGGTGTGGCCGTCTAACTCAATCACCCATGATGGCGGCACTCACCCCACTGACGCTGGCATCTATTAATTGTGCCAGTATAAAGTCTGATACGGCTAGATTCGCAGCCTTCAATTTTCTTGGCCGTGTTGAAGCCGATATTTTCTTTTTACAGGAGACCAGGTTGTCAGATCTAGCCTCTCTGGTGAAAGCCAGAAGAGAGTGGAGGTGCGGGCCCTCCCACTGGTCTCTTGCGGCTGAGCCGTATAGTGGGGTGGCGGTCCTTTTTACCGCTCCGGTTGAATGCAGACGGGTTATTGAGTTAGAAATGGGGAGGTGCCTGATCTTAGATGTCCTCATGAAGGGACAAGAGCTCCGGCTCATAAACATCTATGCCCCACAAACTAAGCTGGGCCGTAAAAATCTTTTTATGAGGATTAAGCCCTTCCTTTTTACAAGCCGGCAGGTGATCTTTGGAGGGGACTTCAATAATGTCACGAGGTCCCAAGATAGGAGAGGCTCCAATGGTCCGCTGGATTGCGATAGTGTGGTCCTTAATAATATAGTTAGGGAAGCTCGCCTAGAGGACGCCCACATCCGGAGCCCCTCAGGCCACGCGGGTTTCACCTATCATCAAGGTAGTCGCAGGTCTAGGATAGATAGGTTTTATTTGAAGGAGGAAGCCGTCTCTTCCGCAGTGTCCGTGGTTGAGGTGGAGTTCTCCGATCACTGTATGATTTTGTTTTCCTTGAATGTTTCAGAGACCCCCCGGATGGGTAAAGGTTATTGGAAGCTGAATTCGTCCCTCCTGGAGGAAGCAGAGATAAGACAGTCCTTTGAGGATTTTCTTCAGAGTCAGGTACCTTTACTGGGCCTTTGTAGTAGTAAGTCAGAGTGGTGGGAGATATTCAAGAAGCGGGTTGCGGGGTTCTTCCGCCAGCTCTCGAGCCTCAGGTCCCTGAACAGGTATCGCTTGTATCAGGGTCTGAGGAGGAAACTCGAGCTCCTTGTCTCGACTGGAGGTAGTCGGGAGGATATCTCCAGAGTGAAGTCCTTGCTGATGAGGTGTCAGTACGATAGGCACGCATCTTTGGTTTTTGAGAGGGATTTCGGGAAGTACCGCTCGCCCGACCCTTACAGGAACTGCAAGATGTCAGTGAGTAGTAAAGTAGTCTCAGGACTGGTTGATAGTACGGGATCCCTGAATCGGTCCAGATCAGGGATCCTGGAGGTCGTCAGATCTTTCTACTTGCACCTCTTGGGGAGGAAGGATCTAGATCGAGACAGGATGTCGGCTTTCCTGGCTGAAACCATTCCTGAGCCAGGGGTAGACCCCTCTCTTGATGTTTTGGCAGAAGATATCAGGGAAGAGGAAGTGAGACTGGCGATTGAGGGGCTCGCCCCCAAGAAGTCGCCAGGTCCGGATGGCTTAACATCCGAGTGGTATAAGACCTTTAAGGAGTCTTTAGCTCCCCTCTTGACCAAGGTATTCAATGAGTGTCTCTCCTCGGGCACTCTGCCAAAGTCAATGAGGAGGTCGGCCCTGATTCTTCTCTCAAAAGGTAAAGATCCCAGCCGTATTGAGAATTGGAGGCCCATAGCTCTTCTCAATACGGACAGGAAGCTTCTGGCCAAGATACTGTTTAATCGGCTGGTGAAGTTTGCACCCCGGCTCCTTTCGGGGGCTCAGCACTGCTCTGTTCCAGGCCGAAGCACTTTAAGTGCTGTCCTCAGTGTCAGGGAGGCAGTGGAGCGGAGTAGTGCGGGTCTCTGGAAGGGGTACTTACTGTCCTTGGATCAGGCCAAAGCATTTGATCGGGTGAACCACGAGTACCTCTGGTCCGTCCTCCTGAGGTATGGCTTACCGTGTACTTTTGTTAATTGGCTTAAGATCTTGTATGCCGGGGCAGAGAGTTTCCCACTGGTGAACGGGTGGTCTGGCCGCTCTTTTGAGGTGGGGTCCGGAGTCCGTCAGGGTTGTCCTTTGAGCCCGCTTTTATACGTATTCGCGATTGATCCCTTCGTCCGGAGGGTAGATCGTGGGTCGTTGGCGGGAGTCGGGATGAGTCTGGTGGAGCTGGATGTCACCCAGAGAGTGGTGGCGTACGCTGATGATGTCACTATTTTCGTCTCCTCGAGGGAGGAGGTCGATGTGGTGATGTCAGAGGTGGAGCGCTACTCGGAGGCATCCGGGTCCAAGATCAACCGGGAAAAGTGTGAAAGTCTCTGGCTGGGAGGGGGGGATCCCACGTTTGATCTCCCGCACACCCTCCCAGGGCCCCAAGACTCAGCAAAAATTCTAGGCATCACATTCGGCCAGGATGATTATTCCACCAAAAACTGGGACGGTAAGCTCCATGATGCCACTCAGAGGGTGAACCAGTGGAAGGGTTGGTCTATGACCCTCAGGGAAAGGGTGCACCTGATCAAATCATACCTGCTCCCCTTGTTTATCTATCTGGGCAGTGTATGTATCTTGCCAGATACTTACTACACTAGGGTCTACAGCCTGTTTTTCCAACTGTTATGGGGGAACAGGTTGAATCTAGTCAAGAGGGAGGTTACGTACCGTACGAGGAGACTAGGGGGTTTATCTATGGTAAACCCTGTGGTGTTCTTAACCAACACCTTCTTGAAAGCTAACATCTCGAACCTCTGGAAAGAGAGGGCTCCTCCGTGGGTACTCTCCTGCAGGGAATGGTTTCGGCCTTTCTTCCAGGAATGGGAGAGAGGAGGGCAAGTGAAGGACCTCCGTACACCACATGGATATCTTCCGGCTTACGCTACCCCGACTCTGAAGGCGATACGTCGGTGGGGTCTGGGAGTGTGGGAAATCAGGACCCAGTCAAGGCAGTTCCTTGACAAACGGGTTCTGTTGACCCACTTCCAGAAGCCTCTGGCACTCAGGGACTGCCCAGGTCGGGATCTGAGGGTGGGGTTGTATCTTTTAAACTTGAAAAGGATCCCCCAGAAGTTTTGGGACTTGGCCTGGCGCTGCTTTCAGGGGAAGCTAGGTGTAAGGGACAACCTGAAGTACAGGAACTCTGATGACCGGGGGTGTCCACGAGAAGAGTGTGTGGACACGCTGGAAAGCATGGACCACTTCCTGCTTCATTGTCCCTTTAACGTAGGGGTCTACAACCGGGTGGGCGCTTCCATCGGCTGGAGTCAACTTGCCGGCCTTACCTATCCAGAGTGGGTTTATGGGGCATTCAGGACCCTCGGTGGCCGAGATCGGGGCACTTTATTTTTAGTCAGCTTAGTGGTTAAGTATCACACGTGGAATGCACGGTGTTTAGTGTCCACCCAGCAGAAAGTCCTCTCCGAGGTGGAGGTCTGTAGGAACATCACCGGTGACCTCGGGAAGATCAGGTCTTTGGAGTATGGCAGTCTTGGTACCAGTAGGGCTTCTCTCCTATGGAGAGGGTTTTCTTTTCATGTGCCCTAGGTACTAGACCTTTTTGGTAGAGTACCTTTATTTTGGTTAGGGACAGGCATACAGGGATAGAGATAGGGTGATAGTAGGGTCAGTTTTAATGAAGGGATAGAATTAGGGAGAATAGTAGGGGGAATTAGGGAAAGAGCTTAAATTTCTTCAGTGTATCAGATCTGCCATCCTTCTCCCTGGTGGTGGGCTGTTGCATGTGCACCATAGCTTTTTGTTTTGTTTACAGCTGATATGGTATGAAGGGCTTACAGGCACTGAACTTGGGCCTAAATTGGGTTGTGGTCTTGTATATAAGGTTGTATTTAGTTGGTTGGTTGGAGTGCTAGGTGGGGAGGGGGTGTTTTTTTTTTTTTTTTTTTTTTTTTTTTTTTTTTTCTCCTTAGGGGATCTGACATGGGTCAGTTAAGGACTGGACTTAAGAACTGTACGAACGGTTATGGACTGGCCCATGTACAGGAGGGGTGGTGTGGGAGAGGGCACAGTTTTAGTGTAGGATTTATTTTAGGGTTTTTGTAGGTATTTTTGTGAGGCACATTTATTATATTTGTATGTATACTGTGCTATGTTTATTGTTTTATATTATTTATTTGTTGGTATAGTGTGTCATGTATTTTGTTTTATATTGTTGCATTAGCCATAAGAAAAGGGCAGTCGGACCAGTTGTAGTTCTGTATTATTATTATTATTATTATTATTATTATATGTAGGTGTTTTTGTCTGTGTATATATAACTTATTTAAAAAAGTTTTTTTTTTTTTTGTTTGTTTTTTTTATTATATATATATATATATATATATTTTTTTTTTATATATATAGGAAATTATTATTATTATTTTTTTATAAGCCAAGTTGTGCTGTTGTTATGTTCATTCTCAATATGTGTGTGTGTGTGTGTTTGTTAGTTTTGGAGATTATGCGTGTGTTATGTTTTCTGTTGCTTGATTTATTTATTTATTTATTTTCCCAAGTATGGATCATTTTGAGTTATAGCCAGGTGGTGCTGAATTTTATGTTGGTTTATTTATTTCATTTAATTCGCCAAGTTGAGCAAATTTTATTTTTTTATTTTATTTTTTTTATTTTTTAAATAATTTTTTTTTTTTTTTTTTTTTTTTTTTTTTTTTTTTATTTATTTTTTTTTATTTATTTATTTTTTTTTAATTATTGTTATTATTTTTAATGTTGTGTGTGAGTGTGAATTTCATAGTTTGCTTAGGTGTATAGGTATAGTATAGTTGTAGTTTGGTATATTTTACAATTTATTAAAGCTGGGCTGGCCGGTTAGGCAGGGTTTTATTTTATTTTGCATTTCTGTTGTAGCTGGTTAAGCTTGTTTTGTGTTTTTGTTTTTTGGAATTGTTTTGTATTTTTATAATAAAAAAGAGTGTCAGCAGAGAGCACTTCCTGTGAAACACACCAGTTCAGTGTGAGAAGCGTGCGGGTGTGTCCCTGTTTGAGCTCTCCAGGACTTCCAAGCAGACTACAGAGGCAGGTGTTCTAACAGCTTTTCCCAGGAGGGTGGCAGACTCCTGGGGAGAGCCTCCCTGCATGGAGCCCCGGGAATCTCGGGGCTCCACTTCCCGTTCCAGGCTGGCGGGGGGTGGAGAGAAGCCAACTACAGCCAGTCTTCCGGCCTGTGTGAGAAAATCTAGCAGGGACCGCAGTAATGTGGTCCCTGCTCCCCAGGCAACGGCGAGTAGTGGAAAGGCCACTAGTGGCAGGAAGGCCAAGAAAAGCCTGCAGAATGTTGAGATGTGGGGCAACCGAGACCCGAAAGAGTCCGCGGAAATATATTGCTCCAGGATGACGGCTCGGTTTACAGAGTACGACCGCTGTGGGAAAGAACTAAAGGCAGCCAGGGAGGATTTGCGCCTGGCCCAAAACCTGGCTGACAGGGGTCCCAAGAAAAAACGACCCGAGCTGAGGGTGAGAATACAAGCCCGGAAAACAGAGATTAAGGCGTTGGAAGAAAGGAGAAAGGTCCTTTTGGAAGGCAGTGGACTTTTCCGTGAAAAATTGCTAAACAAGGACAGATTCACCGCCATGAAATCCCCAGGTAAGGAGGTGGTGGATGATGGGGAGAGTAGTGGCGGTGAGGAGGAGGAGGTGGAACAGTCAGAGATTGTCGGAGAGGCTGAGGGGAGGGTGGAGAGTGTGGTGCTGGATGGTGGGGCCCCTGCTGTCTGTGTCACCCCTAGCCCCCCCCTCAGTGAAGACCACCTTGCTGCTGCTCAAATGGTGGCCTTACCTGTGTCATCTGCTGATGAGAGCGAGGAGGACAGTGATGGCGGGGTGCTCCGGGCCATCATCCTGCAGGAATCCCCCACTCATTTCCAGAACTTTTCTTTTGGTGATGATCTGGGCCCTGAAGGAGGGAAGAAGAAAGGGCAGAGGAGCAAAAAGAAGAGGAAAGTGGGAGAAGTCACCCGTTTTGTATTTAGTCCTTTCCAGCAGTCTGGGCCGGCTGAGAAGTTGGTACAGGCTGCTGGGCCCCCCACTCTGCAAGACCCCACTTCTGAGGTGGAGCGGGGCCAGCACGGGGGGTACAGTGTGAAATCCAAGATGGCGGAGGGAGATGCTGAGAAGCCCTCCTGTCCTGTCGGTAGGGAAGGGCAGGACAGGCTTGAAGTGGGGGGCGGTCCCCTGGGCATTGCTGGTGCTGCAGGGCACTCCCCTGTGAGGGGGGGGAGTGTCCGGGCATCAGCTGGACAGTCCATGCGGTCGTTCAGTGCAAGTGCTGACATAATGGAAACTTCCCCTGTGAGGGAGGGGATTTCCTACACGTCACATGGTGAAGGAGGAGGGGCGGCCCTGCTCATGGAAGTGACGTCAGGAGATGGAACTAGTGACATCAGCGGCAGAGATGTGATGCCAGAGGCAGAGTTAGTGACATCGGCACCAGCAACATTACAGTCTATCCCGGCCAGCTCAGCCAAAAGTAAGAGTGAAAAAGTTACTGCACTGAAAGGGTTTAGTAATACCTGTGTGGATGAGAGGAGTGGTAGTACTGTGAATGGGAGGAGTGGAAGTTCTGTGGATGAGAGGAGTAGTGGTGTGAATGGGAGGAGTGGTAGTGCTGTGAATGGGAGGAGTGGAAGTGCTGTGGATGAGAGGAGTAGTGGTGTGAATGAGAGGAGTGGTAGTACTGTGAATGGGAGGAGTGGAAGTTCTGTGGATGAGAGGAGTAGTGGTGTGAATGGGAGGAGAGGTAGTGCTGTGAATGGGAGGAGTGGAAGTGCTGTGGATGAGAGGAGTAGTGGTGTGAATGAGAGGAGTGGTAGTGCTGTGAATGGGAGGAGTGGAAGTGCTGTGGATGAGAGGAGTAGTGGTGTGAATGAGAGGAGTGGTAGTGCTGTGAATGGGAGGAGTGGAAGTTCTGTGGATGAGAGGAGTGGTAGTGCTGTGAATGGGAGGAGTGGTAGTGCTGTGGATGAGAGGAATGGTAGTGGTATGAATAGGAGGAGTGTCATGGATGGGAGGAATGATTGTGGTGTAAGTGCTGGTGGCTCTGGTGTGTCGGGGTCTGGTCCGGCTGCCCCCCCAGTCGCCAGGAGTTATGCAAGTGTGGCGGCTGGGGGTTCGGGAGGTTCAGGGAGTTCTTTACCTTTGGAATCTGGAAATGGTCACTTGCAGCGGCGCCTCCTGGAGGCGCTTAGGAGAGGAGAGAGGACGCTCCAGGTAGAGGGAAAGGAGGTGGACCTGTCTTTTTGGGTGGAGAGACATGGTCTTGGAGCGTTCCGAGAAAAAGATGGGGAGATCGTATGGTCCCTCCATACACCCGGGCAGGAGGCTGGCCGCAGGAATGTGGCCCGTTTGGTGTGGACTGGCAATGATGCGTGCCCACAAAGGGGCAAGGTGGTGGAGCTTCTGCTCCAGATGGGTTTCAGGGCTAGGGACATCTTTGCCCTGATTCACCCCTTCGGCTCCTCCGAGTTTGACGTCAGCTTTGTTAGGCCAGAGGGACTTGATCTTTTCTGGTCTAATTATGAGCTGATGAAGAACGAGCCCGGATGGCGTGATTTTGCTGTAAAAGCGGTATCCCGCCAAAGCATGCTGAAGAAGGTGACCGTATTAACCCGTAATGAGTCACTTTCATGCTACGATATCATGACCTGGCTGGGCAGGTACGGGGAGGTGACGGACGTCCCCCGAAAGAATTTTGATGAACACGGGATCTGGTCTGGGGCCTGGACGTTTTCCGTCCGTCTCAGGCGTTCAGGGAACACAGTCACCCACATCCCTTCGGCCACCTTCCTTGGACGCGACAGGATTCAGGTCTTCTACCAAGGGCAGCCGAAGCTGTGTCACAGGTGTGGTGACCCCAACCATTTTAGTGCAAACTGCACTCAGCAGATATGCGCCCTCTGCTGTGGGGTGGGTCACCTGGCAGCCACCTGTGGGCAGATTAGGTGTAACTTGTGTGGTGACTTAGGTCACCCTTTCAGCCGGTGTCCGCGCTCCTTTTCCTATGCTGCGACCACTCCTGCTGGGGAGAGCCTGTCGGTTGCCTCAGTGGGGGAGGGGACCAGCCATGGAGAAGGGGCACCAAAACCAGTGAGGGAGAAGCACAAGACCCCCTCTAAGCTGAGGCGAGAGGAGAAGCGCAGGTTGGAGAGGGTCCAGGAGATTTCCCAGGTGCCAGGGGTAGCTCTGGGTCCCTCTCCAGGCACGGGCTCAGTTGGTCAGCAATCTGAGGTTTTGGGTGAGACTGAGTTGGATGAGGAGGTCGGGAGAATTCGCAGAGAGGAGGGTGAGATTGCCCTCTCCTCCAGTTCTTCCCAATACGAAACAGTGGATGAGGAGGAGGAGGGAGGGCAGAAACTAAATGGTGACCGTAAAAAGAAGAGGAGGAGGAAAAGGGGAAAAAGTAAGGAGGTTCTGTTCCTCTCTTCTGTTACAGCCCCAGACCTGAAAAGGAACATCCCAGTCTCCGACCCTCTGATCGTCCTCTCGAATCGGTATGAGGCCCTCGGGGATACTATCTCGCCTCCTCCTCTTGAGGGGGAGGAAGAGGGGCGGGAAGTGGTGCAGCCTCAAGGGAGCGCCGAGCCTTCCACCCCTGAGGTGGGTTCCTCAAGGGGAAAGGCAACTCTGGATTCCAAAGGTAAAGATCCTGGGATGGATTTATCCCACAGCCTTAAAAGGGGTAAGGGGTCTTCCTCTGACTCAGATGGGGGTGGGGGAAAGGAGAGGAAGAAGGTGTAAGGGATAGAAGGCCGTCTAACTCAATCACCCTGTATGGCGGCACTCACCCCATTGACGCTGGCATCTATTAATTGTGCCAGCATAAAATCTGATACGGCTAGATTTGCAGCCTTTGATTTTCTCGGCCGCGTTGAAGCCGACATTTTCTTTTTACAGGAGACCAGGTTGTCAGATCTAGCCTCCCTGGTAAAAGCCAGGAGAGAGTGGAGGCGCGGTCCCTCCCACTGGTCTCTTGCGGCTGAGCCGTATAGTGGGGTGGCGGTCCTTTTTACCGCTCCTGTTGAATGCCGACGGGTTATTGAATTAGAAATGGGGAGGTGCCTGATCCTAGATGTCCTCATGAAGGGGCAGGAGCTCCGGCTCATTAACATCTATGCCCCGCAAACTAAGCGGGGCCGTAAAGATCTCTTTATGAGGATTAAGCCCTTTCTTTTTACGAGTCGGCAGGTGATCTTTGGAGGGGACTTCAATAATGTCACGAGGTCCCAAGATAGGAGAGGCTCCAATGGTCCGCTGACTTGTGATAGTGTGGCACTGATTAGCATAGCTAGAGAAGCTCGCCTAGAGGATGCCCACATCCGGAACCCCTCGGGCCACGCGGGTTTCACCTATCATCAAGGTAGTCGCAGGTCTAGAATAGATAGGTTTTATTTAAAGGAGGAAGCCGTCTCTTCCGCAGTGTCCGTGGTTGAGGTGGAGTTCTCCGATCACTGTATGATTTTGTTTTCCCTGAATGTTTCAGAGACCCCCCGGATGGGTAAAGGTTATTGGAAGCTGAATTCGTCCCTCCTGGAGGAAGTGGAGGTAAGACAGTCCTTTGAGGATTTTCTTCAGAGTCAGGTACCTTTACTGGGCCTATGTAGTAGTAAGTCAGAGTGGTGGGAGATATTCAAGAAGCGGGTTGCGGGGTTCTTCCACCAGCTCTCGAGCCTCAGGTCCCTGAACAGGTATCGCCTGTATCAGGGACTGAGGAGGAAACTCGAGCTTCTCGTCTCGACTGGAGGTAGCCGAGAGGATATCTCCAGAGTGAAATCCTTGCTGATGGGGTGTCAGTATGATAGGCACGCATCTTTGGTTTTTGAGAGGGATTACGGGAGGTACCGCTCGCCCGACCCTTACAGAAACTGTAAGATGTCAGTGAGTAGTAAAGTCATTTCAGGACTGATTGATAGTACAGGATCTCTGAATCGGTCCAGATCAGGGATCTTGGAGGTCGTCAGATCCTTCTACTCGCACCTCTTGGGGAGGAAGGATCTAGATCGAGACAAGATGTCGGTTTTCCTGACTGAAACCATTCCTGAGCCAGGGGTAGACCCCTCTCTTGATGTTTTGGCAGAAGAAATCAGGGAAGAGGAAGTGAGACTGGCGATCGAGGGGCTTGCCCCTAAGAAGTCACCAGGTCCGGATGGCTTAACATCCGAGTGGTACAGGACCTTTAAGGAGTCTTTAGCTCCCCTCTTGACTGAGGTATTCAATGAGTGTCTCTCCTCGGGCACTCTGCCGAAGTCATTGAGGAGGTCAGCCCTGATTCTTTTGTCAAAGGGTAAAGATCCCAGCCGTATTGAGAATTGGAGGCCCATAGCTCTTCTCAATACGGACAGGAAGCTTCTGGCTAAGATACTGTTTAATCGGCTGGTGAAGTTTGCACCCCGGCTCCTTTCGCGGGCCCAGCACTGCTCTGTTCCAGGCCGAAGCACCTTAAGTGCGGTCCTTAGTGTCAGGGAGGCAGTGGAGCGGAGTAGTGCGGGTTTCTGGAAGGGGTACTTGCTGTCCCTGGATCAGGCCAAAGCGTTTGATCGGGTGAACCACGAGTACCTCTGGTCCGTCCTCCTGAGATATGGCTTACCGAGTCCTTTTGTTAATTGGCTTAAGATCTTGTATGCAGGGGCAGAGAGTTTTCCACTGGTGAACGGTTGGTCTGGCCGCTCTTTTGAGGTGGGGTCCGGAGTCCGTCAGGGTTGTCCTTTGAGCCCGCTGTTATACGTGTTCGCAATCGATCCCTTCGTCCGGAGGGTAGATTGTGGGCCGTTGGCGGGAGTCGGGATGAGTCTGGCGGAGCTGGATGTCGCCCAGAGAGTGGTGGCGTACGCTGACGATGTCACCATTTTCGTGTCCTCGCGAGAGGAGGTCGATGTGGTGATGTCGGAAGTGGACCGCTACTCGGAGGCATCCGGGTCTAAGATCAACCGGGATAAGTGTGAGAGTCTCTGGCTGGGAGGGGGAGATCCCACGTTTGATCTCCCGGACACCCTTCCAGGGCCCCAAGAGTCAGCAAAAGTTTTGGGCATCATATTCGGCAAGGATGATTATCCCACCAAAAACTGGGATGGTAAGCTCCAGGATGCCACTCAGAAGGTGGACCAATGGAAGAGTTGGTCTATGACCCTCAGGGAAAGGGTACACCTGATCAAATCGTACCTGCTCCCCTTGTTTATCTATCTGGGCAGCGTATGTATCTTGCCAGAGGCTTACCACACTAGGATCTACAGCCTGTTTTTCCAACTGTTATGGGGAAACAGGATGAACCTAGTCAAGAGGGAGGTTACGTACCGCACGAGGAGACTAGGGGGTTTATCTATGGTAAACCCTGTGGTGTTCTTAACCAACACCTTCTTGAAAGCCAACATTGCAAACCTCTGGTCAGAGAGGGCTTCTCCGTGGGTACTCTCCTGCAGGGAATGGTTTCGGCCTTTCTTCCAGGAATGGGAGACAGGAGGGCAAGTGAAGGACCTCCGTACGCCCCATGGGCATCTTCCGGCTTACGCTACCCCGACTCTGAAGGTGATACGTCGGTGGGGTCTGGGAGTGTGGGAGATCAGGACCCAGTCAAGGCAGTTCCTTGACAAACGGGTTCTGTTGACCCACTTCCAGAAGCCTCTGGCGCTCAGGGACTGCCCAGGTCGGGATCTGAGGGTGGGGTTGTACCTTTTAAACATGAAAAGGATCCCCCAGAAGTTTTGGGACTTGGCCTGGCGCTGCTTTCAGGGGAAGCTATATGTGAGGGACAATTTGAAGTGTAGGAACTCTGATGACCGGGGATGTCCCCGAGAAGAGTGCGGGGACATGCTGGAAAGCATGGACCATTTCCTGCTTCATTGTCCCTTTAATATAGGGGTTTACAACAGGGTGGGCGCTTCCATCGGCTGGAGTCAACTTGCCGGCCTTACCTATCAGGAGTGGGCTTATGGGGCATTCAGGAACCTGGGTGGCCGAGATCGGGGCACTTTATTCTTAGTTAGTTTAGTGGTTAGGTACTACACGTGGAATGCACGGTGTTTAGTGTCGACCCAACAGAAAATCCTCTCCGAGGTGGAGGTCTGTAGGAACATCACTGGTGACCTCGGGAAGATCAGGTCTTTGGAGTATGGCAGTCTTGGTACCAGTAGGGCTTCTCTCCTATGGAGAGGGTTTTCTTTTGATGTGCCCTAGGTACTAGACCTTTTAGGTAGAGTACCTTTATTTTGGTTAGGGACAGTGTTATAGGGATAGAGATAGGATGAGAACAGGGTTAGTTTGAATGGAGGGATAGGATTAGGGAGAATTGTAGGGGGAGTTAGGGAAAGAGTGTAAAATTATTTTGAATGTATCAAGTCTGCCATCCTTCTCCCTGGTGGTGGGCTGATGCATGTGCACGCTAGCTTTTTGTTTTGTTTTTAAGCTGATATGGTATGAAGGGCTTACAGGCGACCAAACTTGGGCCTAAAGTGGTTTGTGGTTCAGTGTGTATAAGTTTGTGTATAAGTTGGTTGGGAGGAGTGCTAGGTGGGGAGGGTGTGCTTGTGGGTGGTGGTGTTCATCTTTGGGGGACCTGACATGGGTCAGTTAAGGACTGGACTTTGTGAACTGTAAGAACGGTATGGACTCTGACCCATGTACAGGAGGGGTGGTGTGGGTGAGGGTACAGTTTTAGTGTAGGGTTTTCTATTGATTTTGTAGGGGTTTTCTGTAGTGCATATATTTTGTTTATATTATATTTTATTTATATAGTATATTTAGTAATTTTGTACGTATATTGTGTTATATCTATATTGTTATACCTATATTGTTTCATATTGTTTCATGTTATAGCGTTATGGTAGCCGGACCAGTTGTTGTGTTGATATGTGATTTATTTTGTTTATTTCAGTTATTTGGTCTGTTTTATGTTTTCTTTGGTATTTTCATTAGTCCCGGATAGAGGATCCAGTTAATTTGGACATTTTGTAAGTGAATGTATGTGTGATATGATTATTTTGATTATTATTATTCTTATTATTATTGCTATTTTTTTATTTTTTGTTTTTTTTTGTTTATAAAAAAAATGTGTGTGTGTGTGTGTGTATGTATATATATGTATATATGTATATATGTATATATATAAAAAGATTAAAAAAAATATAAATAATGTAAAAAAATAAGTAAAAAAAATATATATAAAAAAAAAAAGTAAAAAAACATAATAATTTTTTTTTTTTTTTTTTTTTTTTGAGGTTTCTGTTTAGTTTTCTTGTTGCGTGTTCCCAAGTATGGATGGTTTTGAGTTATAGTCGGGTAATGATAACTTTTATGTTTATATTTTGACAAGCCAAGTTGTGCTATTTTATTTATTTATTTATTTTTCTTATGTTCATTTTCGGTAAGCGTGTGAGTGTTTGATTTAGATATTTTGGGCATATTTTAATATCTTAGTATTTTTGTATCTTAGTAAAGCTGGGCTGGCCGGTTAGGCAGGGTTTTGTTTGAGGTTTTGTTTTTGGTTCTAAAGTATTTCTTATTTATGTTATAGCTGGTTAAGCTTGCTTTGTGTTTTGTATTTGATAAGTTTTGTATTTTTCTAATAAAAAGAGTGTCAGCAGAGAGCACTGTGGTCAGACTGGAAAGAATTACACAACATCCTCTGCAGCATACAGCATCTGATAAGTACTTGATGGATTAAGATTTTTAATGAAAAATAGTTTTCCTCCGAAGTACCCCTTTAAGGGAGAGCAAATGTGGAACGGCTGCATGAGAGATGAAGGGCTCCTCTGTAGAGGGAAGTGGCCATAGGCAGTATCTGCTGCAGTGATACAGTTGCCTCCTGCCAGGAGTCCTTTATTTGCCAACAACTTACTGGAATGCCACAGGACCTGGCAAGTTCTTACTGCTGTGGCGCCCCAGTTGGAAATCACTATACTAATCATTGTTACTCACTTCCCTTTTGTTGAGATTTTAACATACAGTGAACTCATTGGGATACATAGGGGGTTATTTATCAATAATGGTCTTGGCTAGATCCTTTTTGCTGTTTGTCTAGGTGTGTTTTTTTTTATTTTTTGGTGGTGCTGCTACAAATTTATCATATTGCTGCAGTGACCATGATAACATTTGCACAGATCTGCACCCGGATCATTTTCTACCGCTGCTTTCAGATCATGTCTACCCTGCTTCTAAGGAGCTTGTTTGTCTGTGTGTTTGTCTTTATTTGTTTTAGTTTTAATTTTAAGGCAAATGAATATCTAAAAGAAGGTCTGCAAAGAGAGTCTTACATTTGAATAGTGGTTTATCTTGCCGCAGGTAAGGTAAACCAGAGACGGAGGTTTTAGTTGAACATGTATTTATTTATTTTTATTTTTTTACTTTTCACCTTTTTATTATCACTTATCATCACTTTGTCGGATACAGTATTTCTTTAAACTTGGGCACATGGAATTGTGAGATCCTGGCCATTGCTAACACTTATTGTTTCTTACATCTTTACCATTCCTTTTTTGTACCTGAAAAATATATCTGATTGTTTCATATGGACAATTGCTTTACTTTTCCTTTGCACATTTTTTTTTTATTTTTAACTTTTTATGTCTTTAAACATTCTTGTTCTCTACCTTATTCTCTCTCTCTTTCTCCCTCTCTTTCACTCTGGCTGATGATTTTTATTTTTGGCAAACAGACAGGAGTAGTAATCTTTTTTAGACCTGGTCAGGAGGTGGTCTAGATTTGCAGTTTTTTTTTAGCCAGTTGCGGCAAAATTTGCGCAAAATTCAAAAACACGCAGATAATAAATTCATGACCACTGCATCCGTCACTTCAAAAAATGGTCTAGCAACACCAAAAGGTCAAAATGACGGATTTTAGAAATTGAAAAAAAAAAGCAAAAAAACCCCTGCAATTTGCACAAAAATAAAAGAAATTCGCAAACGTAGACCAAAAAAGCAATAGAACACAATGATAAATAACCCATAGTGGGTCCATCAACCATAACAGAAAGTGCATGCTAACACTGAAAAAACACACAGTGTAAATCTAGCCTAAATGTAATGCTTGAAAACAGCAATATGCACAGTTTATATGGTTGAAAAAAAGACAAAAGTCCATCAAGATCAACAGAGAAGGCAAAGTAAACAAGGAATAGAACTACTGATAGAACATGATTACTGCATTATATATAGTACTAAACAAAACGTACCCCTTCCAAATGCTGGAAACCCAGGTGGACCAGGAAGACCAGGTGAACCAGTGAGTCCGTCAGCCCCTGGCATGCCTTCAAATCCAGGAGGACCTGGATCTCCGGGAACACCTAGAATGAAGTATATAAGAAAGCTATTTAAAGACAATATTAACTAAATGAGGATTATTGATCAATGTTGAGGCTAGGATTCCACTTTTTTTTTTCCCCAGCGATTTTTTTCACAAAAAACGCCAGTGCAATTTCCTGCGTCTGACGTTTTTTATGGTGTTTTTGCATTTGAATTGAAATTGCATTTTTGGCCCCTTTGGCATTTAAAAAAAAATGTGTTGGGTACGAAAAAAAAAAAAAGGATGCAGTAGGGATGGGATAAAATTTATTTAAGTAAATTTAAATTTTTTATAATGAGCTTTTAATTAATTTTTAATAAAGTTTGCATGTGTGTTTCACTTTTTCTCTCTATTTAAAAAAAAAAAAATGTTTAGGTAGTACTACTACTCCCAGCATGGAACCGACTGTTCCATGCTGGGAGTAGTAGTACCTGTACTAATAGACATATCGCCCCGGGTGTCAATCCTGACACCCGTTGCGATCGTCCATAATATAGCAGAGATGCGGAGCAGCTCTATACAGCGCTCACATCTCTGCTCTGTACTCCGGCCAGTGATGTGAATAGAACATCACTCATTCATATTTTCAACCCAGAGTGGGGATTGGCCGGATGGTTGCAGCCAATCATAGCTCTCAGAGGGAAATATGAATGAGCGATGTTCTATTCACATCACTGGCCGGAGTACAGAGCAGAGATGTGGAGAGCAGGAGAAAGACGCTCCGCATCTCTGCAATAGATAGGACGATCGCATGGGGTGTCAGGAGTGACACTTGCTGTGATCTGTCCTTAACTGCAGGTACTACTACTCCCAACATGGAGCACACTCTGTCTGTCAATTAGTACAGGTACTACTACTCCCATTATGTTCCATGCTGGGAGTAGTAGTACCACCTAAAAAAAAGGAAAAAAAGTGAAAAACACACACACACTACATTTTTATTATTGTCGGCTAAATTTTTAGTGCCCTACCCGCCCACATAAATTGATCTCTGTTTAAAAATTAATAAAAATGTTGTTATATAACAGATACATTTCGTTAAATACAATTTTTTCCATCACTACTGTATCTTTTTTATTATTTTTTAATGGTACCCTACGAAATTTTATTAAAAAGGTATCTCCATCACTTTTTTTGGATTGCTAAAGTCCAAAAAAATAATAAAAACCGCCTGCAAAAACGGCAAACTTAAAACCCACATGGCGTTTTACTTGGCGTTTTTTTTTACTCCCATAGACTTCTATGAGAGAAAAACACCACGATTTCAGGGGAAAAAACGCCATAGGCTCAACATGCTGAGATTTAGCAAAACCGCCAAGGAGCTGAAAAATGCCCAAAAAGAGTGAAAAAGGATTTAAAAAAAAAAAAACGCCAAACTGAAAAACACCAAGTGGAAAAATAATTTTGAGATTTCTCATTGATTTACAGCTAACATCTGTCTGCAGCGTTTTTTGGCCGAAAAAACACCATGCGGCAGAATTGGCGTTTTTCTCCCAAAAAAAAAACCAAGTGGAATTCCAGCCTCAGTCTGTAAGCAAAATTATAGGAAGATTTAAAGGTGTACTCCGCTGCTCACCGTACTCAAGCTGTTCCGAACACTGGAGCCGGCGCCGGGAGTTTGTGACGTCATAGCCCCGCTCCCTCATGACGGCACGCCCCGCCCCTCAATGCAAGTCTATGGGATGGCACGCCCCTCCCATAGACTTGCATTGAGGGGGTGGGGCGTGACTAAAACGTCACGAGCTCCCGACACCGAATCCAGCGTTCAGAACAGTTTGTTCCAAATGCTGAGCAGCGGAGTACCCCTTTAAGTGTTTTTTTCAGGCAAAATCATCTTCAAGGAGAGAAGAGGCATTAGTGATAAAAACAACATAGTATTACCTGGAAGAGCTGCACCACCATTATTAACATATACTGGGCTTCCCGGAAAACCTATGTCTCCTGACTCGCCCTAAAACACAGAAAAAAATAGTTAAAACAGCTTGTTGACTTTGATAAATAATAAAGGGCACATATATACAGTACAGACCAAAAGTTTGGACACACCTTCTCATTCAAAGAGTTTATTTTAATGACTAATGAATGAAAATTGTAGATTCACACTGAAGGCATCAAAACTATGAATTAACACATGTAGAATTATATACATAACAAAAAAGTGTGAAACAACTGAAAATATGTCATATTCTAGGTGGAAAGTGTCACCAAGTGCAGTCACAATGTCACGATGCCGGCTGGCAGGTAGTGGATCCTCTGTGCCAGAGAGGGATTGGCGTGGACCGTGCTAGTGGACCGGTTCTAAGCCACTACTGGTTTTCACCAGAGCCCGCCGCAAAGCGGGATGGTCTTGCTGCGGCGGTAGTGACCAGGTCGTATCCACTAGCAACGGCTCACCTCTCTGGCTGCTGAAGATAGGCGCGGTACAAGGGAGTAGGCAAAAGCAAGGTCGGACGTAGCAGAAGGTCGGGGCAGGCAGCAAGGATCGTAGTCAGGGGCAACGGCAGAAGGTCTAGAAACACAGGCAAGGAACACACAAGGAACGCTTTCACTGGCACTAAGGCAACAAGATCCGGCAAGGGAGTGCAGGGGAAGTGAGGTGATATAGGGAAGTGCACAGGTGAACACACTAATTGGAACCACTGCGCCAATCAGCGGCGCAGTGGCCCTTTAAATCGCAGAGACCCGGCGCGCGCGCGCCCTAGGGAGCGGGGCCGCGCGCGCCGGGACAGAACAGACGGAGAGCGAGTCAGGTAGGGGAGCCGGGGTGCGCATCGCGAGCGGGCGCTACCCGCATCGCGAATCGCATCCCGGCTGGCAGCGGAATCGCAGCGCCCCGGGTCAGAGGACGTGACCGGAGCGCTGCCGCGGGGAGAGTGAAGCGAGCGCTCCGGGGAGGAGCGGGGACCCGGAGCGCTCGGCGTAACAGTACCCCCCCCCTTGGGTCTCCCCCTCTTCTTAGAGCCTGAGAACCTGAGGAGCAGACTTTTGTCTAGGATGTTGTCCTCAGGTTCCCAGGATCTCTCTTCAGGACCACAACCCTCCCAGTCCACTAAAAAAAATTTTTTTCCTCTGACCTTTTTGGCAGCTAAAATTTCTTTGACCGAGAAGATGTCCGAGGAGCCGGAAACAGGAGTGGGAGGAACAGATTTGGGAGAAAAACGGTTGAGGATGAGTGGTTTGAGAAGAGAGACGTGAAAGGCATTAGGGATACGAAGAGAGGGAGGAAGAAGAAGTTTATAAGAGACAGGATTAATTTGACACAAAATTTTGAAAGGACCAAGATAGCGTGGTCCCAACTTGTAGCTAGGGACACGGAAGCGGACATATTTAGCGGAGAGCCATACCTTGTCTCCAGGGGAAAAAACGGGGGGGGCTCTTCTTTTCTTATCCGCGAACTTCTTCATGCGTGATGAAGCCTGTAAGAGAGATTTTTGGGTCTCTCTCCATATGATGGAAAGGTCACGAGAAATTTCATCCACAGCGGGCAGACCAGAGGGCAAGGGAGTAGGGAGGGGGGGAAGAGGGTGACGGCCGTACACCACGAAAATGGGGATTTGGAGGAAGACTCAGAGACCCTGAAGTTATACGAGAATTCGGCCCATGGGAGGAGATCTGCCCAGTCATCCTGGCGGGAGGAAACAAAATGTCGCAAATAATCACCCAAGATCTGGTTAATCCTTTCTACTTGTCCATCTCTGGTGTTAAATGCCGTTTTCCACTCGTCCCCCTCTCTGATGCGGATGAGGTTATAGGCGCCTCTTAAGTCCAATTTAGTGAAGATGTGGGCACCTTGGAGGCGATCAAAGAGTTCAGAGATGAGGGGTAAGGGGTAGCGGTTCTTAACCGTGATTTTATTAAGACCGCGGTAGTCAATGCAAGGACGTAGGGAGCCATCTTTTTTGGACACAAAGAAAAATCCGGCTCCGGCAGGAGAGGAGGATTTACGGATAAATCCCTTTTTTAGATTCTCCTGGACGTATTCGGACATGGCAAGAGTCTCTGGGGCAGAGAGAGGATAAATTCTGCCCCGGGGTGGAGTAGTGCCCGGGAGGAGGTCGATAGGGCAATCATAAGGCCTGTGAGGAGGTAGAGTCTCAGCTTGTTTTTTGCAGAAAACATCCGCGAAGTCCATATAGGCCTTAGGGAGACCGGTTACTGGAGGAACCACAGAGTTACGGCAAGGGTTACTGGGAACCGGTTTTAGACAGTTCTTGGAACAAGAGGACCCCCAACTCTTGATCTCCCCAGTGGACCAATCCAGGGTAGGGGAATGAAGTTGAAGCCAGGGAAGTCCAAGGAGAATTTCCGAGGTGCAATTGGGGAGGACCAAAAGTTCAATCCTCTCATGATGAGATCCGATGCTCATAAGAAGGGGCTCCGTGCGGAAACGTATGGTACAGTCCAATCTTTCATTATTTACACAATTGATGTAGAGGGGTCTGGCGAGACTGGTCACCGGGATGTTGAACCTGTTGACGAGAGAGGCCAAAATAAAATTTCCTGCAGATCCAGAGTCCAAGAAGGCCACTGTAGAGAAGGAGAAGGCAGAGGCAGACATCCGCACAGGCACAGTAAGACGTGGAGAAGCAGAGTAGACATCAAGGACTGTCTCACCTTTGTGCGGAGTCAGCGTACGTCTTTCCTGGCGGGGAGGACGGATAGGACAATCTCTCAGGAAGTGTTCGGTACTAGCACAGTACAGGCAGAGGTTCTCCATACGGCGTCGTGTCCTCTCTTGAGGTGTCAGGCGAGACCGGTCGACCTGCATAGCCTCCACGGCGGGAGGCACAGGAACAGATTGCAGGGGACCAGAGGAGAGAGGAGCCGAGGAGAAGAAACGCCTCGTGCGAACAGAGTCCATATCTTGGCGGAGTTCCTGACGCCTTTCGGAAAAACGCATGTCAATGCGAGTGGCTAGGTGAATAAGTTCATGTAGATTAGCAGGAATTTCTCGTGCGGCCAGAACATCTTTAATGTTGCTGGATAGGCCTTTTTTGAAGGTCGCGCAGAGGGCCTCATTATTCCAGGACAATTCTGAAGCAAGAGTACGGAATTGTACGGCATACTCGCCAACGGAAGAATTACCCTGGACCAGGTTCAACAGGGCAGTCTCAGCAGAAGAGGCTCGGGCAGGTTCCTCAAAGACACTTCGGATTTCCGAGAAGAAGGAGTGTACAGAGGCAGTGACGGGGTCATTGCGGTCCCAGAGCGGTGTGGCCCATGACAGGGCTTTTCCGGACAGAAGGCTGACTACGAAAGCCACCTTAGACCTTTCAGTGGGAAACAGGTCCGACATCATCTCCAGATGCAGGGAACATTGGGAAAGAAAGCCACGGCAAAACTTAGAGTCCCCATCAAATTTATCCGGCAAGGATAAGCGTATCCCAGGAGCGGCCACTCGCTGCGGAGGAGGTGCAGGAGCTGGCGGAGGAGATGACTGCTGAAGCTGTGGTAGTAACTGTTGTAGCATAATGGTCAGTTGAGACAGCTGTTGGCCTTGTTGCGCTATCTGTTGTGACTGCTGGGCGACCACCGTGGTGAGGTCAGCGACAACTGGCAGAGGAACTTCAGCGGGATCCATGGCCGGATCTACTGTCACGATGCCGGCTGGCAGGTAGTGGATCCTCTGTGCCAGAGAGGGATTGGCGTGGACCGTGCTAGTGGACCGGTTCTAAGCCACTACTGGTTTTCACCAGAGCCCGCCGCAAAGCGGGATGGTCTTGCTGCGGCGGTAGTGACCAGGTCGTATCCACTAGCAACGGCTCACCTCTCTGGCTGCTGAAGATAGGCGCGGTACAAGGGAGTAGGCAAAAGCAAGGTCGGACGTAGCAGAAGGTCGGGGCAGGCAGCAAGGATCGTAGTCAGGGGCAACGGCAGAAGGTCTGGAAACACAGGCAAGGAACACACAAGGAACGCTTTCACTGGCACTAAGGCAACAAGATCCGGCAAGGGAGTGCAGGGGAAGTGAGGTGATATAGGGAAGTGCACAGGTGAACACACTAATTGGAACCACTGCGCCAATCAGCGGCGCAGTGGCCCTTTAAATCGCAGAGACCCGGCGCGCGCGCGCCCTAGGGAGCGGGGCCGCGCGCGCCGGGACAGAACAGACGGAGAGCGAGTCAGGTAGGGGAGCCGGGGTGCGCATCGCGAGCGGGCGCTACCCGCATCGCGAATCGCATCCCGGCTGGCAGCGGAATCGCAGCACCCCGGGTCAGAGGACGTGACCGGAGCGCTGCCGCGGGGAGAGTGAAGCGAGCGCTCCGGGGAGGAGCGGGGACCCGGAGCGCTCGGCGTAACACACAAAAACCATCAGGAGCTACAAAGAAACTGGCTCACATGCGGACCGCCCCAGGAAAGGAAGACCAAGAGTCACCTCTGCTGCGGAGGATAAGTTCATCCGAGTCACCAGCCTCAGAAATCGCAGGTTAACAGCAGCTCAGATTAGAGACCAGGTCAATGCCACACACGAGTTCTAGCAGCAGACACATCTCCAGAACAACTGTGAAGAGCAGACTGTGTGAATCAGGCCTTCATGGTAGAATATCTGCTAGGAAACCACTGCTAAGGACAGGCAACAAGCAGAAGAGACTTGTTTGGGCTAAAGAACACAAGGAAGGGACATTAGACCAGTGGAAATCTGTGCTTTGGTCTGATGAGTCCAAATTTGAGATCTTTGGTTCCAACCACGTGTCTTTGTGCGATGCAGAAAAGGTTCCCACCGTGAAGCATGAAGGAGGAGGTGTGACGGTGTGGGGGGGGCTTTGCTGGTGACACTGTTGGGTATTTATCCAAAATTGAAGGCATACTGAACCAGCATGGCTACCACAGCATCTTGCAGCGGCATGCTATTCCATCCGGTTTGCGTTTAGTTGGACCATCATTTATTTTTCAACAGGACAATGACCCTAAACACACCTCCAGGCTGTGTAAGGGCTATTTGACCAAGAAGGAGAGTGATGGGGTGCTGCGCCAGATTACCTGGCCTCCACAGTCACCAGACCTGAACCCAATGAAGGCAAAAGGGCCAACAAGTGCTAAGCATCTCTGGGAACTCCTTCAAGACTATTGGAAGACCATTTCAGGTGACTACCTCTTGAAGCTCATCAAGAGAATGCCAAGAGTGTGCAATGCAGTAATCAAAGCAAAAGGTGGCTACTTTGAAGAACCTAGAATATGACATATTTTCAGTTGTTTCACATTTTTTGTTATGTCTATAATTCCACATGGGTTAATTCATAGTTTTAATGCCTTCAGTGTGAATCTACAATTTTCATAGTCATGAAAACTCTTTGAGAAGGTGTGTCCAAACTTTTGGTCTGTACTGTATACTCATTCTTAAAAGCATCATTCTCTTTTTCCACAAACTGTGGACAGGAGAATGTGAATAAGAGATCCAGTCAACGCAGTATGATGGTTATTACCTTCATTCCTTTAAAACCTTCAAATCCAGGAGCACCAGAAAGACCAGGCTGACCCTGTGGTAACACAAACATATGATTACTTCATCCTAGACAAATGACATGACCTAGTGGCTAGACGTTTACTATGGTATTGAGCATATACAATGTTTTATGGTTACCTTGATCATTTGTTGTTGTTGGGGACATTATAGGTCACATTTAAAACTGAGGTTATTCTGATTCTGATTAAAGTCTATAGGTTTACTTTACCTGTGGAATGTGTATATATATATATATATATATATATATATATATTTTTTTTTTTTTTTTCGTTATTTTTTTATTTCATACATAGCGTTACCAAACAAGTTACAATGCTGAAGATCTTGAGGCACCAAGAAAGGTCAGCAAGTTTGGGGGAAATTTGAAAAACTGACATCTTAGGGACAAACTGATCGAAATGTACAGATATATGAATAGAGTAACATAGTAACATAGTACATAGTAAGTAAATCTTTTTAGTGATCTTTTCTACCAAGACCAGTAACCATGACTAGGGGTATCCTCTACTCTTAGAGGTACACAAGCGGTGAGATTATGGCACTTAATGCAAGATAATGCTGTAAAAGTTCATAAAACAAATGAGCAAATAAAACCTGAGCCTTTCCAGGCAAAACGCTTCAGAGGTTTTTTGTGAGGCTGGGCTGAGTCCTCGGCGCTGTATGTATTTGCTGCTGCTATACTTTGGCTTATTATTCCTCCTTCTTTTTTTGCTGCTATTTTAGTAAACACTTGTATGGCACCTGTCCACTTTAGTAGTTTTATAAAACTAGATTTATGCACTTTGTTACTATTAGGTCATATTTTGTCCTTGTATTATCTATCTTCTATTGTTACCTTGTTCTTTTCTTTTTAGATTTCTTTACTGTCACGGCCACAGTGCTCTCTACTGACAACTCTGTCCATTTTAGGAACAGTCCAGAGCAGCATATGTTTGCTATGGGGATTTGCTCCTGCTCTGGACAGTTACTGACACGGACAGAGGTGTCAGCAGAGAGCACTGTGGTCGTGAGAGAAAACAAATCAAAAAAGAAAAGAATTTCCTCTGTAGTATACAGCTGCTAATAAGTACTGGAAGGATTAAGAATTTTTTAATAGAAGTAATTTACAAATCTGTTTAACTTTCTGGCACCAGTTCATTTAAAAAAAAAAAAAAAAATTCCACCGGAGTACCTCTTTAACCCCTTAAGGACTCAGCCCATTTTGGCCTTAAGGACTCAGACAATTTAATTTTTACGTTTTCATTTTTTCCTCCTCGCCTTCTAAAAATCATAACTCTTTTATATTTTCATCCACAGACTAGTATGAGGGCTTGTTTTTTGCGCGACCAGTTGTCCTTTGTAATGACATAACTCATTATATCATAAAATGTATGGCGCAACCAAAAAACACTATTTTTGTGGGGAAATTAAAAAGAAAAACGCAATTTTGCTAATTTTGGAAGGTTTAGTTTTCATGCCGTACAATTTATGGTAAAAATGACATGTGTTCTTTATTCTGAGGGTCAATCCGATTAAAATGATACCCATTATTACATACTTTTATATTATTGTTGTGCTTAAAAAAAATCACAAACTTTTAAACCAAATTAGTACGTTTATAATCCCTTTATTTTGATGACCTCTAACTTTTTTATTTTTCCGTATAAGCGGCGGTATGGGGGCTCATTTTTTGCGCCATGATCTGTACTTTTTTTTGATACCACATTTGCATATAAAAAACTTTTAATACATTTTTTATAAATTTTTTTTTACCGTTCACCGTTCACCGCACGGGATCATTAACATTTTATTTTAATAGTTCGGACATTTACGCACGCGGCGATACCAAATATGTCTATAAAAAATTTTTTTTACGCTTTTTGGGGGTAAAATAGGAAAAAACTGACGTTTTACTTTTTTATTGGGGGAGGGGATTTTTCACTTTTACATTTTTTTACATTTTTTTTTTTACACTTGACTAGTCCCCATAGAGGACTATTCATAGCAATACCATGATTGCTAATACTGATCTGTTCTATGTATAGGACATAGAACAGATCAGTGTTTTCGGTGATCTTCTGCTCTGGTCTGCTCGATCTAAGACCAGAGCAGGAGACGCCGGGAGCCGGACGGAGGAAGGAGAGGGGACCTCCGTGCGGCGTTCTGAATGATCGGATCCCCGATCAGTCATTCAAATCGCGCACTGCCGCAGATGCCGGGATCTGTATTGATCCCGGCACCTGAGGGGTTAATGGCGGACGCCCGCGAGATTGCGGGCGTCGGCCATTGCCGGCGGGTCCCTGGCTGCGATCAGAAGCCGGGATCAGCCGCGCATGACACGGGCATCGCTCCGATGCCCGCGGTTATGCACAGGACGTAAATGTACGTCCTGGTGCGTTAAGTACCACCGCACCAGGACGTACATTTACGTCCTGCGTCCTTAAGGGGTTAAGCATGTAGCAGACATATTAGTAACAGACATACAGATTATACATTATAACAGAACTTTTCCCTCAATATCCACATAGTATAACGTTTTTATTCTGTCTTTGTGTCTTTGTTTGATTTTTATGTATTTTTTTTATATACATTTTTTGCTAATTAAAATAAAATCCTTTAACTATTTTATGTATCATTGTTCTTGGGGGTTATTTGTTTTCGTGCCTTGTGCACTTATAGGTGTATATATTGTAGTTCATTGAACAAGTAAAAGAGGGGCCTAAATGCCTTCCTTGAAAAACATAGCATTACAAGTCATGGTTACTAGATTTCTGGAGGTGGGACGTTAATTTATTCTGATTGCCATTTGGAGTCAGGAAGGAGTTTTTACTATCGTTCCAAAATAACACATAAACGTTTTGTACTATTCAGTATACATGTTTCTCCATTGTCTCAATGTTCATCTATTTCTATTGAAAACGGCTTTCAGTACCTCAACTAATTTTGCCAACTATATTTATTATATTCCAGCATCTTAGCAAACTAAACATGTGAAGGCTCCTCATTAAATAGCCATCTCTTCAGCTTAAATTCTTGTATCTCTTGATGCTTAGGATGTCCGGCAACAATCATAGACCTCAGATTACTGATAGATGAGGCTAAGATCTCTGGGTGGCTTAAAGGGTTACTCCACTGGAATTTTTTTTATTTTAAATCAACTGATGACAGAAAGTTAAACGGATTTGTAAATTACTTCTATTTAAAAATCTTAATCCTTCCAGTACTTATTAGCTGCTGTATGCGCCACAGGAAGTTCTTTTCTTTTTGAATTTCCTTTCTGTCTAACCACAGTTCTCTCTGCGGACACCTCTGTTCATGTTCGGAACTGTCCAGAAAAGAATAGGTTTGCTATGGGGATTTGCTACCGAATGCTATCGAATTTGGGGAACCTGCTACTACCTAATGTGGGGAACCTGCTACTACCTAATGTGGGGAACCTGCTTCTTCCTAATGTGGGGCTATACTGCACCTAATGTGGGGAACTATACTACACCTAATGTGGGGAACTATACTGCACCTAATGTGGGGGAACTATACTGCCAACCTAATGTGCGGAACTATACTGCACCTAATGTGGGGAACTATACTGCACTTAATGTGGGGAACTAAACTGCACCTAATGTGGGGAACTATACTGCACCTAATGTGGGGAACTATACTGCACCTAATGTGGGGGACTATACTCTCACCTAATGTGGGGGAACTATACTGCACCTAATGTGGGGAACTATACTGCCAACCTAATGTGAGGAACTATACTGCCAACCTAATGTGAGGAACTATACTGCACCTAATGTGGGGGAACTATACTGCACCTAATGTGGGGAACTATACTACACCTAATGTGGGGAACTATACTGCACCTAATGTGGGGGAACTATACTGCCAACCTAATGTGCGTAACTATACTGCACCTAATGTGGGGAACTATACTGCACTTAATGTGGGGAACTATACTGCACCTAATGTTGGGAACTATACTGCACCTAATGTGGGGAACTATACTGCACCTAATGTGGGGGACTATACTCTCACCTAATGTGGGGGAACTATACTGCACCTAATGTGGGGAACTATACTGCCAACCTAATGTGAGGAACTATACTGCCAACCTAATGTGAGGAACTATACTGCCAACCTAATGTGGGGGAACTATACTGCACCTAATGTGGAGAACTATACTGCACCTAATGTGAGGAACTATACTGCCAACCTAATGTGAGGAACTATACTGCCAACCTAATGTGGGGGAACTATACTGCACCTAATGTGGAGAACTATACTGCACCTAATGTGAGGAACTATACTGCCAACCTAATGTGAGGAATTATACTGCCAACCTAATGTGGGGGAACTATACTGCACCTAATGTGGAGAACAATACTGCACCTAATGTGGAGAACTATACTGCACCTAATGTGGGGGAACTATACTGCCAACCTAATGTGGAGAACTATACTGCACCTAATGTGGGGGAACTATACTGCCAACCTAATGTGAGGAACTATACTGCCAACCTAATGTGAGGAACTATACTGCACCTAATGTGGGGGAACTATACTGCACCTAATGTGGAGAACTATACTACACCTAATGTGGGGAACTATACTGCAGCTAATGTGGGGGAACTATACTGCCAACCTAATGTGCGTAACTATACTGCACCTAATGTGGGGAACTATACTGCACTTAATGTGGGGAACTATACTGCACCTAATGTGGGGAACTATACTGCACCTAATGTGGGGAACTATACTGCACCTAATGTGGGGGACTATACTCTCACCTAATGTGGGGGAACTATACTGCACCTAATGTGGGGAACTATACTGCCAACCTAATGTGAGGAACTATACTGCCAACCTAATGTGGGGGAACTATACTGCACCTAATGTGGAGAACTATACTGCACCTAATGTGAGGAACTATACTGCCAACCTAATGTGAGGAACTATACTGCCAACCTAATGTGAGGAACTATACTGCCAACCTAATGTGAGGAACTATACTGCCAACCTAATGTGGGGGAACTATACTGCACCTAATGTGGAGAACTATACTGCACCTAATGTGGAGAACTATACTGCACCTAATGTGGAGAACTATACTGCACCTAATGTGGAGAACTATACTGCACCTAATGTGGGGGAACTATACTGCCAACCTAATGTGGAGAACTATACTGCACCTAATGTGGGGAGCTATACTGCACCTAATGTGGGGAACTATACTGAACCTAATGTGGGCAACTACTATTGTTAGTATTATGTTTATTTTCAAGAATATATTGTAGAGTAATAGAATGGTTATTTATACATTAAGAAATATGTGGAATTGTTTTGCAGTCTGTTATTTATGGTTGGTAAAGTATTCACATTTTGTAAAAGTTCCTGCTTGGTAAGAAAATATATATATTTTTTTAAATCTGTTCTTTAATGCAACTTGTTTTGTTTTCTATTTCTTCAGAGATATCTAAGTAGCCAGTTAAAGTGTGCAGAAATACTGACAAATGCACAGGCAGATATGTTTTTGCCAGTCTCACGTATAAGTTTGACGAAATGCACTTGTGAAAGTAAGTGTCCCTGTATGGCAGTTAGGAAATGTGGTCACTTATGGGCCGGCCCTACCATCGGACCCAGTGCACATATGACAGGGAAACCAGTCTTGCCCAGTCACTAAACTGCTACTTACATCTGCCCATGGGGACTTCCTGGCTGAGGTGCGTGCGGTGAGTGACGTCATCGCAAGCACCCTGACGCCGACATCCAGCGCAGAGCGTGCGATGACGTCACTTATAGCGCACGCCTCTGCCAGGAAGTCCTCTCAGGCAGATGTAAGTAGTGCAGGCCAGGTAAGAGTGTGTGAGTGAGTGAGAGTGTGTGTGTGTTTGTTTGTTGGGGTGGGGTTATGCTACACTACCTAAAGTGGGGAATCTATGCTACCTAATGTGGGGAATATATGCTATGCTACTTAATGTGGGGAATCTATGCTACACTACCTAATGTGGAGAATATATGCTACGCTACCTAATGTGGGGAATCTATGCCATGCTACCTAATGTGGGGAATATATGCTATGCTACGCTACCCAATGTGGGGCTACGCTACCTAATGTAGGAAATCTATGCTACGCTACCTAATGTGGGGAATATATGCTACGCTACCTAATGTGGGGAATAAATGCTACGTTACCTAATGTGGGGAAATTATGCTACGCTACATAATGTGGGGAAACTATGCAATGCTACCTAATGTGGGGAATATATGCTACATAATGTGGGGAAACTATGCTACCTAATGTGGGGAATCTATGCTACCTAATGTGGGGGAACTGCTGCCTACCTAATGCAGATTAATGTGAGTTGCAGTGCAATTTTATGGCATAGTACTTTTTTTGGGGGGGAGGGGGGGGGGAGGGGGGGGGGGAGGGGGGGGGGGCCCAGGCACATTCTTTGCACAGGGGCCCTCTGTTGTCTGTGTCCGCCCCTGACCTAGGGTATAGGTGTATTGCCCAATCCACCTCGGTCAGTTTGTAATTGTGAGCTGCACCATTTTTTTCAATTTAATTTACAAATCTGTTTAACTTTCTGGCACTAGTTGATTAAAAAACAAAATGTTTTCCAGTGGAGTACCACTTTAATAAGTCAATTCCTATGCTTTTTACATCTACTCATATTCTTTCGATCACAGTTACTTTCTACCAGCATTTTGTTTTAAAAAAAAGATGCCACATTTTTGAGCTGAGAATACTGAAAATAAAGTTGATCCATTTTGGGTACCAGTACCTTGTTACCCGGAAATCCATTGAGACCATCTTGCCCAGGAAAGCCCTAAAAGAAGCAATAATGTTTCTAAACAAAAAACCATGAATGGTAGAAGAGGTGTGACATCTGATATATGTTCTATTGGTCCGGGCAGGACAGATTTACTTATACAGTCTAATTCTTTGACAGTGCAAACTTAGAATAGGCTACAAATGAGCCAGATTTATCGTGACTATGGGACATACAATGTGTGTCTTACTGCTTACAGTGCTCTACAGCAAGTCTACATGGCAGTGGCCTCTAAAATGTGGGCCTCCAGCTGTTGCAAAACTACAACTCCCAGCATGCCCGGACAGCCAACGGCTGTCCGGGCATGCTGGGAGCTGTAGTTTTGCAACAGCTGGAGGTCCACAGTTTGGAGACCACAGCTACATGGGCATTATTATAAGATACACATGTACAGGCATAAGGATTATGTACAGGCATTGTGGAACACAGAACAGAGATGCATCATTGATACCATATACTTTGAATTGCTGGCAGAGGCGTAATTTGCCGCTTTTGGGCCCGTTGCAGAATAGGGCCCAATGTGTCAATTATAATACAGGTCTCTTATGGGGCAAATGTGGTTTGGGGCCCTCTTAGGCAGAATAGCCCTGGTGTGACAGCTACCTCGGGACCCCATATAACTACGCCACCCTGGTTTCTAGTTCTATATATGTCAATATGCATATGTATTTTAAGCAGAACCCTACATAGAAGTAACTCACCCTTTGTCCAGGCAGCCCTAGAATACCCTTTTCCCCTTTCTCTCCTTGTCCTCTGAAGCCCTACAGAAAAAAAGTCATTTATAACATTAGTACTGACAACTAATTTTTACAAAGCTACAGAAATACTAATATCAGATCAGTATGTGGCAACTTACTGGGGAACCAGGTAATCCAGGCTGCCCAGGATATCCAGGAGTACCATAATCACCCTGGGAAAAAAAAAGAATAAAATAGTACAATGATCAAAGTCAAATGTATACTGGGTCTTGATATCGGAATAGCGTAAAGAAATGACTAAACGTCACCCACTCCACAACAGCTGGCATTGTATTAGTTAGTATTGTAAAGTTACCTGACTGTCATTACACAGGGCATGCATCATGAAGTTCTAAGGAATGGCTTAGGAATAATAGAAATTCAAGATTGAATCTGTGAATATCATTCTTTACGATGAACAATACATAACTGAAGGGACAACCGAGATATAACTATAGAATCCAAGGGGGAACTGTTTGCTGATGGCTTTCATGCTGCTTTTTGGCAGGGCCAGTTCCGAATATAGGCAAAATAGGCAGCCGCCTAGAGCGGCCTTTCGAGGGAAGTGCAGCTCTGGCTGTCAGCGCAGCCCTGATAGCGCACCCTATCTCTAGTCCCCCCCTCCTGTCCACTGACAACCAACATCGCCCTCGCCCATCCACTGTCCCGCTCCTGATCATACTGATGGAGCGCTCTGCTAACAGGAATGTCCTCATCATACTTGAGGAGCACTGGTTGCGCTCCACTGGCATCTAAAATGGGGGATACACATGGGGCAAGGAATACTGAGAAGGCAGGAACAAAGGTCGGCGGGATGACCCTGAATCACATGCAGCATGCAGCCTATCAGCAGCCAGCCTCTCCTGTGATGTCACAGCCCTATATAATCGGCAGCTATCTTGCGGCCAGTCACTTCAGCCTTTTATTGCAGAGTGAGTGAGTGAGGAAGTGAGATTGAGAGAGAAAGTGCATTTTTGGGTGTAGTACACAGTGACTGTGTGCTGCAGCACTGGTGTGTACAACAACTGAAAAGCTAATAGTAGCCAGCCAGTTAGGGTGAGCAGAGCACTAAAAGCACATTTTCCTCTATTAAGTGTTACCTGTGGTGTACCATTTTGTTCCTGTTAAAGTCTTAAGGGCCTAGATACTGTGAAAGGCCAGCCAAAAGTACACACTTGCTGGTATTGTAGACAAATACTGTTTTAAGCGTACTGAAGCGCATTGTCCTCCCCTCATAAGTGCATACCACATACATACATCAAAGTGGTGTACTATTTTGTTCCAGTTAAAGTCTTTTGGGCCTAGATACTGTGAAAGGCCAGCCAAAAGTACACACTTGCTGGTATTGTAGACAAATACTGTTTTAAGCGTACTGAAGCGCATTGTCCTCCCCTCATAAGTGCATACCCCATACGTACATCTAAGTGGTGTACTATTTTGTTCCTGTAAAAGTCTTTAGGGCCTAGATACTGTCAAAGGCCAGACAAAAGTACACACCTGCTGGTGTTGTAGAAAAATACTGTTTTAAGCGTACTGGAGCGCATTGTCCTCCCCTCATAAGTTCATACCATATATGTACATCTGATGGTGTACTATTTTTGTTCCTGTTAAAGTGATAAGGGCCTAGATACTGTGAAAGGCCAGCCAAATGTACACACCTGCTGGTGTTGTAGACAAATACTGTTTTAAGCGCACTGGAGCGCATTGTCCTCCCCTCATAAGTGCATACCACATACGTACATCTAAGTGGTGTACTATTTTGTTCCTGGTAAAGTCTTAAGGGCCTAGATACTGTGAAAGGCTAGCCAAAAGTACACACCTGCTGGTGTTGTAGACAAATACTGTTTTAAGCGTAGTGGAGCGTATTGTACTACCCTCATATACGCACTAAGTATGTCAGGCAGAGAAGTGCCAGAATGTGCACAGAGGAGTGGCAGAGGCCTACATTTATCAGGCAAAGGTCGCAGCAGACTAGGGGCGAGTGGCAGCAGGAGCCCCAGTGAGAGGCCTAAGCTCCCTGTATCAGCTAGCGGTCGTGTCTCGACCAGCAACCCATCTGCCGTCATCGATTGGTAAACACGTTCATTCACTTCATCACAAGTGACATCTGACACCCCCAGTCAACAGTCGGTGGGTTCCTCAGACACAACCCTCAGTTGGCATGGCTCGGGAGCAGTCCCTGTCCTCCCATTGCCTCTGTCCTATGCTGTTCCCTCCCTCGCAGAAGTATCTTATGCTGTGGGTTCAGCTCCACTATTTAGTGAGGACGATATACTAGAGGACAGTCAGCAGCTACTGCCCAGCCAAGAAGTGGAGGAGACATCCACCGCTTCCTCCACTAGGCGGGCAAGTAGTGATGAGAAGAGTGGCGTGGGAGGTGGTGTTGCGAGCGTTCACACTCCTGAAGCAGACACTGTTGAGGAACCTGAGGAGGACATCAGTGACGTGCAGACACAACTCAATGATGATGAAACCGATCGCACTTGGGAGCCAGGTGCAGAAGGGGCTTCATCATCATCAGGAGAAGAGGGTTGCAGGTTGCCCGTGAGGCAGCAGCTGAGCCAGCAAGGGGGTAGCATGGTTGGCAGTCAGCATGGTGGTAGAAGTAGAAAGTCTGTAGCCAAATGTGCCCGGGGTAGATCACCTGCTTCGTGGCAGCCTACCTTCCCGGTAGGTAGTGGAACAGGGGTTCCTGGAGTCAGCAGCAGTAGCAGTCAATCAGTGCACACTGTTGGTGGGAAAATCAGCTACTCAGCGCCGGTGTGGCAGTTTTTCATCAAGCATCCGGAGGATGTTAACATGCAAGATGTGTCAGCAGAAGGTGAAGCGTGGTCAGGGTCCCGATGTTGGCACCACGGCCCTGTGCCAACATATGCAGCATCACCATAAAGCGGCCTGGAAGAACAGTGGCTCCGATGTGGTGGTCCAGCCTGCTGCATCACCCAGTGGTATGCTGCTCCCTGTTTCAGCCAGCCAAAGCTCCACCACCTCAGCCGAAGGGAGCTGTCTGTCATACCTATCTTCTGTCACTCCAGATGCTTCTGCTCCTCCTACTTCGAGTCAGTCATTCTGCCAGCAATCCGTCGGCAAAGGCATGTCCAAGAGACAACAGTATGTGCCCACTCATCCAACAGTGCAGAAGCTGAATGTGCTCCTGTCCAAGTTGCTGGTGCTGCAGTCCCTCCCTTTTCAAGTAGTGGACTCTGCACCTTTCAGAGAACTGATGGCTTGTGCTGAGCCGAGGTGGAGAGTGCCAAGCCGTCATTTCTTTGCGAAGAAGGCAGTAATAGCCCTGCACAATTTTGTGGAACAGAAGGTGGGCCAGTCCTTGAGCCTGTCAGTTTGTACCAAAGTGCATGGCAGCACTGACGTGTGGAGCTGTAACTATGGTCAGGGACAATACATGTCCTTTACGGCCCACTGGGTGAATGTGGTTCCTGCACTGCCATTCTAGGGCGTGGTATTTTTTCACATTTACGTAATTTACTGTATGGAGTATATAAGGTTATATTTTAATTGTGCGGACAATTACGCACGCGGCAATACCAATCATGTCTATTTATATTATGTTTACATGTTTTTTATATAGGAAAAGGGGGTTATTTGAACTTTTATTATGTAAGTGTGTCTTTTAAACTTTTATTAAACTTTTTTTCACACTTAGGGGAATTTTAGGAGGAATCATTAGATTCCTCATACAGATCAATGAAGTTCTATTGAACTCAATTGATCTGTGTGCTCTGCACTCCATTGATAAAGCCTGGTCCAGTCAGTCTCTATCAATGACAGAGCCATGGACACCATGGAACAAGAGGTAAGCCCTTCGGCTACCTCTACAGTGGATTATCCCCCCCCCCCTCCGCAATCGTTCTTAGGGGGGCGATCGTCACCATACTTTTGTCCTGGACCCCAGTGTGCCCCCCCTCCCCAAATTTTTAAGCTGGAGATGCCACTGGCAATGATGGCGCTCCTGAGTGATCATGTCTGTCTACCTCAGAGAGGTACTGCTTTCAGCAACAGTGCCGTGCTCCTCCGAAGGCAGACAGGCTTGATCGCTCAGGTCCTGCTGCTCCTGCCTCATTATCTCACAACTGCATCACCACCCCTCCATCACCAGCGTGTCACCCCAGTAGTAAGCTAATTACCTGAGGAGGGGGCTTGTTACAGTGTGTTACCCCAATAGTAAGGTGGGGCATGTCAAAGGGATGGTCAATGGGCGCAGTTGGGTGGCAAAAATCCTTGCACCAGCCCTGCTTTTTGGTATTATAAGAGGTCTACTCTACTGTACATGGAATATAATCTATGAAGCCAATGCTCAGGCTCTGTTCCATTTCACCCATGAAATTGTGAGTTTCTGGTTATTCAGTGAAGCTTCAATGATGATTCTTTAGATAATGTGAACATGTCTTTCAGGTTAATAGTTAAATGTGCACTGTCAGAATCAAAAATGTTTTATATGTTGTACATCTTGACAAAACATTAAATGGGCACTGTCTGATCCAAAAACTTTTTATATGTTGTTACTGATGAAAATTAAAAACCATTTGTAATGTGGTTGTTCAAAGATTTTTTTTAATACTTAATAAAGAAAACGGATCCTGAAAATCCCACCACTAGGGGTCCCCATACCTACTGGAAAACTAACCAGTCCTGTAGCAGCATCAGGCTTGTCCATGGACAAGTCATGGACAAGAGATGACTCATGGACAAGGCTGCATGAGCAGACACACCAATCAACTCCCACTACCACAAGGGAAGGACATGACCCCTTTCCTGAGAAGATGTCTAACACTGTGGGTTAATAAAAAGAGGAATTTCTTTTAAATAATAAATATAAGTGATAGATAGATGTACTCGGGATTAGCTACTGAATAACATATTATTATAATATTTTGTGGGATAAGAAAGATAATATTTTTTTTACTTATTTATAGAAATCATGGCTTTAAAAAGACCACTAGGGGTCTCCATACCATCCAGAACATAATCCTGTCTGGCTGCAGAATCATCTCTGTACTAGCTGAAGCACAGGCAGGGACAAAGGGGGGCATTTGTCATTGTCTTTAGAGGTGTTTTTGTATGTAGATTTGTCTCACATTTAGCGCGGTGCTGCACCTCAGGCTATTTTTTTTGCCTTTTTGGTTTACACTTTTTTTTTTTTTTTTAAGTGTGTGCAGACCAGCTGTTAAGGTTAGTATTATGCAGTGGTAATGAATTTATCACTTGCGACTTTTTAAAGAAAAAGATGCAAAAACCACCAAAAAGTCGTAAAACTACACCAGACTTTTGGTGCATGTGAAGAGTGAAACTTCACAAAATGTGTACCTCCACAAAATGTATCAAATGCCCTGTGACCATTTAATAAATTTGGCGCACTCAGGCAAAAAAAAAATGCAAAAGAAAAACTAAAAAATTAAGTACATCACACATATCTTACTAATTGCCCCCCATAGTCCAGGAAGTGAGGGAGGGACAAGCACTACTCTGTGCTTACTCCTCTCCTGTCTATCAGACTGCAGCATGAAAACAGAGATGAGGGGGTTACAGAGCAGCCTGCAGTGATTGGATGAGGAGACCCAGTGCAGCAGATTCCTGGAGGAAATAAATGCATGGTGAGTGAGGGCGGGCTCAGTGCTCTCCTCGGACATGCCCCTTCCTGAGCAGTGGATGTCAGAATGAGTGAGCATCAGAACGGAGGGATTTGTGAGGCAAATACAGATAATATAAAATACTTGTTAAGAATCTGCATGACCAAATTAAAAGGTCACGAGTAACATATATGATGGGGATCGACCGATATCGGTTTTTAAGGGCCGATACCGATAATCGGTGGAGGTTATGGCCGATAGCCGATAACTTACACCGATATTCCGGTATAAGTTATCGGCTTTTTATCCCCCCTCGACACCGCTGCAGATCACTGATTTAAAGCGGGCGCTTTAAATCAATGCACTGCAGTGGCTTTTGCGGTGCCATAGGCCGCTGCCGCCACCACCCACTTCTCTCCCCCTACCTGTCAGGGTGGTCCGGGCCATCCTTCCTTCCTTCCTGTAGTGTCCGGTGGCATTCCGGGTGGAGGGTGAACCGGTCAGGGCTGTCCTTCTTCTCCAGGGGTCATCTTCTCCACTCCGGGCAGGCTCCGGCCTAGTACGCTACATAGACGCCACTGCGCAGTGACGACCGTGCACAGCGACGCACCTGACGTCACGGCGTAGCGGCGTCTATGCAGCGTACTAGGCCGGAGCCTGCCCGGAGTGGAGAATATGACCCACGGAGAAGGACAGCCCGGACCAGTTCACCCTCCACCCGGAATACCGCGGTGCGGTGCGGCGGGTCGGGGGGCGGTCGCGGTGCGATGGGGGCGGTGCGGGGGTTGGGGCATTATCGGCTTATCGGCAAGGTAATTGCCGATACCGATAATGCCCAAAATCGTGATTATCGGCCGATAATATCGGCCATACCGATAATCGGTCGATCCCTAATATATGAGCAACATTTTTTTCTGTGATATGACAGGTACACTTTAAAATGGTTCAAAGGGGGAGATTTATCATTGCTTTTAGAGTATTTTTTTGTATATGTTTAGGCGCAGTTCAGGCGCAAGCAGCATATTTAGCAACTTTTATGCGTCTTTTAATATAGACAGTTTCCCAATTTTTGCCTACCCTTAGAACTTTTTCTTGTTGACCATGCAGTGGTCACGTATTTATCATTTCAAACTTTTGTCAAAAGTCGCTATTTTGTGCGCAAAGGAACTTTTTTAGGTGCAAAGCTACACCACCTACCAGTAGGTGTGAGAATCACTTCTACCTTCCACAATTCAACCTTTAACCTCTTGTGGACGACAGCGTCCCACTCCCCTTCTATGACATGTGCTCAGGTACTGAGCGCGGGTCATAGCTGGGTGGTCCTGGCAGCTATCACGGTGATGCCCGGCTTTATCCCCTTAGACACTGCAATAAAATTTGATTGTAGCGTCTAAAATGCAAGTAAAAATGTCCCGGTAGCTCTGTGAAAGTAAGTAAAAACACCTAACCTGCCAAATTCAGGACCCGGGAAAGTGTCTACTTCCCTCTCTCAGAAGTGTCTAGAAAAAGCGTATGTGGTAGAGCTTTTCCCACCACAACAGAGCTGCGCAAAATTCATCATCCTGCTGCACCTTCTTCATAAATAAGACGCACGCTAGTCAAACCCACCACCCAAATAAATGTAGGAAAATAGCTCTACTGTAGACATTATTTGATAAATCTGGGCCACAGTGTTTGTGAAACTTTATAGAATAAAAATGTTTGATAGGATGTCCATCTTTCTAGCGTCATCCTTAATTCTTGTGTGGATATTTCTGGCACGTATTAGGTCACAATTTATACATACTGGATCTCCAGGGATTCCTTTCAGAAAAGTTGAGAATTCCATTCCGCTAGAGGCAGGAGGTCCTGGATCACCTTGACGGCCAGTGTCTCCCTGTAAGAAAGCAGATGACATTGGTAACTGTGTTATGCTGAGGTCTGATGCAAGCATGTAGTAATTAGAGATGAGCGAACTTACAGTAAATTCGATTCGTCACAAACTTCTCGGCTCGGCAGTTGATGACTTATCCTGCGTAAATTAATTCAGCCTTCAGGTGCTCCAGTGGGCTGGAAAAGGTGGATACATTCCTAGGAAAGAGTCTCCTAGGACTGTATCCACCTTTTCCAGCCCACCGGAGCAACGGAAAGCTGAACTCATTTATGCAGGATAAGTCATCAACTGCCGAGCCGAGAAGTTCGTGACGAATCAAATTTACTGTAAGTTCGCTCATCTCTAGTAGTAATATACCAAGTAGACAGCGACTATGTCGTAACTGTATGTAATAAATAACAGGTGAGGTCCCTTATTCTAGTGCCCCATCAGGACTGGCATACAAAACAAGTCATCACAGCTACTGTACATGTGAGTCCAGTTCTATACAGTGATAATCACTTTCCGGAATTATAAAAACTAGAATAAAAGTCTCATCTTCCAAGACACTAGAGCAGTGGTCTTCAACCTGCGGACCTCCAGATGTTGCAAAACTACAACTCCCAGCATGCCCGGACAGCCAACGGCTGTCCGGGCATGCTGGGAGTTGTAGTTTTGCAACATCTGGAGGTCCACAGGTTGAAGACCACTGCACTAGAGCATCTCACAATGAAAGTTTCCAATATTCTAAACCTAGGCTGAAGTAATTTGGCTTTCAAGTGAAATTATAACTCCATTTATATGACAGAATATTTGCATTAAAGGATAAAAAGCACACTGGAAATTATTAGGAAAACCTCATGCAGACGCATTCAAATAATTAAAAAATCTATTTAAAAATCCATGTTAACTTTAAAGGGGTATTCCAGGCAAAGCCTTATATATATATATATATATATATATATATATATATATATATATATATATATATATATATCAACTGGCTCCGGAAAGTTAAACAGATTTGTAAATTACTTCTATTAAAAAATCTTAATCCTTCCAATAGTTATTAGCTTCTGAAGTTTTCTGTCTAACTGCTCAATGATGATGTCACGTCCCGGGAGCTGTGCATGATGGGAGAATATCCCCATAGGAACTGCACAGCTCCCGGGACGTGAGTCATCAGAGAGCAGTTAGACAGAAAACAACTCAACTTCAGAAGCTAATAACTATTGGAAGGATTAAGATTTTTTAATAGAAGTAATTTACAAATCTGTTTAACTTTCTGGAGCCAGTTGATATACAAAAAAAAGGTTTGGCCTGAAATACCCCTTTAATACAAGCTGCCTTCTACCAGAAATATGGGTTTATATGTGAAAATCTCTGCTCGTTCTGGGCTTCCTAGTTAAAGGGGTATTGAAGTGAAACATTTTTTGTTCATATCAACTGGCTCCAGAAAGTTAAACAGATTTGAAAATGACTTCTAATAATAAATCTTAATCCTACCAGTACTTATCAGCTACTGAAGTTGAGTGGTTCTGTTGAGTCTGACCACAGTGCTCTCTGCTGACACCTCTGTCTATATCAGGAACTGTCCAGAGTAGGAGCAAATCCCCATAGCAAACCTCTCCTGCTCTGGACAGTTCCTAAGACAGACAGAGGTGTCAGTAGAGAGCACTGTTGTCAGACAGAAAAGAACAACTCAACTTCAGCAGCTGAGAAGTACTGGTAGGATTAAGATTTTTTAATAGAAGTAATTTGCAAATCTGTTAAACTTTCTGGAGCCAGTTGATATGAAAAAAAAGTGTTTTTCACTGGAATACCCCTTTAAGTGGAATACCCCTACTCAATAATTGACAACTCTCTATATGCACACATATACATAGATTATAGATTATGGTAATCACTAGTAGGACCGCCCACATGACTATTTAGCCTAAAATTATCCTGGTACTTTTTTCAGGCTAAAACTGAGAGTTCCTGCGCTGTACAGATAATGTCTCAGCAATGCCTTTCTTCACAGGAGCACAGTAAAAGGTGACACCAGTATCTGTCTCATTCCTTTTAAAGGGGTACTCCGGTGAAAACCTTTTTTCTTTTAAATCAACTGGTGGCGGAAAGTTAAACATATTTGTAAATTACTTCTATTAAAAAAATCTTAATCCTTCCTGTACTTATTAGCTGCTGAATACTACAGAGGAAATTCTTTTCTTTTTGGAATGCTCTCTGATGACATCACGACCACAGTTCTCTCTGCTGACGTTATTATAATAATAACAATGCTTTATTTATTGTTGTCCTTAGTGGGATTTGAACCCAAGTACCCAGCACTGCAAGGCAGCAGTGCTAACCACTGAGCCACCATGCTGCCCTCAGCATACATCTGCTATGCATCTGCTATGCATCTGCTATGCATGGTTGCTAAAATGGACAGAGATGTCAGCAGAGAGCACTGTGTTCGTGATGTCATCAGTGTTCCAAAAAGAAAGGAATTTCCTCTGTAGCATTCAGCAGCTAATAAGTACTGGAAGGATTAAGATTTTTTAATAGAAGTAATTTACAAATATATTTAACTTTCAGGTTTTCACCGAAGTACCCCTTTAAGGGTACATCACACGTGCCATATTTTTCTGGATATTTGCTGCTGCATATTTTCCTACCCATTGTGGTGCTGTTTTTGGAAGACATTAGCTCTGGTTTTCTATGCTTAGATAACCCCTTTAACAATCGGAGGTACAAATTATGGATGTTCGTATTATACATACCTTTTCTCCCCTTTCACCTTGATAACCAACTCCCATGTTACCCTGAAAATGAAGCCACAAAAATTGTTAGAATGTATAGGGCAGTGGTCTTCAACCTGCGGACCTCCAGATGTTTCAAAACTACAACTCCCAGCATGCCCGGACAGCCGATGGCTGTCCGGGCATGCTGGGAGTTGTAGTTTTGCAACATCTGGAGGTTCGCAGGTTGAAGACCACTGGTATAGGGTATGTATAGTAATTCATCACTCATACATCCAATAATTTGTAGATCATCTGTTTGCAGTACACCTTTAATGATTAGTAATAAACATGCTAACTTACTTTTGGACCTGTTAAACCAGGCACCCCAGGTGGACCCTAGATGTAAGTAAAAAAAGAAAAAGAAATTAAAAAATAACACACAAACAGTTGTTTCCTGTAAAGAAAACTGCTAACAAAATCTTTACAGAAAAAAGAGAACAAAGCACTGTTAACATCATTTTACTTACTGGAAAGCCAGGAGGCCCCGCTGGCCCTGTTGGACCTTGAAGCCCAGGTGGTCCCCGTGGCCCCTGCAGTGATGGAAATTACAATAATTAAGTCAGCCATAATGATAACAATGAAATGTGTACAACTTTTTAAACATGTGACATAGAAATTCTAAAAGTGATTGGTTTACTACATTCACCACTAGGAGGAAGCACTTTCTTCTTCTCGGCAAATCAACAGCAGGTCAGATTACTATAGAGAAAAATGATGTCTTCTACTGCTTGGAAAACTTCAGCAGAAACTAGGAAGTATAAGGCACGGCCAAAGATCACTTGGTCACACTATATTGCAACTATAGGAAATGAATAGGGTTCCGTTGGCAAACACAACACCATTCATTTTAATAAGCTTCGATCCAGCAATTCAGGGAATACAGTGATCCCTCAACTTACAATGACCTCAACATACAATAATTTCAACATACAATTGTCTTCTCTGGACCATTGTAACTTGAGACCAGATTCAACATACAATGCTACGGACAGGCCAGATCTGCAAAACGTGGCTGGAAGAAATTATCAATCAGAATGGGCATTTCACTGGTAAAACACCTGCATTACTAAAGTGCATGCACTGACTGACGTCTGGTAGCGCCCCCTACTGTAGAGGGAGGTACTACATGTTCTGTACTACTCTTTACCTGTGCCAGGATTAGCTGCTCCTTTGGACCCTGAAGAAGCTCCTGTCCTCTACATAGACAGTGATTTACAGCTTCCAGCAGCTCTTTCTTACTTTTATATGTAAGGACTTTTCTTTATCTATATTAGTTATCTACTTATTTTTGTTTAGTTCTCACTTTTTCCTATTTTTGGATGACATTTTGGGGACTTCAGAACCAATTACCAGGTTTCCATAGAGTTATGGTTTCAACATACAATGGTTGTCCTGGAACCAATTAATATTCTAACTTGAGGGACCACTGTATAGCATGGTGATCCTTGGTCAAGCAACCCATATAGTAGTCAAAGCTGCCGTGCAGCCCAAGGGGAATTTCATACACTGTGTTTTTTGGGAAAAAAACACCTACAATTTTTGATTAAAGGGGCACTCCGGTGGAAAGCAATTTTTTTAAATCAACTGGTGCAAGAAAGTTAAACAGATTTGGAAATTACTTCTATTAAAAAAATCTTAAAGGGGTTATCCAGGAAAAAACTTTTTTTATATATATATAAACTGGCTCCAGAAAGTTAAACAGATTTGTAAATTACTTCTATTAAAAAATCTTAATCCTTTCAGTACTTATGAGCTTCTGAAGTTAAGGTTGTTCTTTTCTGTCTAAGTGCTCTCTGATGACACGTGTCTCAGGAACCGCCCAGTTTAGAAGCAAATCCCCATAGTAAACCTCTTCTAAACTGGTCGGTTCCCGAGACACGTGTCATCAGAGAGCACTTAGACAGAAAAGTACTGAAAGGATTAAGATTTTTTAATAGAAGTAATTTACAAATCTGTTTACCTTTCTGGAGCCAGTTGATATATAAAAAAAAGTTTTTTCCTGGATAACCCCTTTAATCCTTCCAGTACTTATCAGCTGCTGTATGCTCCATAGGAAGTTCTTTTATTTTTGGATTTCTTTTTTGTCTGACCACAGTGCTCTCTGATGACACCTCTGTCCATGTCAGGAACTGTCCAGAGCAGAAGCAAACCCCCATTGCAAGCCTATCCTGCTCTGGACAGTTCTTGACATGGACAGAGATGTCAGCAGAGAGCACTGTGGTCAGACAAAAAAGAAATCCAAAAATAAAAAAAACTTCCTCTGTAGTATACAGCAGCTGATAAGTACTGGAAGGATTAAGATTTTTTAAATAGAAGTAATTTACAAATATGTTTAAAGGGGTATTCCGGACAAAAACATTTTACCCCCTAGCCAAAGGATCTCCCTGCAGCACCCGCATTTTATGCAGGACTGCATCTCCAGTTTCGAAAGCCTCCAACTTTGGATAGGAGATAAGATGTTTTTGCCTGGAATACCCCTTTAACTTTCTGGAGCCAGTTGATTTTAAAAACATTGTTTTCCAACAGAGTGCCCCTTTGAGTTTATTGAGGCAAAGCCAGCAGTGGAGTTGTCCCATTGTATTTCTCATTACTTTTTTAATCCACTGATGGCTTTGGTTTATGGAAAAAAAATGCTGTATGTGACACTACCTTAAATCAAATGTTTAAATGGTTATGGGAAAAAAATAGATTTGTAACAATAATACATAACTGCTGATAAAGGCAAGAACAAAAATATTATTATTAATGTATTCAATACTAATTTCCAAACTATGTAAAATAATATATTCAGCACACTGCACACGAATATCATTATGATCGTCCTATAACAATGATCGTCTTTATTACTGTATATTTCATGTGTATTGTTGTGTTTATAAGTAAACACGTCTTAGATTATTTATTTGAAACTACAACAATATGCTTAAGAAGTATACGTACGGGAAGCCCATCAACTCCGTTCACTCCATCATCACCCTAAAACCAGAGAAACGAAGGGACACCATGTTCAGCGATTAATGAAATACATATAGTAACAATATGGTTAAGAGGACTGACCACATTTCTGAGCTCTTTTACATGTAGCAAAAACTCAGCTTTAAAAAAACAAACAAACTAAAAAAAAATTTCTGATACACAATGTTTAAAAATACAAAGCATAAACCTGTATAGAAGAATGCATCTATCATACCCTTCTCATTTTCATAACCATAAGGCAGTAAAACAACATTTTTAACTGTGCATTTTATAACCTTGTCTATTTTTGTAAGTTTATCTTTGGAGAAGCGTGCGTTGACAACTGCCCTCAAAGGTTTCTACCTCTTATAAAGGAGTTGTCGACTTCCCCAGAAGCAGTAATGCTCTAGTCCACAGGCTGTTTGTGATATTGCAGCTAAGCCCCATTTAAAGGGGTACTCTGCCCCTAGACATCTTATCCCCTATCCAAAGGATAGGGGATAAGATGTCAGATCGCTGGGGTCCCGCTGCTGGGGACCCCGGGGATTGCTGCTGCAGCACCCCACTATCATTACTGCGCAGAGCGAGATCGCTCTGCACGTAATGACGGGCAATACAGGGGCCGGGGCATCGTTACGTCACGGCTCCGCCCCTCGTGACGCCACGGCCCGCCCCCCGTTAATACAAGTCTATAGACTTGCATTAAGGGGACGGGCCGTGATGTCATGAGGGGCGGAGCCATGACGTCAAGCTGCTCCGTCCCCCGTATCGCCCGTCATTACGCACAGAGCGAGCTCGCTCTGCGCAGTAATGATGGCGGGGTGCCGCAACGGCGATCCCCGGGGTCCCCAGCAGCCTTTGGATAGGGGATAAGATGCCAGGGGCGGAGTACCCCTTTAAGGGTTCGTCCAGGATTAGAAAAACAACTCTGATTTCTTCCAAAAACAGCCCCACACCTGTCCTCAGGTTGTGTGTGGTATTGCAGCTCAGTTTCTCTGAAGTGAATAGAGCCAAGTTGTAGTACCACAACAACTGTGTATGGTATTACATAACTGCAATACCATACACAGTTCATGTTTCTGATGAAAAAAAAATTGTAACCCTGGACAAATCCTTTAACCCCTATTCTATTGCAAATATAGATCCTAAATAAGAGCAAACAACATCTATACAGGACATTAGGTTCACATTGCTGCTAGGCTATGCTACATCGGCAATTCCATCAAGACAACAGGAGGTTAGCAAGGAAAAACTCTGGTATACTACCGTATCCCTGACAGACCCCCTTCAAGTAAAAGGCATCCATCGGGACCCGGAGGAGTCATTTCTGTTCCGAGCCATTTTGGGGCCGACTAGCGCAAAAAAAGAGCCGAGAGAACCCAGAATGGGACAGAGCACAATGGCAATGTGAACCTAGCCTTACTGCTTTTAAATAAATCATCCAACTGGTCCCATAGTTGGTCTGGATTTTCCGAGGTCCTTTATCTTACCTTTGGTCCTTTAATTTCACCCTGGGCAAATGAAGGCTCTCCTTTCTGACCTTTAACACCTGGAAACCCCTATGTTTAAAGGAAGCATGAAACATTTTTGAATATAAAAACATTGCTAAAAAGTAGTAACAAAAATGTTCAGTGTTAAAATAAACAAGTTAATCTTACTGATGATCCTGCAGGCCCTTGAAATCCTGGAGACCCAGGGTATCCATCATCTCCTTTGGTACCATTGCACCCATCTAGTCCAGGGAAACCTCTGTGACCCGGCTGTCCACTATGACCCTGAAAAGTAAAGGGAAAAAATACATACATATTTATTAGAGAAAAGTTTTGCCAGCACAAGTGATAGAAGAAGCTTATTGCATTATGGTCTATAAGTTGAAAGAATCAAAAAGTTTCTTGATAATTTGCATTCATGTTATTTATGGAGCTTCTTCGCATAAGAACAACACTTTACAAAGGGAAAATAAGACAGTTAAAGGAGTACTCCAGTGGAAAAGATTTTTTTTTTATCAACTGGTGCCAGAAATGTAAACAGATTTGTAAATTACTTCTATTTAAAAATCTTAACCCTTCCAGTACTTATCAGCTGCTGTATGCTCCTCAGGAAGTTATTTTCTTTTTTCTATAGGGATTTGCTCCTGCTCTGGACAGTTCCTGACATGGACAGAGGTGTCAGCAGAGAGCACTGTGGTCAGACAGAAAGCAAATAAAAAAAAGAAAAGAACTTCCTGTGGAGCATACAGCAGCTAAGTACTGGAAGGGATAAGATTGTTAAATAGAAGTAATTTACAAATCTGTTTAACATTCTGGCACCAGTTGATTAAAAATAATAAATAATTTCACCGGAGTACCTCTTTAATGTGGGGCATATTGCGCCCTATCTCTCCTCCGTTATCTCTGTCTACCACTCTACCCCAATGGTCACAGGTTAAGTGCCTTCATAACCTAAACTTTACCCTCCTGTCTTTTAGACATTTCCCATGCATCACCAGTTCTTCTAAACAGTTTGTCTCCAGCTGTTGCAAAACTACAACTCCCAGCATGCCCGGACAGCCAACGGCTGTCCGGGCATGCTGGGAGTTGTAGTTGTGCAACAGCTGGAGATACACTGTGTGGAAAAAAAGATCCCATTGTCATTGCACCCTAGTGCATCTGTAATATGCAGATATTGGCTGGGTGCCCGGCTCAATCGCCTTCACGCATGCTACACTACTAATGGCCGGACAACTAAGCAACACTAAAGTACTTGTATCTCTTGTTTTGCCATTATTTCCTCATAGATTGTAAGCTCTTGTGACCAGGGCCCACAAGCCTCTAGTTTTAATTGGTCATCAGTTTGTTACTATGTAATGTCTGATTTGACTATACATGTAATCTCTGAAGAATATGTAGGCGCTATATAATGAATAATATATTATGGTGAACACTTTATAAAATATATATATATATATATATATATATATATATATATATATATATAGACACACCAAATCACATTAGAACTAATTTATAGGCTGAATTTGGGGGAATCATAATGATACATTATGTTATCCAATCATTCATACATGCTGTAAAAGAAGACTAGAAGAGGTGTCCATTTTCGAAAACATATAAAGCTAGTTATAGCACATTACACTTAATAAATGTCCTATAATATACAATGGCCTCACAATATTTTCAACATACAATAATCGTTTCTGGACCATTGTAACTTGACAACATATTCAACATACAATGCAACAAATAGTCCGGATCTGTGAAATGTGTCAATGGCTGGGAGAACTGACCAATCAGAATGGACATTTCCCCGGTAGAACACTTGTATTACTGAAGTGCATGCACTGACTGGCTGTTTGGTAGCGCCTCCCTGCAGTATAGGAAGGTTCTTCATGTTCTGCACACCCCTCCATGCATCTCTATGGGAGAGAATTTCCAGCTCTCCCATACAGATGCATGGAGGGGGCATGTTGGCCATCATTTCGTGTCGTGGTCAACACACTGCATTCATGCAGAGAGCCGGGGCACCAGGCGGGAGATCTTTGGGGGTCCCACCGGTCGGACTCTGGCACTTATCCTCTGCAGATAGGGGATACGTTTTTTGATACTGGACTACCTCTTTACGTCTTATTTTTTCCTATTTTTGGATGACATTTTGAGGCTTTAGAACCAATTACATAGGGTTGTAGACTCAACATACAACAGTTTCAACATAAAAAATGTGTATATATTCCCTGTATATTGAATATAAAAAATACCCCACTGGACACTTATGAATGGTACAAAAGACACTGTATCTGAAGACATGATGGATGGATTAATACATTCCTGTAGATCTTTTGTTTGAAAATATAAAACATTACAATAATAATACACAGCATTTTAACATATTAACAGCATCTTAACAATAATACAAACAATAATGATATGATATAATACAATATATACTAAAATGAGTCCATATTAGACCATAAATTAGCCGGGGCACTAATATTCTAATATGTATATAACTAAACTAAAATCCCTGGTCCGGTTGTATTCCTGTGCTTCAGAAAGAACAAATAGGTTTCACTTCCAGAAATATTGGAATGGTCAAGATGACAAAGAAAAGACAAAGGGATGAAAAGACATGTGACCCAACTTACTGGAATACCATTGGCACCTTGGAACCCAGGAACTCCCATAGGACCCTGTGGAAAAATATGAAAAAAATATTTAGTAAGAGGAAGATGGATACATGATAGAGGCATAAAATGAGATGTAAATGGTCAGGATTAGGTACTGAATAACATATATATATATATTTTTTTTTTTTGTGGGATCTGACTTTAAGAGCAATCTTTCAGTTTTATGTAACAGGTACATAGCCTATTTCATACCAATTTCACTCACTGTTCACTCACAGAGAGCTAAGGAAAAGGTATGGGGTAAATTTAAAAAGATTTTCCCATTGAGAGTTAAAATGACATCTGATGTAATAAAGTTCTATTTCGGGAACCGCACTGTTCAAAAGATATAAACTTACTTCTCCCTGTGTCCTCTCTGTTTACAAATTATTTTGCCATTAGTAACATAGAATGCGGCGGCAGATAAGAACCATTTGGCCCATCTAGTCTGCCCAATAATCTGAATCCTATCAATAGATAGTCCCTGGCCCTTTCTTATATGGAGGATAGCCTTATGCTTATCTCATGCATGTTTAAACTCCTTCACTGTATTTGCAGCTATCACTTCTGCAGGAAGGCTATTCCATGCATCCACTACTCTCTCAGTAAAGTAATACTTCCTCATATTACTTTTAAACCTTTGTCCCTCTAATTTAAAACAATGTCCTCTTGTGGTAGTTTTTCTTCTTTTAAATATGCTCTCCTCCTTTACCGTGTTGATTCCCTTTATGTATTTAAAAGTCTCTATCATGTCCCCTCTATCTCGTCTTTCTTCCAAGCTATACATGTTAAGGTCCTTTAACCTTTCCTGGTAAGTTTTATCCTGCAATCCATGTACTAGTTTAGTAGCTCTTCTCTGAACTCTCTAGAGTATCTATATCCTTTTGGAGATATGGTCTCCAGTACTGCACACAATACTCCAAGTGAGGTCTCACCAGTGTTCTGTACAGCGGCATGAGCACTTCTCTCTTTCTACTGCTTATACCTCTCCCCATACATCCAAGCATTCTGCTAGCATTTCCTGCTGCTCTATTACATTGTCTTCCTACTTTTAAGTCTTCTGAAATAATTACTCCTAAATCCCTTTCCTCAGATACTGAGGTCAGGACTGTGTCAAATATTCTATATTCTGCCCGAGGATTTTTACGCCCCAGGTTCATTATATTGCACTTATCCACATTAAATTTCAGTTGCCAGAGTTCTGACCATTATTCTAGTTTTCCTAAATCCTTTTCCATTTGGCGTATCCCTCCAGGAACATCAACCCTGTTACATATCTTTGTGTCATCAGCAAAAGACATACCTTACCATCGAGATCTTTTGCAATATCACTAATGAAGATATTAAACAAAATTGGTCCCAGTACAGAACCCTGAGGTACCCCACTGGTAACAAGACCTTGCTCTGAATATACTCCATTGACTACAACCCTCTCTCCGGGTTGGCTCCTCAACCACTTGTTGTAGAGATAATCCCAGTAGGGAATTTAGAATATCTGTACTCCTGTCAGAACTAGCTATTTTGGTTTTCCAGTTATATGCTCTTGATACCATTTACTAAGCCATAAGTTGAACTCCTTAATGCACCTCTGTCTATCATTGTGGACATTATGCACAGGCAGAACTTCAGAAAATGAAACAGTGGATGCTAAATCCTGTACATCATTACCAAGTGTGATAAAAGATTCCTTTACCTCTGAAACTTCATGCAAGCCAGGTCATTTGTCCCTAACATTCACCAGCAGCAAGTTTTGTGGTCAAGTATGTGCAGTTATGGTTACCACTGTGTCAGGTATAAAAAAAAAAAACATATACTTACCTTTCGCCGCTCCCTCACTGCCTCCATTGTCCTGCTGTGGTCTCTGGGGCACACATCTTCCGGGTTCCTGTCGTCAACATGTCACGTTGCGGCTCAGCAATCGCTGGCTACAGTTATGTCTTACCGTGGCCAGTGATTGGCTAAACAGCAATCTGACGTATTGAGCCCTGGCACCAGGAAGAAGACAGTGGCCGGATTGCCCAGCAATTACTGGCCGAGGCGTGACATTGCTGCGGTCAGTGATTGTTGAGCCGCAGCATGAAGTGTTGACCACAGGGAACCCGGAAGAGGAGCACACTATATAACATGCACTTCTAACTAAGCAAGACCCCCTCCCTGCGATCAGCTGCTTATCCCCTGTACTGTGAATAGGGGATAAGTTCATTTCAGCTGCAGTACCCCTTTAAATAATAAACTGTATCTTCAGGAGCCCTACAAAGGCCATATCGTGTGTTTGTGAACTTTATACCTTATTTCTTAATGAAAATAAGTTAAATGCAGACCTGGTCGCCTTTTGGTCCAGATGGTCCTGGTGATCCTTGAAATCCTCTTTCACCCTTAGGTCCGGGAACACCAGTTGGCCCTGAAAACCCTTCAGGCCCCATTGGACCCTGAGCCCCAAGTTGACCAGGACGTCCCTAGAAAAGAAATTATAGATTCATAAAAACATAAAGGACTGTCAAAAAAAAAAAAAAACACATGAATAATAAACGATTAGAGGCAACCAACTAATATAGGCAAACAATAAACCTAACAAGCCACTAGAAATACCTGACAACTTGATGAATTCTTTGCATTCCAACTTAAAGAAGTACTCTAGCCTTCTCCAATACAGTGCTTGAATCTCCCAGTGCAGGGAGCGGGGTTGCATTCTCTGTCTCTGGCACTCCCATAGAGAATGCAGGAAGGGGGTGTGTCAACCTCGCCCCATGCACAGAGATTTGGTTGCCAGGGGAAGGGTGTGGTTGGTTTAGGGGTGCGTTTGGAGAAAACTTAATATTCTGGAACTAATGGAATACAGTAGTAGTGGTCCTACTGGCAGTTCTCTACATGCGTCCTACACATGCACAGTTGTAGACAACATGCGTTTCACATTTCATGTAGATTTTGGTATATTATCCACACCCTAACCTGCAAAAAAAAAAGTCAATGAAGGCAGTAGGAAATCCGCAACATGATGCAGACGTCCCGGCAATTAAAATCCTAAAATAATGCACCATTATTGTTATGGACACAAACTGAGTTCGATGGAACCTCAAAATCCACGCCTAATCTGCGTATGTGCAAAAGACACACAGGTTTTCATTAAGAATTCAGCCAATGGATTTTAGACCAGAAATTGGTCCCGACATATTTAATAGACCAGAATTTAAACTCTCAAAAGGTCTGGAACAGGAAGGACAGACATTTTATACTGGTTGTGACGGAGGAAGGAAGCATCACCAGGGAAGCTGTGGCCTACTGGAAGATGGAAATAGACATAGGCGCCCTAATCTCTGAGATACATGTCTTCACAGCTGAAGTGTGGCCTGAAACAATTCTGGGTAATAGATAAGAGTTGCCACCTGACTGGTATTTTACCGGCACAGCCGGTATTTTGGCCACCCTGCTGGTATTTTTATATTAATGCAATGCAATGGCCGATATTTATCCTACCAATCCTCCAAGTCCCAGAATGTTGCACCATACCCTATACCAGTGTTTCCCAACCAGAGTGCCTCCAACTGTTGCAAAACTACAACTCCCAGCATGTCCAGACAGCCAACGGCTGTCCAGGCATGTTGGGAGTTGTAGTTTTGCAACAGCTGGAGGCACCCCTGGTTGGTAAACACTGCCCTATACTATGTACTACTATATAGTCCTACATGCTGGAAGTTGCAGTTTTGCAACAGCTGGAGGCACCCCTGGTTGGTAAACACTGACCTATACTATGTACTACTATATAGTCCTTCATGCTGGGAGTTGTAGTTTTCACTTGGGGCAGCTGCTGAGCTACAGGCTGTATCAGGGCATGCTGGGAGTTGTAGTTAGTAACTAACTGCAACTCCCAAATTTAATTTTAAAAAAAGTTACATCAAAACAAAAATGGTGCTGTTAAAAAATACAGATCAGGGCGCAAAATAATAGCCCTCATGCAGGCCCGTATAAGGAGAAATAAATGGTTATAGGGTCAGAATAGGACAAAATTTCCCCCACATATGTGTATCCTGTGATGTTACACATATATAATAAATTATGCAAATTAGCATGGCCGGTACTTTTCTTTTTGTTTTTTGCAAGAAAGGTGGAAACCCTAGCAATAGTTGGGCAGTTGAAGGTGGAAAGTGAAGCCTGTCCCTTATCTAAAGGGTCAACAATGATGATGAATGTGACTTCTCCAGATACGGAAGGGCATCTCAGGTTGCCCGACGCGCCCAGGAGTCTAAAATGTTTATGTTGGATGTCTATGCTGTGGCGACAGTCTTCAACTCTTCCAGAATGTTCCTCCTCCTTCATTCCCATCAGTTAAACAACATATAACTAGTAATAATAAGGGCAAAGAGATGTTTATTGTAAAGAAATCATACTAAACTAAAGATTCATTTGCTGGTTTTAAGGTGAAAATTTTCTAATAAGATGCAACCGATTTTGTGAGATTCCCACCTCTAAATAAATGTGTTGCATCTGTGCTTGTTTGCCAGTTTAGGCCAATTTTTGGAGCAAATTATGAATCTGATGAGGTGCTGAGCCAATACCCCTCCTTCTAAGCTCCTTCTACCTTTAGGAAAAAATATGCAAATTATTTTGCAGAAAACAAACATGAACCAAAATCTGTGATTTTTTCTGCCACTATAGAGACGGAAAGCTCGTTCACCCAATAAAGTGAAGAGGCCCACCATGAGAATGCCACAGTATCCGTCAATATATTTTTCTGCCAGTATGATGAGGTGTACTCCAGATGTACAGTACATTTTAAGGTGAACCTTCCCTAACAATGTAAGTTAACATATTTCTAGCGGCCTTTCATTTTGAGAAATGTAATACCCCTATTATTAAGGGTAAGTTCACACGTCATTTAGTTTACATTCAAATCTGCAGCATAAAATCTGCAGCTTTAAATCCTGCACATCACATATGCAGCAGATCCAGTTTGAGAAAACATACCCTTAAAGGGGTACTCCGGTGGAAAATGTTTTTTTTTCTTTTTTAATAAACTGGTGCCAGAATGTTAAACAGATTTGTAAATTACTTCTATTAAAAAATCTAATCCTTCCAGTACTTATTAGCTGTTGAATACTACAGGGGAAGTTATTTTCTTTTTGGAACACAGAGCTCTCTGCTGACATCACGAGCACAGTGCTCTCTGCTGACACCTCTGTCCATTTTAAGAACTGTCCAGAGTAGGAGAAAATCCCCATAGAAAACATACGCTGCTCTGGACAGTTCCTAAAATGGACAGAGATGTCAGCAGAGAGCACTGTGCTCATGATGTCAGCAGAGAGCTCTGTGTTACAAAAAGAAAATTATTTCCTCTGTAGTATTCAGCAGCTAATAAGTACTGGAAGGATTAAGACTTTTTAATAGAAGTAATTTACAAATCTGTTTAACTTTCTGGCACCAGTTGATTAAAAGAAAAAAAGTTTTCCACTGGAGCACCACTTTAATGTGACAGTGTACACATGCGCTGTACGTAACACATGTACAAAAGTAAGAAAAAGTGTGCTGTCATTCCTGATATATATCAGCAGGGGGAGCTCAAGGCTTATCCAGCAAAGAGAACTCCACGTTTTGTGAAGACAGTGCACACCATAGGAGACCCTGCTGCAGACTATTAATACACTTGTAGGAACCTGCCACGGTAAATTTTATTTGTTGTTTCCTAGAAATGTGTCTATGACTGGAAAGTTAAATACAGAGTGTCATGCAAAGATATTTCTATTGTGGATTGAAACACCTGGTCCTATGCACACCCAGTGATGTCATGCAGGCAATAAAAGAGAGTAAGTGCTAACCTTTCACCTATACCCCAGTCAATGAATGTTCCCACTCCATTAAGACTCAGACATAAGTGTGCTCCTACCCCTTCTGTGAAAGTGTCCAAACTGTGGTTCTCCAGATGTTGCAAAACTACAACACCCAGTATGCCCGGACAGCCAACACCCAGTATGCCCGGACAGCCAACGTTGTAGTTCTGCAACATCTGGAGCCACGCAGTTTGGACACCACTGAACTAAGGGGACAGCTCAGCTTAAAGGGGGTTTCCAGGCAGGGAGGGTTTTTATGCCTCTGGGTGCAGTAAAAATAAAAAGCTCACCTGCCCCGATATCCACCCCAACTGCCCCCCCCCCCCCCGTAAAGCCGACGATGCCCAGTCCCCGCTGCTCTCTTCTTCTTGCTCGTTTCTTTTACATTTTACAAGAAGGTCATGGCTTCTGTCACCTTACATACAGATGCATGCACTTCATTGATCTCTATTGGCAGCTGTGTAAGGCCATAAAGTGTTCTACTGCTAACAGAGAGTCAAGAGAATGTGTACCTCCACGTTGACTAAGTGTACCCCCAAGTCTAAACAACTCTCCATAAACTACTAATTCAAGTGAAGATAAGAAAAGTGACATATACATAGAGGGGTGGAAGCAAGCGACTGTCAACCGGCTCCAGAAAGTTAAAAAGATTTGTAAATTACTTCTATTAAAATATCTTAATCCTTTCAGTACGTATGAACTGCTGAAGTTGAGTTGTACTTTTCTGTCTAAGTGCTCTCTGATGACACGTGTCTCGGGAACCGCCCAGTTGAGAAGCAAATCCCCATAGCAAACCTCTTCTACTCTGTGCAGTTCCCGAGACAAGCAGAGATGTCAGCAGAGAGCACTGTTGCCAGACAGAAAAGAACAACTCAACTTCAGCAGCTGATAATTATTAGAAGGATTAAGATTTATTAATAGAAGTAATTTACAAATCTGTTTAACTTTCTGGAGCCAGGTGATATAAAAAAAATAGTTTTTTCCTGCAATACCCCTTTAATGCTGTATGTTTATGATTATTATTTTAACCTTATCAGTGGAATAAACACTTAAAAATATGTGAAAGAATACAGGTTGTGCAACAGCGCTAGACTCAAATAGCGGAACTATGCTGATAGTTATATCTCCTGCAGCGGCTGCAGCCTACAAAGTGTTAAAAGGCAGGACCCCAATTTGACTACCTAAATGATATGATGATGTGATAAGTCTACAAAATAACACTGACACATTGGAGGTATGACTAAGTGAAGAAGTGGTACACACTGTATATTAGTCCACAATGCTATTATATAAATGAAGTTGCAGAAGTATAATACCAATGATAGGTGATTGGCATGCACTATCAGTACAAGTGACAGTGCATATGTGGCACACCAATGCATCAATATGAACACTAGATCAATAGTGCCCAAGTGTCCATAAGTGCACATTGTAGCGGAAAACCTTTTTGAGTTCAACGGTTCGCTTACTTTTTCTCCCTGCAATTTGGTTGTACAACTGTTTCCTTGTTACTAGTTTACTTAGATTTGGAGAAATGTGCTGTTTTTTAGGTAAAGTAACTTACATTTTAATCCCCATGAACCTTAAAGGGGTACTCTGCTGAAATACATCTTATCCCCTATTCAAAGGATTGGGGATAAAATGCCTGATTGCGGGGGTCTCACCGCTGGGGCCCCCCGTGCTCTCTGGGCCGGCAGCATCAGCCCCGGAACACTGAGACTTGGAGCCTATTGTTTTTGTGACGTCACACCACACCCCTTCCATTCATGTCTATGTCTTCAAGCCGTCAAGCCTTCTCCCATAGACTTGAATGGAGGGGGGCGTGGCAGCTGTAGTCACCAGTTATTTGCCATGAAGTGGAATTCGCTCAGTGCACAGATGACTAGGGTGGTGCACCGGAGATTGCGGGGGTCCCCAGCTATCAGACATCTTATCGCCTATCCTTTGGATAGGGGGTACAATGTTTTTCGGTGGAGTACCCCTTTAATGTGGACTGATACCAAAATACTGCAATTGATCAAAGCATGTGTGACTACCTTAGTGGATTCCATTAGGTGGAAACAACCACGGGCAACAAGCCATTAAGTGCCTAAATATCTCTCAAACAGTAAATGAAAGCGTATATATTGACATACATTTAATTTCCCATAATGCATCAGATCAGTTTAGACCTATTATCTTAATAGAAAAATAATTTTGGTCTTTTGCAATGTGTTGCAACAGTCACTGAAGATGTCTGCTAATAGTTGTCCTTGAGGACACGTTGTCTCTCCTTTCTTATAACAGAGGTTATGTTTACGTGATTGAATGACAGACCGATTCATCTAAACAGTGAAGGAATATAAAGAAATATAAAGTCTGTCTCTGATTAAACAAAATACAATATTAACTGGGATAGCCTAGAAAATAAAAACCTATAGCTTTCCTTTCCAAGGGAACCTGTCATCTGTTTCATGCTGCCCAAACCATAATGTTTAATGCAGCCCAAACACAGGCAGACTCCCCCTTGTTACAATAGTGTGTGACTCTCTCTGAAATGCTGCAGTGTTTTAGTGGAAACATAATTGTTAAAACTGGTCAGAAACAGGGCTCTGAGTCACCAGGGTGGTCACCGAACAGTCTCTCCACCCCACCAGCTTTGATTGATCAACATCTCCCTAAATCTCCATGGTTCACTAAGCAAACCTATGTGTTTCCATGGTTACAGACAACAAAGTGACCCTAGTCACCTATTGTTCCACTCCCTACTTCCACTCATATTGGTAGCAATCCACATGTAAAAAAGTCCACAGAAAATATGTGCATTGTATCTACATGAAGTTATGTAGCAGTTTCTGTGGTGCAGTAATAGTTTGTCTCTCTGTAGTGCCACTACTACCAGTGTGTCACTCTGTAGCACCACTATAACCAGTGTCACTCTGTAGCACCACTATAACCAGTGTCACTCTGTAGCATCACTACAACCAGTGTCACTCTGTAGCACCACTACTACCAGTGTCACTCTGTAGCATCACTACAACCAGTGTTACTCTGTAGCACCACTACTACCAGTGTCACTCTGTAGCACCACTACTACCAGTGTCACTCTGTAGCAAATCTATAACCAGTGTGTCACTCTGTAGCATCACTACAACCAGTGTGTCACTCTGTAGCACCACTACTACCAGTGTGTCACTCTGTAGCACCACTATAACCAGTGTCACTCTGTAGCACCACTATAACCAGTGTCACTCTGTAGCATCACTACAACCAGTGTCACTCTGTAGCACCACTACTACCAGTGTCACTCTGTAGCATCACTACAACCAGTGTTACTCTGTAGCACCACTACTACCAGTGTCACTCTGTAGCACCACTACTACCAGTGTCACTCTGTAGCAAATCTATAACCAGTGTGTCACTCTGTAGCATCACTACAACCAGTGTGTCACTCTGTAGCACCACTACTACCAGTGTGTCACTCTGTAGCACCACTACTACCAGTGTGTCACTCTGTAGCAAATCTATAACCAGTGTGTCACTCTGTAGCACCAATACTACAACCAGTGTGTCACTCTGTAGCAAAACTATAACCAATGTGTCACTCTGTAGCACCAATATTACAACCAGTGTGGCACTCTGTAGCAAATCTATAACCAATGTGTCACTCTGTAGCACCACTACAACCAGTGTGTCACTCTGTAGCACCACTACAACCAGTGTGTCACTCTGTAGCACCAATACTACAACCAGTGTCACTCTGTAGCAAATCCATAACCAGTGTGTCACTCTGTAGCACCACTACAACCAGTGTGTCACTCTGTAGCACCAATACTACAACCAGTGTGTCACTCTGTAGCAAAACTATAACCAATGTGTCACTCTGTAGCACCAATACTACCAGTGTGTCACTCTGTAGCACCACTACAACCAGTGTGACACTCTGCAGCACCAATACTACCGGTGTGTCACTCTGTAGCACCACTACAACCAGTGTGTCACTCTGTTGCACCACTACTACAAGTGTGTCACTCTGTAGCACCAATACTACCAGTGTGTCACTCTGTAGCACCACTACAACCAGTGTGTCACTCTGTTGCACCACTACTACAAGTGTCACTCTGTAGCACCACTACTACCAGTGTGTCACTCTGTAGCACCATTACTACCAGTGTGTCACTCTGTAGCACCAATACTACCAGTGTGTCACTCTGTAGCAAAACTATAACCAATGTGTCACTCTGTAGCACCACTACTACCAGTATTTCACTTTGTAGCACCAATACTACCAGTGTGTCACTTTGTTGCACCACTACTACCAGTGTGTCACTCTGTAGCAAAACTATAACCAATGTGTCACTCTGTAGCACCACTATTACCAATATGTCACTCTGTAGCACCACTATTACCAATATGTCACTCTGTAGCACCACTATTACCAGTGTGTCACTCTGTAGCACCACTACTACCAGTGTGACACTCTGTAGCACTAATACTACCAGTGTGTCACTCTGTAGCACCACTACTACCAGTGTGACACTCTGTAGCACCAATACTACCAGTGTGTCACTCTGCAGCAAAACTATAACCAATGTGTCACTCTGTAGCACCACTACTACCAGTATTTCACTTTGTAGCACCAATACTACCAGTGTGTCACTCTGTTGCACCACTACTACCAGTGTGTCACTCTGTAGCAAAACTATAACCAAATGTGTCACTCTGTAGCACCACTATTACCAATATGTCACTCTATAGCACCACTATTACCAATATGTCACTCTATAGCACCACTACTACCAGTGTGACACTCTGTAGCACCAATACTACCATTGTGTCACTCTGTAGCAAAACTATAACCAATGTGTCACTCTGTAGCACCACTACTACCATTATTTCCCTTTGTAGCACCAATACTACCAGTGTGTCACTCTGTAGCACCACTACTACCAGTGTGAAACTCTGTAGCAAAACTATAATCAATGTGTCACTCTGTAGCACCACTATTACCAATATGTCACTCTGTAGCACCACTATTACCAATATGTCACTCTGTAGCACCACTATTACCAGTGTGTCACTCTGTAGCACCACTACAAACAGTGTGTCTCTTTGTAGCACCACTACTACCAGTATATCACTTTGTAGCACTACTATCGCATTGTGTAGATGTGTCCAAAACACATATGGTTCAGTGAGATTAAAGGATTTACAGTACTATTTGCACAATATTACATTGCTACTCGAACATTCCAGGAGGTATTGAATAGCTAACATCACATCCTTCCCCTTTTATCACTAGTCTCTTTAAGTTCTACATTATTAAGTGCCCTTTTATTAAGAATCTGGCTCCCACCATCAAACTTTATAAATACAGAAATCAAAGACCGTATAAGGCCGCAGTGTTCTGTGAGAGGGCAGAGGTTGGCAACTGCTTATTAAAATGTTCTGGGAAGAAGCAGAATGGAGAAAATGGAAACTTGGACATAAAAAAAGTAGATTTAGATGTCTGTCAATTGCTCTACAAATTTTATGCAGTGTACGGATCCCAAGTGTTGACCACATTGTAGATTGTTTTATCATATTATAGGTGTGGATCATATTATAGGTGTGGATCAATCTTATGGATCAATCTTAACTATGATTTATAGAAATACAATAAGAATCTTTTTACTGCTAGTAGCATCTGTCAGGGTTCAGATATATCCATTTCTTGTAATTTTTAATACTTATATACTGTAATTTATATTTTACTATATTTGGCCTCTTAGATTGACATTTATCAACGGGTTTAGTCAGGTTTTCTTTACTATAATTGTTGCAAAATTGTCGCAACTGCGACTACGTGTGTTTTCGTGCAACAATTTGCATGAAGAACAAGAAAAGCAAGAAAATTCAAACTTGCTTACGTAGTAAATTTTTCAAAATTGATTTGCTTTAGTCGGGTATTTATCAACTGCGACAGTTGCAACTGCGCAAAAAAAAGGTTAAAAATTTACTAAATTTACTCCAGCTCAAACATGGAGCAGAAAAAGCTACTACCAAAGTAAAAAAGGAAAAATTGCTTACGTGAAAGAAAATTATCAACAGGCTGAAACCAGTTTATAAATAAGTCACACATAAGCAAAAAAAAAAATAAGGAAAAAATTACTAAAAAAAAGAATACATAAGCAAACATTGATAAATGTCCCTCATTGTGCCTGCAAGACTAGAGATGATCAATAGCATTGATGCTTTCCTACCAAATTAGTTAAAAACACAGACTAGACCACTAAAGTAAGACAAGTGCTGTCACTTTTTTTTTAGGTTCCAAGTTGATTTAGGAATGGGAAGAGTTTAAATAAAACATAAAAGGCTCTGCACCACATTTCAATGGAATGGGTGTTTGCCCCACTGGACAAATGTATTACAATTTCATGGGTGACCTCTTGTGGGGTTAGGGCAAGACAGGGTTATCACAGCTGTTGTCCTGAATAAGGGGGTCAGGAGGCTCAAGGAGAGTTTTATCTTCCCAGATTTCAAGCTGAAAAGGTTTCACAGCAGAGAAAAGATAAATGGCAGGTAGTCAGGATTGTAAAAAGCTCAGAACTAATCAAGACGCCATCAAATGCCTTATATGCAGTAAAAGTACATACCGTCCTAAATCACAGAAAATGTTTCTTTATAGCTTGAAATAAAGGGGACTTAATATAGTTCTACAATCAAATAAAGGTATATACCTACTAAAGGGATGTATTATGTACAAAGATTATTGTCATCCATGCTTCATCATTCATGGCAAGAACGAAAGGTATTATATGATGATACATTATCTGCTTTACCGTACATCTATGATTTGCAACCGGTCATTCTTAACAGATTTCATAAAACTGAATAAATTCCTCATGTCATAGTTTGATTGTTATTGGAGAATAACAAGTTTACATGTCTATGCTCATAACACTTGTATTGATTCTCTATCACTTACACACTAGGTAACTTGTTTTTTTTATGTATTATTATGTATGAAATTATTACATTAATAGTACCGGAATCAGAGTCATTGGGGCGGTCTCGGTGGCTTCTGCCTGCCCCATTGGCCATGATTGGTAAATCACTCATTATAACAGGGAGAGATCTGGTGGAGAGGCTGCCAATGACCACCCCAATGACTCGAGGTTTGGGCAACATGAAAGTGATGACAGGTGCTATTTCACTTTTATGGACAAGTATGATGCTAACAAGTTACATGTTCATGTATTTAAAATGAACTACTGACCAATTATTTAGATATTTGGACTGCTGCTGCTGCAAAAAAAAAAAGTATGTATGAAATATTTCCGCTAAAATATTATGCAGTGTCCGTTTCCATTGTTAGTGTACTGCTTCGTGATGGAATACCACAGACCTATCTACAAGGTAGAGGTATCCAAATTCTGCATTACTGATTTGTTCTGGTTAGTAACTGGGAGTTGACCTCTAATGTTGGTGGCGATGACTTTATTATAGTGACTGTAGCCAAGTTCCTTCTAGTTAATTGCACTTTTATTTGCTAATTGCTCTTTACAAACCTTCTATTGTCATTGTAATAAAGGAAAGGTGGTGTGAAATGAGCAGAAGGGGGTCAGTGTAGATCCCAAGACAGGAGCCTCAAGATGGATAGGTTTCATACCTATTCACTGTACGGGAGATGGAAAAGTTAAGCAGATTTGAGTTAATACTTTAAACTGTTATTTTCCAAAATTTAAAACTTTTTACATAAGGCATAGCCCAAATCTCCCACTGTGCTGCAGCTATGGAGGGCTACGCACCAAGGAGGGTTTATGGAGGGTGACAGAATGAGGGGGAGGAGTAATAGACAAATTGTTCCCCTTTTGTCAGTGAAGCAATAAATTCTTCTCACTGTAGACTCAGTCACACATCGCTTGAGACATGAGACAGGTGAATCGAAGCAGTAGGGAGATCTGAATGCTGGAAAACAAGAGATGAAAAAATTCATTTCCATCACAAAGACAGAGACCGAGAAGCCTTCTATAGAGGTTTTGAAGTCACCTAACTTCATACTGTGATGCTTTAAAGAGGGGAAAGTTTGCCCTCCCAAATCACTTTTCATTCGCCATTACCACGGGCACGCAGGATAACAAAAACCCTCCTCCACTTGATCTTCCCATATTGTGTTCTCTTTCAGGATATTAATGGAGCCCGAAATTAGCACGTCATGGCGGCAGTGACCACAATGAGTCCCTCTTCTTCCCAGACAGAAATATTTATCAGTGATGAGAACATTTAGATTTTCAGTGACTGGGCATTGTTTGCCAGCCTGGGGTCGGGACACAAGACTGTTTTGAAAACCTGTCTTGGCTAAGGTCACATTCTGTGTTGGGTGTTACGTAAAGTAGCACTACAAGTGTACTAAAAACAGCAAGAAAGCAGAAAAACCTGTGGGTAACACTTTTATTATGACATTTTTTATGGATTTTCACAGCAGAATTCACCTTTGGTACTATAAAATCTACTGCAAATCTGCAACACAATCTGCGGCAACTTTGCATGTAACAGAAAATCTGTGGTTTAAAACATCCACAGTGCTTGAACGTACTCATACAGACTTGTTTTTATAAAAAAAAAAAAAAAAAAAAAATGGGATAGTACAGCCTTCAATACTAATGTCCTATCCACATGCTCCATTCTGACAAGAGGTTGGGACCCTGTTCATGAGGGGAGTCACAGTAGTTGGACCCCCCCCACGATCAGACAATTATCCTCTATCCTGTGAATAAAAACAAGTGTTATAGGTTGGAATACCCCTTTAAGAACTAGTCACTAAAGAGCTTCTATGCAAAACCATAGCTGTGACAGTCAATGAGGCCAAAGAATAGACACAAAAGCACAACAGATAATGTGTGAGCAGCTCTAAAAGGCCAACCTGAAAGTAAAAACTTGTCAGATATAACAATTGAATAACTTTTTCATGAAGCTATTGTTTATTATACTTTTAAAAGGTTTGCCCGGGACACAAATTCAGATTTTTTTTGTATTTACAGGTAAAACTTGAAAAATTAGAATATGGTGCAAAAGTTCATTTATTTCAGTAATGCAACTTAAAGGACATCTGTAGTGCAATATAACTTATCCCTATCCAAAGGCTAGGGGATAAGTTATATATCGTGGGGCCGCAGCAGTCTGCAGGAAGTGCAGTGTCGTCCCCAGCAGAAAGCCGCATAAGACACGCCCCCTCTATGTATCTCTATGGAGGCCGCCGCATCATGCGGGGACAGAACACCCCCTTTCCAGCATACTGCCGCGGCCCCGTCCAGGAGATCCAGGGGGGGGGGGCAGTGCTCGGACCCCCCCCCCACTATCTATAACTTATCTCCTATCCTTCGGATAGGGGATAAGTTATATTGCACTACAGATGTCCTTTAAAAGTGAAACTAATATATGAGAGAGACTCATTACATGCAAAGAAAGTTCAAGCCGTGATTTGTGATGATTATGGCTTACAGCTCATGATAACCCTGAATCCACAATCTCAGAAAATTAGAATAGTGTGAAAAGGTGCAATATTCCAGGCTCAAAGTGTCCCACGCTGATCAGCTAATTAAGCCATGACTACTGCAAAGGGTTCCTGAGCTGGTAAATGGTCTCTCAGTCTGGTTCAGTAGCAATCCCAATCATGGGAAAGACTGCTGACCTGACAGTTGTGCAGAAAACCATCATTGACACCCTCCATAAGGAGGGAAAGCCTCAACAGGTAAATGCAAACAAAATAGGATGTTCCCAAAGTGCTGTATCAAAGCACATTAATAGAAAGTTATGTGGAAGGGAAAAGTGTAGAAGAAAAAGGTGCACAAGCAGTAGGGCTGGAGTCAGTGCATCAACAGCCACCACACAAACACGGATCCTGGACATAGGCTTCAAATGTCGTATTCCTCTTTTCAAGCCGCTCCTGAACAACAATGTCAGGAGCCTGGGCTAAAGAAAAACAGACCTGGTCTGTTGCTCAGTGGTCCAAAGTCCTCTTTTCTGATGGGAGCAAAGACCCAGAGTATGGAGGAAGAATGGAGAGGCAAACACTGCAAGATGCTTGAAGTCCAGTGTGAAGTTTCCACAGTCTGTGTTGATTTGGGGAGCATGTCATCTGCTGGTGTTGCTCCACTGTGCTTCATTAAGTCCAGGGTCAACGCATCCGTCTACCAGGAGATTTTGGAGCACGTCATGCTTCCTTCCACAGACGAGCTTTATGAGGATGCTGAGGTCATGAGGGACCTTTTGGATTTGTTGGATGACAGATTTCCATTTCCATGTTTTCAGCTGTACAGATATTTTTTGACGTGGTTAAACAGGGAATCCAACAACTACCTGTGGATTCTTTTACAGGACAAAATCTTACATCTGAGGAACATCGGGCACTTTATGAGTTAAAACAAAGAGTTTGTAATCAAGGAAGCGGACAAGGGGGGTAATGTTGTGATTTGGCCGACCGAGATGTATATACAAGAAGCAGAGAGACAGTCGTCGAACAGGAGATACAACCAACATCTTCCCTCTGATCCAACAGAAGTCTTCCAAATAAAATTAAATTCACTACTTGATACTGCTCTCGATCGTGGGATCATTTCCAAGAAGGAATACTCATTCTTAAAGGTAAGATCGCCATGCACCTCAATTTGTTACATGCTACCAACAGTGCATAAAGATCTGCATTGTCCACCTGGTCGCCCAATCATCTCAAGTATTGGCAATATGTGCGAAAAGGCGTGCACACATATTGATTTCTATTTCCAACCATTGGTGAACACACTTCCCTCATATATTCAAGACTCTTTGTTTTTAATTCAAGCCTTGCAAGATTTGAGTTTACCGGATGATGTTTTGGTTGTCACATACGATGTGGAGTCTCTGTACTCCAATATTGCCCACCGGGATGGCATTGCTGCGACCAAAGTTTTCATTGAACAGGCATACCAAATCGATTCTAACCTAGGTAACTTTATCATGGAACTTTTATCATTAGTTCTTTGCCACAATTTCTTTGTTTTTGACTCCAAATATTATTTGATGATTTCTGGGACTGCGATGGGTGCACATTGTGCCCCCTCCTATGCCAAACTATTTTTAGGTTGGTGGGAGTGGGCACACGTGTACCCATCAAAGTTTTCCTCTTCTGTTATACATTGTGGTTTTGTTATATAGATTATGTAAATTTTTTCTGGGCCGGTTTCAAGGGAGGAGTGTATTGAGTTCATCTCCTCCCTCAACCGCAATGATCTTAACATTCTATTGACATACACCATTTCATCTTCCACAGCATTTTTTCTGGATTTGGAGCTTAAAATCGTAGACAATCGGGTGGAGACAAATCTATATCGCAAAGAGCCGGTGAGAAATAAATTGTTACATTTCTCCTCATTTCATCCCTTCCATACACAACGGGGTATACCGACCGGGCAATTTTCCAGAGTTTGTAGAAATTGTAGTGGCGATGAAGAGTTCAAAATGCAGGCACGGGACCTGACCCAAAGATTCAGTGATTGTAGATACCCCAAGAGAATTGTCTCGGAGGCATTTCAGAAGGCCAGGAGGGCAGATAGGAACCAACTTCTGCTGCCAAGGATGATACTCTACGATTTGTGTCCATATATCATAACCAATGTGACAGACTGAGGGAACAGCATTGGAATATTCTTCAATCAGATGCCCGTATCAAAGCCATGATTCCTCAGTCTTGGTATCGAAGAAGGCACCTAATTTAAAAGATGTTTTGACCAGAAGTAATTCTCAATGGCCACCCGTTAAACGCACCACTGGAATAAAATTACAGGGCTCCTTTCCACGTAGAGACTGCAGTATTTGCCGATTCATGAAGCCTACACATGTTTTTAAGAATCCAAAGGATGGTAAAGATTATCGTATCGGTGCCTATATTAACTGCAAAACCGTAAATGTTATATATATTCCTTATGTGTCCCTGCCAACATATATATGGGCCAAACTAGACAGCAACTTCGAAAAAGGATCCAGAAACATTTGTCGAATAATGCATTGGCTGCAAGCGATTCAAGGCAATATAAAAAGCTTACCCCTGTGGCTCTCCATTCTCTTAATAATCATGCTGGACTTTCTGAAGGTCTAACCACTGTGAGCCTGTAATGAGTATAGGGCCAAATAAGGGGTGGTTCCTTAACCAAAAGGCTTCTGTGTATGGAAGCAAAATGGATCTACAACCTAAATACTGTTAGGCTGTCTGGCCTTAATGAAGAACTTTTCTTTACTAGATTCCTAGGTGAGTAACCTTCCCAAAGATTAAGACTATTTACTGTTTGGAGATTTTGGGGACCATGAATGTGGTCCCAATTGGGTGGGATCTGTGTTATATGATTGACATTTTATCATTTTAGCCTGGATGATTGTCTAGTGCGCCGGATTTGTTCAATTTGCCTTTGGCACACTGCTTTGGATCTGAAAAAGCACAGCAGTAATGACTAAACAGGTGTTTGTCTTTTCCACTTTGTTACATTATCATCATTTTTACATCTGTGTGCATATTGTTCCTTTTTATGCAGGTGTAGGGGAGTATTGGTCTTGTTCATTGGGTTCTAATGAGCTGAACCAATCTCTGCCTTTTATGTATGATGTATGAATATGGTTAATTTGTATGGATCCTCTCCCCTTCTTTATGACATGACTAGTCCTTGAATAAATTCCCCTTGATTTAGTGTTATGCTATATTATTTATTTACATGTGTACGTCAATTCATACATACACACTCATCACACTTACACTTTCTCATCACTTGTCTTTCCACTTTTGTATCTTTCTTTTTTCTTTTCTCTGATATGCCTTTTTTCTGTATTGACATTTTTTTTATCTATTATAATAGGAAAAGGGAAATAATTATCTCATTAATCTTCTCATGTGCATTATATATACATGAGCTATGACATGGAATGGCTTGGACTCCCTCATTTTTGTTTAAACTAATGGTATATAATTATTATCTTTGTAGCTTATGGTTTTGAAAGATGTGGATACTTACCTGTGGTCATAAAGATCTATAGTGAAAGTGAAATCCGGCTGATTCATGGACTTATTGTGGGACGATATCTGATATTCTCCTGTACTGGAACTCTATGAGCTACATGTGATGTTTGCTGCTCCCTTCTATGATGCTCTCATTGCCAATATTCCTATCAAACACTACAGAGTATCATTGGATGGTGTGATTTTGACATGTGACCCCTGGGATGTATAAAGCCTTTACTTAATAGGGATCATTTTTTGCTAAACTATGATCCTTCTCACAAGAGGACTTGACTTCACTAGGGAATTTACTTATAGGAGGACTTGTCCATGGGGATGCTGACTTCATTTTCCAGCAGGACTTGGCACCTGCCCACACTGCCAAAAGCACCAAAACCTGGTTCAATCTCCTTGGGACTACTGTGCTTGATTGGCCACCAAACTCCCCAGACCTGAACCCCATAGAAAATCTATGGATGATTTCCAAGACAAAGATGAGAGACATATTGAAGCATCCTGGTCTTCCATAACACCTGAGCAGTGCCACAGGCTGATAGCTTCCATGCCATGCCGTATCGAGGCAACAATTGCTGCAAAAGGGGCCAAAACCAAGTACTGAGTACATATGCATGCTTATACTTATCAGAGGTACGATATTGTTCTACGTACAATCCATGTTTTCTTGATTGCATGTAATATTCAAATTTTCTGAGATTGTGGATTTGGGGTTTTCATGAGCTGTAAGCCATAATCATCACTATGACAAATCATGCTTTGCATGTAATGAGTCTCTCTCATATATTAGTTTCACCTTTTAAGATGCATTACTGAAATAAATGAACTTTTGCACGATATTCAAATTTTTTTAATTCTGTACACTTAAAATATTTTTTTTTTAAATGCTTGTATTGCAAGGTACTCTAGAAATGATGCTAGTTTAGCGCCACCTGCTGTTTCTTTTTAGTGCTTTGGCAGAAGAGGAGACTGCAATTCCACCAGCTTAGTATCTACCCAGAGAAACAAAGAGGACATTGAAGTCTCGGAGACAGTGAACCACATGAGGGAGCGCTCCGCATACATGGTACAGAAGACTAAGCTTGCATGTTCACCTTGACTCATTTAATGAAGTGGAAACACAGAAAAGCTGTTGAAAAGAGCTGGTGGGACTAATACTAACATTGTTCCTGTAATATTTGCATTTGTTTTGATATGTTCATAATTTGGGGATGGATTTTAATATTCTCCATGGGATAACCCCTTTAAGAAAAAAACAATATCAGTATTTGGAGGGGCACAGCAGTGAGCAACCAAGTTACGGAAAATGCTGAAATATATGTTTTAAGAAAACAGCTATATATAAATGTTCTGCCACAGAGTAGAATTGCTCTGTACTTGGCGCTGTCACATTCATGTACTTAGATCAGTTGTACAAACCAGCAAGACAGCATGGAAATGGTATTGCAAAATGGAAGACGTGAGCAGTGAATTTGTAAGGAATCACAGCCCCTGCGGAGATGCACCTGCTCCTTACAAGTAGTCATTGTTATAGAAAAGGACGCTGGAGACAGGGGGTTTGGTCCACAGCTAGACAATTCCAGAAGTGAACTATTAACCTACATGAATTTCCATTGGCTTAGCGCATAGACTAAAGCGCAATGTTGCTTATCATCACTTAGATTGTGTATTTAAGTCCAGGGACAGTATTACGTGGCTATGTTAACACTCCAAAAGGCCAAAATCATTTGTTGGTATAACTACACTTCCAGTCTGCTTAATCTTTGATGGACAGATTCCATTGTCTCTCAAATCTCTCTCCAAACAATACTACAAAGACTTAAATGACTATGTGGGTTGGTGAATCTACCCATGGTGCTTTGTGTTTCCTGCCAATATATCCCTGGAATTCATGACCATGCAGATCACCAAATGACACAAAGGGCCAGGGATTAAGCTGGGCTCTTTGTATGGGAGAAGCTGAGGTCTGGAGGAAGATTGTACCTGTCACGCTTTGTGTTCATTAGGCCTTGACGAGAGGCAGAAGGAAGCAGCGCTGCAGAAGATCACAAACACCGGGGTGTGATAGTCACTGATCTGGACATGATAGCCTAATTCCAGCTGTCCTGGACACAAGGCCAAAAAGCTTGAAATTATCAACAAATGTCTGCACTTTCTCTTCTGCAGCTTAAGACATTACACTATACTAAGTGACCCCATTCTTTATCACGGCAGGGGGGAAAGGAAGTGATATATAGATGGTACTGTAAGGTGCACTATGCTAAGACAATGAGCATCCCTGGGTTCTATCTATGTAAGCTATCTGTCTGTCTAGCCTTACTTTATTGTCAAACAGCTACATGTCATTCCCGTAAGCACCACTAGAGGGGACTGCATGATAAAAGCATTGACACCTAACTATACAGAAATACAATTTTCTGCAATACATACATGACAGCATGCATACGAGTACATCTGTACCCCAGATGACCCTTAGGCTTCTTTCACACTGCCATTAGGACACGGCAGTGTGACGGCTGTCGGGGGAGCCAGGGGGAATAGCGGGAGGAAATATACTGCATGCGCCGTCTTTTTCTCCCACTACTCCCGCTACAAAATAACAGCACCCGAAGGACCCCATAATAGTAAATGGGATCCATCGGGACCTGTTATTGCCCGTTGTACCCTGTCCCCATAACGACTATTAACCCCTTAAGGACGCAGGACGTAAATGTACGTCCTGGTGCGGTGGTACTTAACGCACCAGGACGTACATTTACGTCCTGTGCATAACCGCGGGCATCGGAGCGATGCCCGTGTCATGCGCGGCTGATCCCAGCTGCTGATCGCAGCCAGGGACCCGCCGGCAATGGCCGACACCCGCGATCTCGCGGGCGTCTGCCATTAACCCCTCAGATGCCGGGATCAATACAGATCCCGGCATCTGCGGCAGTACGCGATTTCAATGAATGATCGGATCGCCCGCAGCGCTGCTGCGGGGATCCGATCATTCAGAACACCGCACGGAGGTCCCCTCTCCTTCCTCTGTCCAGCTCCCGGCGTCTCCTGCTCTGGTCTGTGATCGAGCAGACCAGAGCAGAAGATCACCGAAAACACTGATCTGTTCTATGTCCTATACATAGAACAGATCAGTATTAGCAATCATGGTATTGCTATGAATAGTCCCCTATGGGGACTATTCAAGTGTAAAAAAATTTAAAAAAATGTAAAAGTAAAAAAAAAGTGAAAAATCCCCTCCCCCAATAAAAAAGTAAAATGTCCGTTTTTTCCTATTTTACCCCCATAAAGCGTAAAAAATAAATTTAATAGACATATTTGGTATCGCCGCGTGCGTAAATGTCCGAACTATTAAAATAAAATGTTAATGATCCCGTACGGGGAACGGCGTGAACGTAAAAAAAAAAAATACAAAATTGCTACTTTTTTTAATACATTTTATTAAACAAAAATTATAAAAAATGTATTAAAAGTTTTTTATATGCAAATGTGGTATCAAAAAAAAGTACAGATCATGGCGCAAAAAATGAGCCCTCATACCGCCGATTATACGGAAAAATTAAAAAGTTAGAGGTCATCAAAATAAAGGGATTATAAACGTACTAATTTGGTTTAAAAGTTTGTGATTTTTTTTTTAAGCACAACAATAATAGAAAAGTATGTAATAATGGGTATCATTTTAATCGTATTGACCCTCAGAATAAAGAACACACGTCATTTTTACCGTAAATTGTACGGCGTGAAAACGAAACCTTCCAAAATTAGCAAAATTGCGTTTTTCTTTTTAATTTCCCCACAAAAATAGTGTTTTTTTGTTGCGCCATACATTTTATGATATAATGAGTTATGTCATTACAAAGGACAACTGGTCGCGCAAAAAACAAGCCCTCATACTAGTCTGTGGATGAAAATATAAAAGAGTTATGATTTTTAGAAGGCGAGGAAGAAAAAATGAAAACGTAAAAATTTAATTGTCTGAATCCTTAAGGCCAAAATGGGCTGAGTCCTTAAGGGGTTAAAGGCTGAAAAAAAAAGAAAAAAAAAAAAAGAGGCTAATGGCCGTTTAACCTCTTAAGGACGTAGGGTGTACCTGTACGGCCTACGCCCGGTCCCGGTGTTTATAACGGGGTCACACCATGACCCCGCATCACATCGGGTCGGTCCCGGCTGCTATTCATAGCTGAGACCCTGGGCTAACAGGGCGCGGCATCGACCGTGGTGCCGCGCGCTGTTAACCCTTCAGACACGGCTATCAAAGTTGACCGCCACGTCTGAAAGTGAAAGTAAACGCTTCACAGCAGCTCAGTCAGGCTGATCGGGACAGCGCGATAAAATCGCGATGTCCCGATCAGCTAGGAAGCAAGTGGAGGTCTCCTTACCTGTCTCCACGGCGTCCGATCGGGGTTTGATTGCTCCAAGCCTGAGCTACAGGCTTGAGCAATCGAGCCCCTATCTCGCTGATCCATGCATAGCTAGGGCTTTGCAGGGATCAGCATAAGAGATCAGTGTGTGCAGTGCTATAGGTCCCTATGGGAGCTATAGCACTGCAAAAAAAAAGTGAAAAAAAAAAGTTAACAAAGGTCATTTAACCCCTTCGCTAATAAAAGTTTGAATCACCCCCCTTTTCCCATAAACAAAACTGTGTAAATAAAAATAAACATATGTGGTATCGCCGGGTGCGGAAATGTCCGAACTATAAAAATATATTGTTAATTAAATCGCACGGTCAATGGCGTACGCGCAAAAAAAGTCCAAAATAGCGTATTTTTGGTCACTTTTTATGTCATGAAAAAATGAATAAAAAGCGATCAAAAAGTCTGATCAATACAAATATGGTACCGATAAAAACTTCAGAACACGGCGCAAAAAATTAGCCCTCATACCTGCCCCTACGTGGAAAAATAAAAAAGTTTTTGTGGTTAGAAGATGAGAATTCTTAACATAAATTTTCCTACATGTAGTTATGATTTTTTCTGAAGTACGACAATATCCAACCTATATAAGTAGGGTATCATTTTAATCATATGGACCTACAGAATAAAGATAAGGTGTCATTTTTACCAGAAAATGCACTGCGTAGAAACGGAAGCCCCCAAAAGTTACAAAATTTAATTTTTTCTTCAATTTTGTCGCACAATGAATTTTTTTCCCATTTTGCCTTGGATTTTTGGGTAAAATGACTAATGTCACTGCAAAGTAGAATTGGTGGCGCAAAAAATAAGCCATAATATGGAATTTTATGTGCAAAATTTAAAGCGTTATGATTAAAATGGAAAAACGGAAAAACCCTGCGTCCTTGAGGGGTTAAGGACGGGGCACAATGGCAGTGTGAAAGTAGCCTTAAATGCATGTCTCTTTCCTAAGACCAAGTCACTGCAAAAACCCAAGGCAGAAATGTAACTAGTGCCAACAACCCCTCTTACAGAATTATTAATTCTGCACCGGGTGGTGACCAGACTCACTTTGAGGCCATGCTTTTCTCCCTCCTGAATATATTACTGATGTCTGGAATGAAAAAATGTCACAGTGGAAATGAAGATATTAGTCACAAGGTTATGTCTTAGTGCATAGCAGGGGACACTTGACTGTCCCTCTTCCACAAGAATGTATTAAGTGTTTACACTGTTGCTGAAGAAGCCGCCATGACCAACACCTGCACAATCTCCCTCATTGTGACCGGTGACACCGGGTGACATTTCTTGAAGTTATCAGCTGAACATATCACTACTTCAAAGTGAACCAATATACTCCAGACACTTCTTAAATTAATCAGGAACATAGAAAGGCGCCAACGGCGAGGTAAAGGTAATAGAACTGAACTCTCCCTTTGGCTCTAACATGTAAAACAGCTTACATAAAAAATAGAATCTCGGGATGTATCCTAACTAAATTCTGCTGTTAGGACAGGCAGCAACATCCCTGTTACCTCTTTTTACATTTACATACTTTCTATGGAATTAGGCCTCGTGCACGCGGCAGAATTTACAAGAGGAATACAACAAAAAAATTCAGCTTGGAAATTCCGTTGCAGCAGAGTGTCATTGTTTTCAACGGGAATTTGCTGCAGAGCACACATGATGGACTTTCCGCAGCAGAAACATCTGTCACGGGAATTCCGATTCCAACCTCCGCAAAAGAATAGAAATGCAAAATCTTTCAGCAGAATCCACTCAAAAATGCATTGCTGTTTAAAGGAAAACTGTCAGCCAGTTAACCCCACACTAAACCCAATACACTGGATTATAGTGTGGGCGAGCAGGAGTCCATACAGGGATCACAGGGATATTTTTTTTTTGTCCACTGGCTGCTAAGTTATGTCCCTGTAAAGTTCAGCTCTTTGGTCCAAGGTTCACGCTTTAAAGGCGGGCCCCCGCCGGCTTTCTGCCACCCACACTGAGGTTGCTAAGCCCTCCCCCATTGATTGCGCTGTAGTCTCTGTTTTGGAAACGCTTCCGTATGAGACGTTTTAATTTTTATTGGGGGGGGGGGGACAATGTAAGGGGTGTATATATAGTGTTTTACCTTTTATTTTTGTGTTAGTGTATTGTCTTGTAGTGTTAGGGTACATTCGCACTGGCAGGGGTGTACAGTGAGTTTCCCGTTGGGAGTATGAGCTGTGGCAGAAAATTTGCCACAGCTCAAAATTGAAGCAGGAGACTCACTGTAAACCCCGCCTGTGTGACTGTACCCTGTACATTCACATGGGTGTGTGTGTGTGTGGGGGGGGGGTCAAACCTCCAGCTGTTGCAAAACTACAACTCCCAGCATGCACTGACAGACCGTGCATGCTGGGAGTTGTACTTTTGCAACAGCTGGAGGCACCCTGGTTGGAAAACCTTGAGTTAGGTACTGTTACCTGACTCAGTATTTTCCAATCAATGTGCCTCCAGCTGTTGCAAAACTACAACTCCTAGCATGTACTGATCGCCGAAGGGCATTCTGGGAGTTGTAGTTATGCAACTGTTGGAGGCATGCAACTCCCAGCATGCTGAAACAGCCGTTTGCTGTTCGTGAATGCTGGGAGTTGTAGTTTTGCAATATTTAGAGGGCCCTGGTTTAGAGACCACCGCACAGTGATCTCCAAATTGTGGCCCTACAGATGTTGCAAACTACAAATCCCAGCATGTCCAGACAGCAAACTGCTGTGTGGGTATGCTGGGAGTTGTAATTTTGCAAGATCTAGAGGGCCACAGTTTAGAGACCACTGTACAGTGATTTTCAAACTGTAGTCCTCCAGATGTTGCAAAACAACAAATCCCAGCATGCCCAAACAGCAAACAGCTGTCTGGGCATGCTGGGAGTTGTAGTTTTGCAACATCTGGAGGGCTACAGTTTAGTGACCACTGCATAGTGGTCTCCAAACTGGCCCTCCAGATTTGCTAGGCAACCAACTACTAACCTCCTGGCTTGTGCAGCAGGATCGCCGCCCGCCACAACAGCAGGAGGGCCCGCTGCCGATCGCTGCCCACTAAGGAAACTCCACCGCCGCTTTCATCACATTTCCCCCGCTCGGCCCAGACTACCGTGGGTGGGTAGAACGGGGGATCCGAACTTTAACCCTCCCTGCCCCAATCTGCCTTTGGTCGATCGCTTCTGACCGACCAATAGCAGCGGTGGCACCCCTGTCACCTTACTCCTATACTTCAGGCGGATCGGGCTGTCTTGGACACTAATTTTCCGGGTCACCGGAGACCCGTATGGCCGAGAATCGCCGCGGATCGCCAGTCAATTCAGATCCCGGTTCGGTACCCGCCTGACGAGCGTCGGGGACCGGAGAAATGCAGGGCGTACCTGTACACCCTGAGTCCTTAAGGACTCAGAAATGGGGGCATACGGGTATGCCCTGCATCCTTAAGGGGTTAAAAGAAGAAAAACTACATCAAGAGGACATCATTTTAAATTAGAGGGGCAAAGGTTTATGCAGTAATATCAGGAATTATTACTTTACTGAGAGAGTAGTGGATGCATGGAATAGCCTTCCTGCAGAAGTGGTAGCTGCAAATACAGTGAAGGAGTTTAAAAGAGTACTCTGGGATGTTAAAATTGTGTTCCAAACTGCCGGCAGTAAAAAAATAAAGGGAGACATACCTGCCGTCGCTCCCTCAATGCCTCCAGTAACCCATTTTGGCCTCATCCGCGATCCTCTTCCTGATTGCCGGTGGTCAGTGAGTCATACTGCACTCAGCCAATCACCAGCCGCAGCGAAGTCCCACCTCGGCAGGCGATAGGCTGAGCGGCACTGTGACGTTTTCGGCCCCGGCACCAGTTTTCGTGATCGCTGCGGCCAGTGATTGTCTGAGTGCAGTATGATTCACCGACCACCAGCAACCAGGAAGAGGATCACGGCGGAGGCCAAAATGGGTTTACCGGAGGCACCTGAGGAGCGGCGGCAGGTATGTATCCCTTTATTTTTTTTACTGCCGGCAGTATGGTACACAATTTAAACATCCTGGAGTATTCCTTTAAGCATGCATGAGATAAGCATAAGGCTATCCTTCATATAAGATAGGGCCAGGGACTATTGATAGGATTCAAATTATTGGGGGGAAAATACATATTTCCTTTAAAAAATGGACAAGAATAAATTGGCGTATGTGCAGGACACCGGCATCCCCATCGGGGTCCCGGTGTCCTGCCTGTACCACACGTCATAATGCTTGAAAGGACTATTCTTCAATACAAATCTAAAGTGTCTCTTACAAAAGAATTAAATTCCTCTGTCTTGTCTGTACTGGATAGGTATTCGTCTATCGCCTGTATAACCGCATCCCTAGGAAAATACATATTTCCTTTGATAATGGGCAAAAATAAATTGGCGTACTTGCAGGACAGCGGTGTCCTCATCTGGGTCCTGATGTCCTGCCTATAGCACACATCACCATATTTAAAAGTACTATTCTTCAATATAAAAATAAATAAAATTCCTCTGTCTTGTGTGTATTGGATAGGCATTTGTCTATCCCCTGTACACCCACCTCCCTAGGGAGGCGAGTGTACAGACTTTCCACATCCACCGATGACAACCAATAACCTGGCTGCCATTTAAAATTTCTCAAAAATTTCCAATAATTCATAAGTGTCTTTTTTATAGGCTGGTATAGACTGCAGTAATGGGCGCAACAACCAATCTAAATATTGGGACAATACCTCGGTCACTGAGCCGATCCCTGCGACTATTGGTCTCCCAGTGGGTCGGCTCAGTGACTTATGGACTTTGGGTAAAAAATGCCAATTTGCAGCTACTGTACAGCTATGATGTAAATAATCTTTCAGCTGTACGGGGTGAAATAATATTTTTCTCTGCATATGTTCTCAATAATGTAGGTACATTTTCTTTTATTCTCTTTGTGGGATCATTAGGTAGTTTTGTATAAACCTCTATATTCTCTAATTGTCTCATAGCTTCTTCTCTATAATAATCATTACTCATCACCACCACACTCCCTCCTTTATCAGATCTACTAATATGCAGAAGAATGGCTTTTTCAAAATACTGGAGAAAAAACTATTGACCTGGCAAGTGGAAATAAAATAAAAAAGCGGGATAAGTTTATGAGGGACATATATCTGAATGGCAAACTAAGAGATTAAATAAAAAAGATTTTTCAACAGAAACAAAAATGTGAATAAGAATAGAACCAGTATGGACTTTTGGACACCTGAGTCTGATACGAGCGGATCAGATGACCAGACTGCAGTGAGAAACAATACAACTACATGGATCCCTTTAGGAACAAAATGACGAGAAGGGGTGGAAGAAAGAGGAAGAACGGATCAGAACGAAGAGAAGAAAAACAGAGACTTGGAAGAAACACTTGAATGTGTTCAATGTCATAAATCTCACAAATGTCACTCTAAGCAATGACTGTATGTCTGTTTAAGAAAAAGGCTTGAACTATGGCAATTGTGAGTAATTTGATGAGGTCCAATTCCAAATCAATCTTTATATCTGACATGCCAACGGAGGGGTTAAATTCTCACATCTCAGAAACAGCTAGAGAGCATGAAGGGTTCATGAAAGGTATAAAATCTAATTCCACCCTGTGCAACTAGGTAGTCAAATAGATATTTTCTCGAATGTAGTAATCAGGGATATAAAATCCATAATATATCCAGCCCCCAAAAAATAATCCAACTGTCAGAGAAAACAGAGCCATTAAATAGCTTCAATCTCGTAGCGATCTCCGTATTAGTAGATCTGATAAAGGAGGGAGTGTGGTGGTGGTGATTAGTAATGATTATTACAGAGAAGAAGCTATGAGACAATTAGAGAATATAGAGGTTTATACAAAACTACCTAATGATCCAAGAGAATACAAGAAAATGTAAGTACATTATTGAGAACATATGCAGAGAAAAATCCAGTAGCTGCAAATTGGAATTTTTTAACCAAAGTCCAAAAGTCACTGAGTGACTGAGGCATTGTCCCAATATTTAGATTGATTGTTGCGCCCATTACTCCAGTCTATACCAGCCTATAAAAAAGACACTTATGAATTATTGGAAATTTTAGAGGAATTTACATGGCAGGCAGGTTATTGGTTGACATTGGTGAACGTCGAGAATCTGTACACCAGCCTCCCTAGATAGGCGGTGTACAGGGGATAGACGAATACCTTTCCAGTACAGAAAAGACAGAGGAATTTAAGTCTTTTGAATTTGTATTGAAGAATAGTACTTTCAAGTATGATGACGGGTGGTACAGGTAGGACACCGAGACCTCGATGGGGATGCCGGTGTCCTGCACGTACGCCAATTTATTTTAGCCCATTTTCGAAAGGAAAGATGTATTTTCCTCCCAGAATCCATTCATTCAATGTATTAAGCTATTCATTCGATTTGTGGATGACATTTTGATAATATGGGAAGAGGAGGAAAGTAGATTTCAGGAATCTGTACAATATCTGAACACAGTTAATATGAACATGAGTTTTACAAGCTATTTTGGTGGCTCTTGTACTGCCAATTGCCAATGAAGACCAGGCCAACCAAACGTTCACCTATACTAACTAAAGGAGTCAAAATTAGGGTAAAATTGTTTTGGGGCTCCAAGTCAGAGATACTGGACTAGTATAGTTTATATAAATTATTGTATTAGTAAAATAAAATAAACAATAAAATTAATATTTTAGCATATATTATTAATAAATAGTATAATATGACTTGCGGTCCACAGGGCCCTTGTGAACTGCTGCAGTCAAGATATTAGCTTATACACTGTAATTGAACCACCTGTGAAACTTAATAAAAACCTATAAAAGGTCCTATGGAATAACCTATGGACAGAGCAGCATTAGGTATAGTGGTAATAAATAGCCACTTATAGGTATATATCGTTTATAGACCTAGCTGGCACCTGCTTGTAAGTATCCACTGTAACCTCCAATGTTAAAATAGTCACTGATTGTATCTCAAAGTTCCGACAGTCACAGTTTGTATAAGTTTGGTGCAGAGCCCCTCTCACCCGTCCGGACGTGTAGGTGGGGATCTCTGCTGTGCAGAGATGACGGAGTAGATGTTGCACACCTTAGTAGCTGGCATTCATATAGTAATAGAGCTCCTATTACTAGATGAATGGATAGTAGAAGTAGGCAATCACTGCCAGGGGAGAAGGCGGTCTTCTCTGTATTTGCAGCGCAGAGGTGATGGGTCGGGCTGCAGCAACGACAGAACTGTATGGTGAGTGGTGCTATCCAGGAGTGGCGTCCTCGTGGTAATGGAGTACACGCCCAGTGATTGACAGATATGATGGTTTCTTGATTTGGGATATGTCTGCAGGTGCTGCAGTGCAGTTTGTGAAGGTGGTTATAACAAAATTATGGCTGGACGCGTTTAGGATCCCTTTAGGTCCTTTCTTCAGCAGCATATAATGTTTGGTGGGGAATCATTAGAATTCTTAGATGTAAAAATTATAGTTGAGAATGGTACGATCAAAACAGAAGGTTTCAGAAAAGCTATAGCCCGTAGTATAAGTTCTCACCCAGACAGTGTAAAAAAGGGGTACACCATATGGACAGCTGGTTAGACTAAAAAGGATCAATAGTAGGGAAGAATCATATGAAAAACAAGCACATGAATTAAAAAAAAAGATTATTTAAAAGAAAATATACTAGAGAGTTAATAGAAAACAGTTATGACAAAATGAAAAATACTTTGCAACTGGTACATATTGGAAAGTGACCCTGATTTAAGGGATATAGCTGAGAAAAAAACAGTGATAGCCTACAGAAAGAAAAGGACCATAGGAGATAAGATAAAAGTGCAGAATAAAGGAATAGAAGAAGATTGGATTACTAAAATGGTACCAAAAGGCAATTTCCCTTGTCATAATGGGTTGCAAATATCTGAATTTAGGAGGAGTACAACATAATGTAAATGAATTGATTACATGCAGGACATCATTTGTGGTGTATGTTATCATATGCCCAAGTGGATTCTACTATGTGGGGAAGACAGCCAGGCAGCTCTTTATAAGAAGACTTGAACACTTTTATTTTGTTAAATCTGGTAAGGGATCCCCGAGGCTAATTTCCCACATGGTAGAATCACATGGAGGCAACACACCGGTCCTGGAGTTTGCAGGACTTGAAAGGGTTAAAGTGCTGAAAAAAGGAGGAGTTAGAAATAAAGTCTTACTGCAGAAAGAAGCCTGGTGGATAATTAAGTTAGATGCACTGGGACTGATGGGTCTTAATGATCGGAACAATCTGTACTCGTTTGTATAATGTTTTTAATAAACATTATAAGTACAAGGTGGGTAATTACGTGATGAGCATTTATACACCCCCAGTAACGTGATGACGTTGTGTCAAGGCCAGACGAAGTGCCAGCAGGCACAAAATCGTGAATGCATTTCTTATACACCAGTGTTGTATTTCTATGTCCTGCACCATTGTGTGAGTATGTCTAAATAAAGAAGACGTTTTCAGCATCAGCGAGTGCAACATTTTCTATTTCTCAAGATTGTACATGCTTCTAGTATAAATTTGACAGGTTTACATCACAATATCTTTTTAGGGTCTTCTAGTATGTCCTTCTAGCAATGTGTTGGTGCTACAATTAAATATGTATATGAAACTTGCACCTAATACAAATGAGTAAGGCTCTGTCCATACTAGCGTCATGGCGTTTAAGCATATAAAGCCCCCAGAGACCTCATTCAGCATTCCGCTATGTTTCATGGCATGAATGGGGCTGCTGACCGCACTAGTCTTGTTATAACGGAAAAGCCAAGAGGAACTGAAAGGAACAGAGATGTGTACAAAGCCTGAAAATCTGAACTACCATCTGATGCTATTATGATCTCAGGGAATTAAGACTGTTCTATTACAAAGTTGTTACACGGTAATATACCTTAAAAGTCCATTGCAACTTGGTGGCTATTGCTTAGTGGATACATTGGGTTACAGTATGTGTGGTTCAATGTTCCTGTAATGATACATCGAAGAAAAACACATTCTTATAGAACACAACTGTTACTTGAGAGATCTTGGATATAGAAGTCATTTTCATAGTAAGGAACATAGGTAAAAAGCACATGTTCACAGAAAATGATTAAATGTCATCAACATCTGGCTAAAAAGCAGCATATGTTCTTAGGGGTCTCAATTACCCTCTTACCGTTGCTCTTTTCTATGCACCGAAGGCACAGGAAATCTAAATATATATACTATGGATTTTAGCTAATCCCCTCTTTACATCATTAGGTTTATTATACACATTTCCAGATGCATGACATCTTCTACACTCACTTATTAGAGTTCAGAATCATGGCTGAAGCCTATAATTGTTGTATAAATATTTAAACATATAATATACATTTAAAACTAAATACTGTGGTACAGGCAAACAGTCTTCAAGGATACTGATTCATCACATGTGCTAGATCTAGGAAAAGCTCTAAACATTCCTGAGAAGAGCAGCAAAAAGTGATGTGACAAGTGGCCAGGTGGTCTAAGGCTGCAGTGGGAAATGGTATACACAAGAAGTGTGTTTACACGTAAATAGCATTCAGGCATTTGCACACATGGTTGACGCAGCACAATATTTTTTTAAGTGGTTTACCATTGTAATGTCTGTTTTACAGGCTCATTTTTATTATGTCTAGCTGAATCACGCTACACGATAGTGTAAATGACTGAGCTCATCTCTAAAAGGGCTATGCAGTCATCGATGGTGCAGAAGAGTCAAATGTCTTACTTTATAGAAATTTTTAATACTTGGACTGCCTGGAGTCTGGAACTCATGGACATCACCAAATGTTGAGTTCCCCCCTTGAGATTCTTCACCAAGTGTTTACTGCGACTGCCTTGCTGCTTGTTTTTGGGTCCTTTTGCTTTCACTTTTGTCTTCTGCTAGGATGCTAAATCAGGGTGAGCTCAAAATGAGTTCCTTAAAAGGTTCTTGGGTTGCATTTATGGTATGTTTTGGGCCATTATCTATCCATACTGTGTACTATTGTTTTTGCGGCAAAGTGAAGCTCTATAAACTTCAGAATTCGTCCTGCTACATATATCTGAAGTCACATTATCAATAACGCCAGTGGCCAATTACCATTGGCAGTCACATATGGCCATGTCATAACACTGCCTCCACCATGTTTACCGTGATATGCTTCAGATCCTGTACTGCGCTTTTATAAATATATTTTTTTATTTAGCAAAGTTTTTTTGTGGCCTTTCTTCTCATGTGTTGCCAGTGGTTTGTATCTTAAGATAAACCCTCTAGATTTGCATTCATGGTGTTTCTAGATTGTAGACTTTGGCAATGATATTCCTACCTGGACAGATGTTAGTGATGGATCTTTCTTTAACAAGGGAATAATTTTGCAGTCATCTACTAGCAGTCTTCAATGTTCTTCCCAGCCTTTAGGTGTTGTGTAGCTCCCGAGTGCTTTCCTTCTGAACAATGTAATACATTGTTGATTTGGCAACTCATAGTTTCTGCTATATCTCTGATATATCTGCTTTGTTTTGTTTTCAGCCCAATGACACCCTTTCTTACTTGCATTGATATCTCTCTGGATCACATCTTGAGGATTCACATGAACAGCTAACAAATGCCCACTGAGAACTTAGAATCAACTCGAAACCATTTATCTCCTTCATTTGTCATGAAATAATGAGGTAACCAACAATACCAGACTAATGAAGGGGATATGTAAAAATGCCTTTAAAGGGGTACTCCGCCCCAAGACATCTTATCCCCTATCCAAAGGTCTCACCACTGGGGACCCCCTGCGATCTCAGCTGCGGCACCCCCAGACATCCGGTGCACGGAGCGAACTTCACTCCATGCCAGATGACTGGCGATGCGTGGTGGAGGCTCGTGACATTACGGTCTCGCCCCGCTCATGACGTCACGGTCATGCCCCGTCAATGCAAGTCTATGGGAGGGGGAGTGATGGCTGTCATGCCCCCTCCCATAGACTTGCATAGAGGGGGCGTGGCCATGAAGTCACGAGCCTCCACCAGGCATCGTCAGTCATCTGCTGCACGAAAAGTAATCTGCTGTCATCGCATCACCAGTCATCTGCTGCTCTAAACAAACACTGGGTGCAGCAGGGAGACTCCTGTGATCAGACATTGTATTCCCTATCCTTTAGACAGGAGATAAGATGTCTAGGGGCTGAGTACCCCTTTAATTCCTAAACAGTTAATGCACTATTGTCAAATGAAAGTGCAAGCAATACTTAAACATAAAACATAAGTAGCTGTCTGCACGGCCATTCAAAGAAGTTGCATATAGAAACAGTAAACACGGGGACATTCAGTGTAGCAGGACTCGCCCTAGTGCCCCACCAATCCTCCATGTTCTGTTGGTGCCACAGACCTTAATATTAACACATGCTTTACTGAAGCTCCATTAAAAATTCTCACAGCTGTATTCTTGTGCCTGGGGGCCGCAGGAGGCTGAGGTCTACCAGTTGGTGTTTGGTGGAGTTCCAGTGGTCAATTTCCAACCGATTTAGAAATGATCACCTATTTGTTGGGCAGTTCACAGATGCTTCTGGTCAGAATATCCCTGTAAGTATTATACATACTTTCCATTTGTTCTTTCAGGCAATTACACTAGTTGCCATCTGTAACTGTTAATAAGTTTGACACCTAGGATTGTGGAACCACGTATATATTTTCTGTGGGAGTCTCTATACACTCTATCTAGGTTCTTTAAATATTTGCAGCATTTGTCTCAGAATATGTCAGACTTTCCGTTGTATAAACAACATGTTTTAGGAGGGACTTAAATCCATAAAGTGTAATGGCAAAATTAGGGAGGTCTAGTGTTAACTTAATGGAATAAACAAACGTGTTTCCTGCATAAATTTACTGTACTTTTCTCCATTAATAAACCAGTCTTCAAATAAATGTCATGGAGGCGGAAGCAAGATGGCCAGATAACTGGATGTTAAACACATGGTTCTTCTGGTATCATTCCAGGAAAAAAAGTGTGAACTTTACTGGGCCACCATGAAAAATTACATTCTCAGTTAATAGTTGTATGCCCATCACCTTCATGACCCATAATACAAAATGTATGACTTCCATGAAAGTTAATCACTATAGTAATAAATGTTTTTAAATGGAATCTGGTAGGTACCAATAAATGGATTGCTCAATAACCTGGGACACACTTAGTTTCCAGTTCTTCCGCTGGCCACATTTCCCTCAACTACTGTGTCCATTCTTTGTTAGCTGTAAAAAAATATACTCTTTTGGTCTTATGAATAGGGACACCTAGTCAATGGGGTGGTCCAAAATCCTGATGGATATATCTTTTTCTATTTATGTATCAAGGAAAGATCTATCAGTCAGGTCTGGGATCAGGACCTTTTCATGGGTAAGTCTGTAAGTGTGTACTGCTGCGCATGACAGGTCCCTTTAAGATGGCTAGTATGTCAGACTGCTGCATCTAGCATGGTTATACATAGGTATAATAAAGGTTAAAATATTAAAACAACAGAACAACAATGCAGAGGTCCCATCCACAAACAGTTGAGATGGCAGTACTATGGCTCTGTACAACATCTGAGTTGTAAAATGCCATGATATAGCAACCATATACATCTATAGGAGGTATTTAGCATACAACTCATGGAGGCCTATAGAGTACCTACAGCACTTTAGTATGGAACTTTTAGGGACCCAGTATGTCAACAGGCTCTATGCATAAAGATGCATATTAATAATACATTTTAAGTTTCTCATCTAGGTGTATTAAATTCTCAGGTCAAAATAGTCATGGAATCTATTTACAGGATAGATATAATACAGGATCTATGATTTACAATGGTTGTTAGTAACAGCTCACCTCCTCCCCCTTCCTGCACAATGACCTTTGCACAGGTATATGTCCCCAACACTCTCCCTTAGAAGACAATCGTCTCCTGCCACTACTTTCTAAGGCCGCTGTGGCTGCTGTATGTAACGCTCGTCTCAAAATCCTGTTAATAGCAACTAATTAAAAAATGGCAATCCTATAACTATGTACAGAAAATATAATTTGCAAAATGCAATCCGAATAAAATAGATCAGAAATAAGATTACAAAAAAAAGGTTACAAAACAAATTTGTATTACACTCAAGAAAGTTTTCTCTAGAAGTGGTAACAAGATTAAAGGGGTACTCCGGTGGAAAACTTTTTTTTTATTTTTTTATCAACTGGTGCCAGAAAGTTAAACAGATTTGTAAATTACTTCTATTAAAAAATCTTAATCCTTCCAGTACTTATTAGCTGCTGAATACTACAGCGGAAATTCTTTTCTTTTTGGAACACAGAGCTCTCTGCTGACATCATGACCACAGTGCTCTCTGCTGACATCTCTGTCCATTTCTAGAACTGTCCAGAGCAGGAGAAAATCCCCATAGCAAACATATGCTGCTCTGGACAGTTCCTAAAATGGACAGAGGTGTCAGCAGAGAGCACTGTTGTCACGATGCCGGCTGGCAGGAGGTGGATCCTCTGTGCCAGAGAGGGATTGGCGTGGACCGTGCTAGTGGATCGGTTCTAAGTCACTACTGGTTTTCACCAGAGCCCGCCGCAAAGCGGGATGGTCTTGCTGCGGCGGTAGTGACCAGGTCGTATCCACTAGCAATGGCTCAACCTCTCTGACTGCTGAAGATAGGCGCGGTACAAGGGAGTAGACAGAAGCAAGGTCGGACGTAGCAGAAGGTCGGGGCAGGCAGCAAGGATCATAGTCAGGGGCAACGGCAGGAGGTCTGGAACACAGGCTAGGAACACACAAGGAAACGCTTTCACTGGCACAATGGCAACAAGATCCGGCGAGGGAGTGCAGGGGAAGTGAGGTATAAATAGGGAGTGCACAGGTGAACACACTAATCAGAACCACTGCGCCAATCAGCGGCGCAGTGGCCCTTTAAATCGCAGAGACCCGGCGCGCGCGCGCCCTAGGGAGCGGGGCCGCGCGCGCCGGGACAGGACCGACGGAGAGCGAGTCAGGTACGGGAGCCGGGGTGCGCATCGCGAGCGGGCGCCACCCGCATCGCGAATCGCATCCCGGTTGGAGGTGGTATCGCAGCGCCCCGGGTCAGTGGATCTGACCGGAGCGCTGCAGTAGCTCGAGTGTAGCTAGCGCTCCGGGGAGGAGCGGGGACCCGGAGCGCTCGGCGTAACAGTACCCCCCCCCTTGGGTCTCCCCCTCTTCTTAGAGCCTGAGAACCTGAGGAGCAGACTTTTGTCTAGGATATTGTCCTCAGGTTCCCAGGATCTCTCTTCTGGACCACAACCCTCCCAATCAACTAAAAAAAAAGTTTTCCCTCTGACCTTCTTGGATGCCAGTATCTCTTTTACGGAGAAGATGTCCGAGGAGCCGGAAACAGGAGTGGGGGAAACAAGCTTGGGAGAGAAACGGTTGATGATGAGTGGTTTAAGAAGAGAAACGTGAAAGGCATTAGGAATACGAAGAGAAGGAGGAAGAAGAAGTTTGTAAGAGACAGGATTAATCTGGCACAAAATTTTGAAAGGACCAAGATAGCGTGGTCCCAACTTGTAGCTAGGGACACGGAAGCGGACATATTTAGCGGAGAGCCATACCTTGTCTCCAGGAGAAAAAATGGGGGGAGCTCTTCTTTTCTTATCCGCGAACTTCTTCATGCGTGATGAAGCCTGTAAGAGAGAATTTTGGGTCTCTCTCCATATGATGGAAAGATCACGAGAAATTTCATCCACAGCGGGCAGACCAGAGGGCAAGGGGGTAGGGAGGGGGGGAAGAGGGTGACGGCCGTACACCACGAAAAATGGGGATTTGGAGGAAGATTCAGAGACTCTGAAGTTATACGAGAATTCGGCCCATGGTAGAAGATCTGCCCAGTCATCCTGGCGGGAGGAAACAAAATGTCGTAAATAATCACCCAAGACCTGGTTAATTCTTTCTACTTGCCCATTGGATTGAGGGTGATATGCAGAAGAAAAGTTTAATTTAATCTTGAGTTGTTTACAGAGAGCCCTCCAGAATTTAGACACAAATTGGACGCCTCTATCCGAGACGATCTGCGTGGGCAACCCATGAAGACGAAAAATGTGTACAAAAAATTGTTTTGCCAACTGAGGCGCTGAAGGAAGACCAGGAAGAGGGATGAAATGTGCCATTTTGGAGAATCGATCAACGACCACCCAAACAACAGTGTTGCCACGGGATGGGGGTAAGTCTGTAATAAAGTCCATACCAATCAGAGACCAAGGCTGTTCGGGGACAGGCAGAGGATGAAGAAGACCAGCGGGCTTCTGGCGAGGAGTCTTATCCCGGGCACAGACAGTGCAGGCTCGCAGAAAGTCCACGACTTCCGTCTCCAGAGTCGGCCACCAATAGAAGCGAGAGATGAGTTGCACGGATTTCTTGATGCCCGTATGACCTGCGAGATGGGAGGAGTGACCCCATTTGAGGATTCCGAGGCGTTGGCGTGGAGAGACGAAGGTCTTCCCTGGAGGAGTTTGCCTGATGGAGGCTGGAGAAGTGGAGATCAGGCAGTCAGGAGGAATGATGTGTTGCGGAGAGAGTTCTACTTCCGAGGCATCCGAGGAACGAGAGAGAGCATCGGCCCTAATGTTCTTATCGGCAGGCCGAAAGTGAATTTCAAAATTAAATCGGGCAAAGAACAGAGACCACCTGGCCTGGCGAGGATTCAGCCGTTGGGCAGACTGGAGATAGGAGAGGTTCTTGTGATCGGTGTAAATAATAACTGGAAATCTTGATCCCTCCAGCAGATGCCTCCATTCCTCAAGTGCTAATTTAATGGCTAGAAGCTCTCGATCCCCGATGGAGTAGTTCCTCTCCGCCGGAGAGAAGGTCCTAGAAAAAAAACCACAAGTAACAGCATGCCCGGAAGAATTTTTTTGTAGAAGGACCGCTCCAGCTCCTACTGAGGAGGCATCAACCTCCAATAGAAAGGGTTTAGATGGGTCAGGTCTGGAGAGCACGGGAGCCGAAGAAAAGGCAGACTTGAGCCGTTTAAAGGCGTCTTCCGCTTGAGGAGACCATGACTTAGGATTGGCATTTTTTTTGGTTAAAGCCACGATAGGAGCCACAATGGTAGAAAAATGTGGAATAAATTGTCTGTAATAATTGGCGAACCCCAAAAAACGTTGGATAGCACGGAGTCCGGAGGGGCGTGGCCAATCTAAGACGGCAGAGAGTTTGTCTGGATCCATTTGTAGTCCCTGGCCAGAGACCAAGTATCCTAGGAAAGGAAGAGATTGGCATTCAAACAGACATTTCTCCATCTTGGCATAAAGTTGATTGTCACAAAGTCTCTGAAGAACCATACGGACATGCTGGCGGTGTTCTTCTAGATTGGCAGAAAAAATCAGGATATCGTCCAGATATACAACAACACAGGAGTATAAGAGATCACGAAAAATTTCATTAACAAAGTCTTGGAAGACGGCAGGGGCGTTGCACAGGCCAAAGGGCATGACCAGATACTCAAAGTGTCCATCTCTAGTGTTAAATGCCGTTTTCCATTCATCCCCCTCTCTGATGCGGATGAGATTATAAGCACCTCTTAAGTCCAGTTTGGTAAAGATGTGGGCACCTTGGAGGCGATCAAAGAGTTCAGAGATGAGAGGTAGGGGGTAGCGGTTCTTTACCGTGATTTTATTAAGACCGCGGTAGTCAATGCAAGGACGTAGGGAGCCATCTTTTTTGGACACAAAGAAAAATCCGGCTCCGGCAGGAGAGGAGGATTTGCGGATAAAGCCCTTTTTTAAATTTTCCTGGATGTACTCAGACATAGCAAGAGTCTCTGGGGCAGAGAGAGGATAAATTCTGCCCCGGGGTGGAGTAGTGCCCGGGAGGAGGTCAATAGGACAATCATAAGGCCTGTGAGGAGGTAGAGTCTCAGCTTGTTTTTTGCAAAAAACATCCGCAAAGTCCATATAGGCCTTAGGGAGACCGGTTACAGGGGGAACCACAGAGTCACGGCAAGGGGAACTGGGAACCGGTAAGGCAGTCCTTGAAACAAGAGGGACCCCAACTCTTGATCTCCCCAGTGGACCAATCCAGGGTTGGGGAATGGTGTTGAAGCCAGGGTAGTCCAAGGAGAATTTCGGAAGTGCAATTGGGGAGGACCAAAAATTCAATTTTCTCGTGATGAGGTCCGATGCACATTAGAAGGGGCTCCGTGCGGAGACGTATGGTACAGTCCAATCTTTCATTATTAACACAATTGATGTAGAGGGGTCTGGCGAGACTGGTCACCGGGATGTTGAACCTGTTGACGAGAGAGGCCAAAATAAAATTTCCTGCAGATCCGGAATCCAAGAAGGCCATAGCAGAGAAGGAGAAGGTAGAGGCAGATATCCGCACAGGCACAGTAAGACGTGGAGAAGCAGAGTTGACATCAAGGACTGTCTCACCTTTGTGCGGAGTCAGCGTACGTCTTTCCAGGCGGGGAGGACGGATAGGACAATCCTTCAGGAAGTGTTCGGTACCGGCACAGTACAGGCAGAGATTCTCCATGCGGCGTCTTGTCCTCTCTTGAGGTGTCAGGCGAGACCGGTCGACCTGCATAGCCTCCACGGCGGGAGGCACAGGAACGGATTGCAGGGGACCAGAGGAGAGAGGAGCCGGGGAGAAAAAACGCCTCGTGCGAACAAAGTCCATATCCTGGCGGAGCTCCTGACGACTTTCGGAAAAACGCATGTCAATGCGAGTGGCTAGATGAATGAGTTCATGTAGGTTAGCAGGGATTTCTCGTGCGGCCAGAACATCTTTAATGTTGCTGGATAGGCCTTTTTTAAAGGTCGCGCAGAGGGCCTCATTATTCCAGGATAGTTCTGAAGCAAGAGTACGGAATTGTACGGCGTACTCGCCAACGGAAGAATTACCCTGGACCAGGTTCAACAGGGCAGTCTCAGCAGAAGAGGCTCGGGCAGGTTCCTCAAAGACACTTCGAATTTCCGAGAAGAAGGAGTGTATAGAGGCAGTGACGGGGTCATTGCGGTCCCAGAGCGGTGTGGCCCATGACAGAGCTTTTCCAGACAGAAGGCTGACTACGAAAGCCACCTTAGACCTTTCAGTAGGAAACTGGTCCGACATCATCTCCAAGTGCAGGGAACATTGGGAAAGAAAGCCACGGCAAAATTTAGAGTCCCCATCAAATTTATCCGGCAAGGATAGTCGTAGGCCAGAAGCGGCCACTCGCTGCGGAGGAGGTGCAGGAGCTGGCGGAGGAGATGATTGCTGAAGCTGTGGTAGTAGCTGCTGTAGCATCACGGTCAGTTGAGACAGCTGTTGGCCTTGTTGCGCTATCTGTTGTGACTGCTGGGCGACCACCGTGGTGAGGTCGGCGACAACTGGCAGAGGAACTTCAGCGGGATCCATGGCCGGATCTACTGTCACGATGCCGGCTGGCAGGAGGTGGATCCTCTGTGCCAGAGAGGGATTGGCGTGGACCGTGCTAGTGGATCGGTTCTAAGTCACTACTGGTTTTCACCAGAGCCCGCCGCAAAGCGGGATGGTCTTGCTGCGGCGGTAGTGAACAGGTCGTATCCACTAGCAACGGCTCAACCTCTCTGACTGCTGAAGATAGGCGCGGTACAAGGGAGTAGACAGAAGCAAGGTCGGACGTAGCAGAAGGTCGGGGCAGGCAGCAAGGATCGTAGTCAGGGGCAACGGCAGGAGGTCTGGAACACAGGCTAGGAACACACAAGGAAACGCTTTCACTGGCACAATGGCAACAAGATCCGGCGAGGGAGTGCAGGGGAAGTGAGGTATAAATAGGGAGTGCACAGGTGAACACACTAATCAGAACCACTGCGCCAATCAGCGGCGCAGTGGCCCTTTAAATCGCAGAGACCCGGCGCGCGCGCGCCCTAGGGAGCGGGGCCGCGCGCGCCGGGACAGGACCGACGGAGAGCGAGTCAGGTACGGGAGCCGGGGTGCGCATCGCGAGCGGGCGCCACCCGCATCGCGAATCGCATCCCGACTGGAGGTGGTATCGCAGCGCCCCGGGTCAGTGGATCTGACCGGAGCGCTGCAGTAGCGAGAGTGTAGCGAGCGCTCCGGGGAGGAGCGGGGACCCGGAGCGCTCGGCGTAACAACTGTGCTTGTGATGTCAGCAGAGAGCTCCGTGTTCCAAAAAGAAAATAATTTCCTCTGTAGTATTCAGCAGCTAATAAGTACTGGAAAGATAAAGATTTTTTAATAGAAGTAATTTACAAATCTGTTTAACTTTCTGGCACCAGTTGATAAAAAAATAATAATAATAATTATCCACCGGAGTACCCCTTTAATGAAGTCCTGGAAATGTCAGTACTAAACAATACACATTGGGGTTTATTTACTAAGAGTGGAGTGTAATTTTCTTTGTGAGTTTTGATTTCCGACAGGTATTTTCCCAAGGTATTTACTAAGGTTTCCCTACATTTTGCACTTTTCCCTGCGTTTTGCTTTTTTTTTGCACCTGTTCTAATTTGTCGGGTTTTTCCCAGCTCAAATCCACCACATTTTCTGTGGAAACCTTAGTAAATATGTTGGGATTTTTCAAAACTGTCGGGGACAGGCCCCTTTTGCCAGGGCACTGCCCACTTTCTCACATGGCCATGCCCCATTTTCGGGTTCTCCTAGTAAAAGGTTTTGGTTTTTTTGGTCGCAAATTGTGTCACATGGAATGTGCGACACAATTTGGGCACAAAGCCCGACAAAAAAGAGTCGGGATCACGTTAGTAAATAAACCCCATTGTGCAATAAACGTTCATTGAACCATATTGGGCCTCTGATGGTGATTATTACACTTGCAGTTTCAACAAGATTAACTATGATTTTATATTAGAAATTCAACTTTTCAAAATGACTAAAGAGACCAGTATGGTACATATGGAAACAGTTACTGGACTAACCCTAGAATCTTCAATCCTTTAATCCTGCTATATTTGATGATACTAATTTGCTGTATTTATCAAATACCATAAACAGTTTGTTCTCTTTTATCTGTTTCGGTCCTTTTGACTGTACTTGTTTTTCTATCTGCTGTTTTGCTCCCCTGAGTGGGATCGATCTTCCCTAGCTGACTGTGCTATCTTATGTTTTACATTCATTAAATGATTCCCTCTTATAAAAATTTAAAATGTGTACTTCAATAAAACACTTTTTCTCTGTAATACTGTGAGACCTTGGCCTTGAGGTTTTTATGTTCTGGTTAGAAGTGGTAATAATTCTTTCAGATTAGTACTTGGTGCATTTTCTGTTTAACTAAACAAAGAAAAAACGCATGAGCCACAGATCTCATTAACCAATCATACCAAGACAGAAAGCAGCTGACTTGTGTCTTATCGTCAATGGCGGAAATTTCCCATACGAGAGGAAGATACCTTTTTCCGCCGCCAAATACTTGTTGCGCTAACAGCTTACTTGCCATTAACTCTTCTCATAGAAGGACTCTCATGAACATTTCCCCTCTTATATTTCTTAGTTTTGCAGAGGGACTGTGTGAACCTGCCAGCAGAGCCACATGTAGTATCTGCGTAACATCAGATGTCACATCTCTATTGTAATCTGTTTAAATCACTGCTAAATAAGCAGACTGGGAGAGATCTTACAGAGAAACATATGTCCCCTGATGCAAGGCAATGTGCATAGATCAAGTGTAGATCAACTTGTACAAGCATAGTAAAGCACTAATGTTTCCCAAACTTTGGTTGTCCAGCTGTTGCTACAACTCTTAACATTACTGGTAGAAAAATGTACATATTATACACATAAATATGTTCATATGCCTTGCAGAGCATCCATCAGTAAATCAGATTTGACGGGAAGAAAAATTGTTTATCTGAAAATAGTAATATTAACCACAAAGATAGACAACTATTATGTGTAATTATCATTTGCAGTGGTATGTTTTTTTTTTTTTTTTTTTTACAAGGCCTGCATAGAAATGATCACTGTTCTTAATCATCATGGCATGTGAAAGGTAATTACATATCATTACATCCATAATTACACCACCATATTAAAGGAATAGGAAGGTTACTTGCATCCTACCAAAATATACCAGTAGTTGATTTTTTTTTTTTTTACAAGTTACAGGAGCTATACTAAATAAAAAAGAACAGTAGCGACACAGCGGGGCAGATTTACTAATATTGCTTAATACTTAAAGTAGTATTCTGATGTTTTATATTTGCTGGGGCCTTAGAAAAAGGGGGAAAAAAAAACTATACTCGCCTGTCTCCCACTAGTTCTACTGCAGATCTGTTTCTGTCTTCTTCCTGCATCAAAGATGAGCAGGATCTGCACGCTGGCTACAGCAGTGTCTCATCTCTGGCAGTAATTGGCTATGCAGGCAGGTCCTGCTCCAAGCACTTATCACAGAATTAGAAAAAAGCATCAGGGGACCAGAAGGTTGGACAGTTGAAATCCAACATGGCCGACTTCTCTCTCCCCTGTTATCATCTGTTGGGGGGGGGGGGGGGGGGCGTGAGGTATTAGAAAATTTGCTGGTCCTAGGACAACTATTAGGACAACTTTCCACTAAAGTGTATGGGGACATTGAGACGATGTAAACTTGAAACTAGACAGTATGTGAATTTGACAAATTTAACAAATCTAGACACCTGTTTTTAAAGCACCTATTAGTTGGCTTACTTTGCACCAAATTGTTGTGCCACAATTTGTGTAATTATCTACTGCAGTACAAAATGTATGCTGTGAATCTGGCCTATTATAACTATGGAATCTTGCGTCTGATCAGTTACCCTTATTGAATACTAGAAATAGGGAGCAGTCTTAAGTTTTGTGTGTATGTATGTATGCCTGCGTATTTGTGCAGAAAGTGATTGATCGCTACATAAATGCCAAAAAGACTTTTTTTTGCAACACAAATAAATATAATGTGAAAAAATATTCCCACACAGTCAACCCATTAAAGAGTGTATATGCGTGCAGACATGGATGTGAAATATAATGTATGGTATTATTTATTTGGGTAAGGCATGCAACACTTGTGGGTAATCAGCTACTTCCGAAATCCATCAGCAGGCTCCTTTCATCTTGGCTTGATGGGGAACTGCTTCATGTTCTTTACTTCTACTCAGTTGGTTGATAGTATTTCAAAGCTATAAACTGGAGATTGTTTACAGACTTCAGAAGAAAGCAAAAAGATGTAAATCTTTATGTGAACGCCACTGTCTGAGTGCCCAATAAGATGAGCAGATGCAACTTATTCTATTGTACTGTCAACTTAATGTTCACATTGTCGCCTTGTGTCTGTCTTACCTAATACCCATTACATTTCTATTGGCCATTACACAATAATGACTGCAATAAATATAACATTTCATCTAATATGGGAAGGAAGTACACAGTGTCACAGGCTTATATCACAGCACAACTCCATAGCCCACAAGTTGGCTGCTGTGGACTTGCAGGAAGTCCCATAGAATTGCACTTTAAAGGGGTACACCGGTAGAAAACAATTTTGTTCAAGTTAACTGGCTCCAAAAAAACAGATTTGTTAATTACTTCTCTTAAAAAATCTTAATCCTTCCAGTATTTATCAGCTGCTGTATACTACAGAGGAAGTTGAGTTGTTCTTTTCTGTCTGACCACAGTGCTCTTTGCTGACACCTCTGTCCATGTCAGGAACTATCCAGAACAGGAGAGGTTTGCTATGGGATTTGCTCTTACTCTGGACAGTTCCTGACATGGACAGATGTGTCAGCATAGGGCACTGTGATCAAACAGAAAAGAACAACTCAACCTCCTCTGTAGTATAAAGCAGCTGATAAGTACTGGAAGGATTAACATTTTAATAGAAGTAATTTACAAATTTGTACAACTTTCTGAAGCCTGTTGATATGGAAAAATGTTTTCCACCGGAGTACCCCTTTTAAGCTTTTAGTACTTTGGGGAAATATAAAGCCACCATAGTTCCTAAATATGTTTCCTGTAAACCATTCTGCCTGATATGTATGGCTCCTGTAGCCTCTGTTGTGTTCTCTACCTGCTTGATATTTTTTGCCATTCTTCTCTCTCCTTGCCTACATCTCCCAGCAATCATTGAAGCTCTGCTCTGCCAGCCCCCACCCTCCTACTCTGAGCAGCAGAGAGAGATTCAGTGTCTGACTTGCTTAGGCTGCACACAACTCCCAGTTCACAGCACTAAAGAGAGCATGACTCATCAGTGAAGGACAGAAGCCACATGGTCTTTGTCTCTCAGGAGGGTTGGGGCTGCTTTCAGGGAGGGGTTTGACAGAGACAAAGTGGATGGCTGGATGATGTGCTTCATACATGTAAGTGACAACCAAAGAGGGGAAACTGCTCTATGTAGCTAATGAATTATATTTAGACAACTAAATAGGTTGATGAGAGGGAAAGGATTAGTTATGAATTTAGTTCCCTGGAGTTTAGTACTCCTTTAAGATGTAGGTGCTGAAAAATGAAAATTTTTTAAATGCCTTATGCAGATTTAACACTTCCCCTTGAAATCAATGTGATCTGGATGTTATGCAGATTTTTATGCTGAATCAATGCCAAAATCCCCATGGAATCCACATAAAGAAACTGTGGGTGAACATGCGCTAGGGGCTAAAATCTGTTCTCATGTGAAAGCAGAATCTGCACTGTGCTTTGAATCCAAATCAGCACAGTTTTGAAAACCCATCTACCATGTCTATTTCTACTTCATGTCATGGACCTGTCATAAAAAAGTGGCATATCACTTTTCTGCATGTTACCACATGGATTCTCCCACTGAAATGACTGTAAGCTTAAACATCCCCACCAAAATCCACACACGATGAACATCAAAATCCCCACAGAAACTGTGAAACTGTGTTTCTAATAAAAATCTCAAGTATAAACTAAACAACTATTTATTTTGCTTTTAAAAAAGTGAGTTCTTGTCTAAAGTATACACTGGTCTTATGGGGAATCAACAGGGAACATGCTTTATGTTAAATAAATAAAAAAAATAAAAAACAAAAAGAGAAGGGAAAACTTCCTCTTTTCAAATGGTGCCGAACTAATGAAGTCTACAACCAGTCATCCAGTAATTTACATAATGACATAATGACACTTCCCACTAAAGATACAAAACAAATAAATAAACTGGAAAAAAGCGTTAGGAGGGACTTATTACGGACCCAAACTAAACTTTGTGTGCCATATTTTGTGCATTTTTAACAAATGAAATATGCCTAAACAAAAACTGTGTTGGCACAGAGAGCACATAGAGTTATTTTATTGATCCACATATTTCCATGGAAGCCGAATTTGCAATCCATCAATATGAGCCCTTACAAAAGGTCCTTTTCAAAAGGCAGCACATACTGTATTTCAAATGTACCTTATAATGTCTGACAAACAATAAAAAACAAGTAATACATTGTATATCTCCCTAATATGACAACAGTCCTCAAGGCAGTACCAGAACACTATTCCACCTACTGTAAACCAATATATGGGCACTAAAATAACCCTCCGAATGTAAGCAGATTTATTGCCTACACAATAATTTACTGCCACCCCCAGTACTTAAAGCAAAGGTCTTGAGACAAATTAGAATGGCACGGGTCTGATTTACAGCATTCATAGTTGTTCATGATGCTCAATGCATTTGTCAGTTGGGCAAGTCACCTAGAGCCACAAACTAGCATTCCTCAAATAATATTAATAGACCCTTAAGCCATAGAAAAAAACAATGGAGGGAGACTGTTGAAAGTCAGACAGCACCGCAAGTTTAAACAGGTCATCCTGCCTAAAAAAAAGATACTTGATTTCCTTTGTATTTTACTGAGGAATACACCTGCAAGGGCAGAAAAAAAGCTAGAATGATCATATTTAAATTTTGTAAGAGTCTCGAGGAAAGTTGTTCCAGGGCAATCCTGAAATGCAAACTTTTATAAAGTAAATGTTTAAATACTTGAAAGGAAGAATATTTTGCCAAGTCAAACCATGTAAGTGGAGTGATGACAGTGGAGCTGTAGGGATTGCTTGCTCTGGCGTATACATTGAAATGTTAATCCAGCCACAATACATAAGGCAGACTGTGTATTAAATGGGTTTATTGAAGTCAAAAGATTATTTTTACACATTTTTGTCATTACAGTTTAATGTACAACTTGGTGTAGTGCTAGGAAACCTGCATTATTTCATTGCCTGTATTCGAAAAACAAACAGGTTCCTTAGATTCATGTAGGGAACTTGAGGCGCACCCAAATTCCCTACCAAGACCAGACAGGAATAAAACATCTTCAATTGAAGCCCCAAAACGTATGGTTTCTGGAATTTTTCATTGTGGTCTATTCACAGGTTAAATGGGGTACTACAGAAGGATACTACAGAGGATAGGGGATAAGTGTCTGATTGTGGGGAGGGTCTGACCACTGGGACTCCCATGATCTCCTGAATGGTACCCCATCTCTTCCCAGGAACGGGGCGCGTCAACCCCCACGCGAAGTGGCAGCATGTATGCCCCGCCCCCTCCATGTATATCTATGAGAGAGCTGAAGGTACAGCGTTCCTGCGGGGGTCGAATCCCCAGCAATCAGTCACTTATCCCCTATCATGTCGATACCTGCATGATAATTCTTCCAGTACTAGTCCGCTGCTGTATGCTTTGGGGAAAGTTGTGTACAGTAGTTCTTTTCAGTCAGAAAAGTACTTTCTGCTGCCACCTGGATCAGGAACTGTCCAGAGCAAGAGAGGTTTGCTATGGGGATTTGTTTATGCTCTGAATCTTTAAGCCATCAATATTATTATAAAGACTCCTTCATGATCAGCAGGGGAATGTTGCTTGCTCACTGTTTATGAAGGAAAAGAGACATACGTACATGCAAGGCTGTGCCTGGTACTGTAGCTGACTCCTGCTGGGATGTTCAGAGCTGTAGCATCGAGTAGACTTGCCTATATACCTCTGTATACCCCTGTGCCTTAATAAACATAAGAGCCATCAATTGAATGCTGCGGCTCAATCTGTGGGTATCCCAGACATGGAACCTCCACTGATCATGCATCAGTTGCCTATCCTAAAGGCTTTTAAATGAAAGTTACAGAGAAATATGAGAGTTGCTGTTAATGTTTAAAGGAGATGTGTTTATTACAATTCTTTAGGAAATAACCCAAGTAAATAAAATAATTCTTATTTCTAAAGTCAACGATATTCATTTTTAATAATAATTTAATAATAATAATGATGATAAACAGAGTAAGGCTGGGTTCACACCACGTTTTTGCAATACAGCTCCGGTATACGTTTTCAATTTGAAAACCGTACGGAACCAAATTGAAAACTGTATGCATTGACTCTCCATTGAAAACTGTATGCCAAAAGATGCATCCGGTTGTGTCAGTTTTTTTCCCGTACCCAAAACCGTAGCCTACCACGTTTTTTTTGTCCGGGTGAAAAACCGTATTGAAACATATACATTTTTTTTTTATAACATGGGAGTCAATGGGAACTGTACAGAACTGTATGTGCATACGGTTCCATCCGATTTTCAGCATACGGTTTTTGACTTTGCATTGTTTATTCTTGGAATTTCCATCAAACAAGAGAAACTTGCGGTAACTTGCATCCTTTCTTGGTGAAAATCCCCAAATTTGATTAAAAAATTGCACATTTTGCATTTTTCTAACTTTGAAGCTCTCTGCTTGTAAGGATTTGGATATTCCAAATACATTTTTTTGGATTCACAATATGTCTACTTTATGTTTGCATCATAAAATTGACAAGTTTTAAATTTTGGAAGACATCAGAGGGCTTCAAAGTTCAGCAGCAATTTTCCAATTTTTCACAAAGTTTTCAAACTCACTATTTTTCAGGGACCAGTTCAGGTTTGAAGTGGATTTGAAGGATCTTCATATTAGAAATACCCCATAAAAGACCCCATTAAGAAAACTGCACCCCCGAAAGTATTCAAAATGACATTCAGTCAGTGTTTTAACCCTTTAGATGTTTCACAGTAATAGCAGCAAAGTGAAGGAGAAAATTCACAATCTTAATTTTTTACACTTGCATGTTCTTGTAGACCCAATTTTTGAATTTTTACAAGGGGTACAAGGAGAAAATGTATACTTGTATTTGTAGCCCAATTTCTCTCGAGTAAGCACATACCTCATATGTCTATGTAAAGAGTTCGGCGGGCGCAGTAGAGGGCTCAGAAGCGAAGGAGCGACAAGGGGATTTTGGAGAGTACGTTTTTCTGAAATGGTTTTTGGGGGGCATGTTGCATTTAGGAAGCCCCTATGGTGCCAGAAAAGCAAAAAAAAAAAAAAACACATGGCATACCATTTTGGAAACTAGACCCCTTGAGGAACGTAACAAGGAATTAAGTGAGCCTTAATACCCCACAGGTGTTTCACGACTTTTGCATATGTAAAAAAAAATAAAAAATATTTCACTAAAAAAGTGAGCCTTAATACCCCACAGGGGTTTCACAACTTTTGCATATGGAAAAAATAATATATATATTTTTCACTAAAATGTGTGTTTCCCCCCAAATTTCACATTTTTGCAAGATTTAATAGCAGAAAATACCCCCCAAAATTTGTAACCCCATTTCTTCTGAGTATGGAAATACCCCATGTGTGGACGTCAAGTGCCCTGCGGTGGAACTACAATGCTCAGAAGAGGAGGAGCGCCATTGAGCTTTTGAAGAGTGAATTTGTTTGGAATGATAGTCAGGGGCCATGTGCGTTTACAAAGCCCCCCCGTGGTGCCAGAACAGTGGACCCCCCCACATGTGACCCCATTTTGGAAACTACACCCCTCACTGAATTTAATAAGGGGTGCAGTGAGTATTTACACCCCACTGGCATTTGACAGATCTTTGGAACTGTGGGCTGAGCAAATGAAAAATGTACTCCTGTGGGGCGTAAATGCTCACTGCAACCCTTATTACATTATGTGAGGGGTGTAGTTTCCAAAATGGGGTCACATGTTGGGGGGTCCATTGTTCTGGCACTATGGGGGCTTTGTAAACACACGTGGCCTTCAATTCCGGACAAATTTTCTCTTCAAAATCCCAATGGCGCTCCTTCTGTTCTGAGCATTGTAGTTCGCCCACCGAGCACTTTACATCCACATTTGGGGTATTTTCTTACTCAGAAGAAATGGGGTTACAAATTTTGGGGGGCTTTTTTCCTATTTTCCCTTGTGAAAATGAAAAATTTAGGGTAACACCAGCATTTTTTTTCATTTTCCCATCCAACTTTAACGAAAATTTGTCAAACACCTGTGGAGTGTTAATGCTCACTATACCCCTTGTTACATTCCGTGAGGGGTGTAGTTTCCAAAATGGGGTCACATGTCGGTATTTTTTTTTGCGTTTATGTCAGAACCGCAGTAAAATTAGCCACCCCTGTGCAAATCACCAGTTTAGGCTTCAAATGTACATAGTGCGCTCTCACTCCTGAGCCTTGTTGTGCGTCCGCAGAGCATTTTACGCCCACATATGGGGTATTTCCGTACTCAGGAGAAATTGCGTTACAAATTTTGGGGGTCTTTTTTTCCTTTTACCTCTTGTGAAAATAAAAAGTAAAGGGCAACACCAGCATGTTAGTGTAAATTTTTTTTTTTTTTACACTAACAGGCTGGTGTAGACCCCAACTTTTCCTTTTCATAAGGGGTAAAAGGAGAAAAAGCCCCCCAAAATTTGTAGTGTAATACCTCATATGTGGCCCTAAACTGTTTCCTTGAAATATGACAGGGCTCTGAAGTGAGAGAGCGCCATGCGCATTTGAGGACTAAATTAGGGATTGCATAGGGGTGGACATAGGGGTATTCTACGCGAGTGATTCCCAAACAGGGTGACTCCAGCTGTTGCTAAACTCCCAGCATGCCTGGAAAGTCAGTCGCTGTCCAGAAATGCTGGGAGTTGTTGTTTTACAACAGCTGGAGGCTCCGTTTTGGAAACACTGTTGTAAAATAAGGTTAAAATTTTTATTGGGGGGGGGGGACGACAGTGTAAGGGGGAGTATATGTAGTGTTTTACCCTTTATTATGTGTTAGTGTAGTGTAGTGTAGTGTTTTTAGGGTACATTCACACTGGCTGAGGTTTACAGTGAGTTCCCTGCTGGGAGTTTGCGCTGCGGCGAAAAATTTGCCGCAGCTCATACCTGAAGCAGAAAACTTACTGTAAGCCTGCCCGTGTGAATGTACCCTGTACATGCACATGGGGGGGGGGGGGAACCTCCAGCTGTTTCAAAACTACAACTCCCAGCATGTACTGACAGACCGTGCATGCTGGGAGTTGTACTTTTGCAACAGCTGGAGGTACACTGGTTGGAAAACCTTCAGTTAGGTTCTGTTATCTAACTCAATATTTTCCAATCAGTGTGCCTCCAGCTGTTGCAAAACTACAACTCCCAGCATGTACTGATCATTGAAGGGCATGCTGGGAGATGTAGGTATGCAACAGCTGGAGGGATCGCAACTACAAGTCCCAGCATGCTGGGATTTGCAATTTTGCAAAATCTGGAGAGCTACAGTATATAGACCACTGCAAACTTTGGCCCTCCAGATGCTGCAAAACTACAAATCTCAGCCTGCCCAGACAGCAAACAGTTGTGTGGGCATGCTAGGAGTTGTAGTTTTGCAAGATCTGGAAGGCTATAGTTCAGAGACTACCATATAGTGGTCTCAAACTGTAGCCTTCCAGCTGTTGCAAAACTATAACTCCCAGCATGCCCAAACAGTATAGAGACCACTATATAGTGGTCTCGGTCAGCAGCCCTCCAGATGTTGCTAGGCAACTTACCGGCTTCCGTTGGATCCAGGGAGCTTGCTGCACGACATCGCCGCCCGCCGATCTCCGACGCCGATCGTCGCCCGCAGCCTCTGGATCGGTAAGTGGATCTTCGGCGTTCTGTCCTCTGTCATTTCCCCGTTATGCCTATTGTGGGTGGGCAGAACGTGGAAAACGAAAGTTAACCCCTCCGACTCCGATCTGCTATTGGTGGTCGCGTCTAGACCACCAATAGCAGGGATAGGAGGGGTGGCACCCCTGCCACCTCACTCCTATCTCTTCAGGGGGATTGTGGGTGTCTTAGACACCCGCGATCCCCCTTATATTCTGGGTCACCATAGACCCGTAATGACCCGGAATTGCGCAAATAGCAAGAGTGAATTCACTTGCGATTTGCGCCGATCGCCGACATGGGGGGGTCTGATGACCCCCTGGGCATTTGCGTGGGGTGCCTGCTGATAGATATCAGCAATCACCCCGGTCCGGTCCCCACCCAGTGCGCGGCGGGGACCGAAATTCCCACGGGCGTACAGGTACGCCCTTGGTCCTTAAGTACCAGGGAGCAAAGGCGTACCTATACGCCCTTGGTCCTTAAGGGGTTAAAGGGGTACTCCGGTGAAAAACTTTTTTTTTTTTTTTTTTTAAATCAACTGGTGGCAGAAAGTTAAACAGATTTTTAAATTACTTCTATTAAAAAATCTTAATCCTTCCTGTACTAATTAGCTGCTGAATACTACAGAGGAAATTATTTTCTTTTTGAAACACAGAACTGTCTGCTGACATCATGAGCACAGTGCTCTCTGCTGACATCTCTGTCCATTTTATGAACTGTCCAGAACAGCATATGTTTGCTATGGGGATTTCCTTTTACCCTTGACAGTTCCTAAAATGGACAGAGATGTCAGCAGAGAGCACTGTGCTCATGATGTCAGCAGACAGCTCTGTGTTTCAAACGGAAAATAATTTCCACTGTAGTATTCAGCAGCTAATAAGTACAGGAAGGATTAAGATTTTTTAATAGAAGTAATTTACAAATCTGTTTAACTTTCTGGCACCAGCTGATTAAAAAAAAAAAAAAGTTTTTCACCGGAGTACCCTTTTAATAAGATGAAAATTTAAAGAGGTACTCCAGAAAACTGAACTTATCAAAAACTTATCCCCTATCCACAGAATAGGAGATAAGTGTCTGATCACAGGGGGTCTGACTGTTGGGCCCGTTGTGATCTTCTTTATGGGATTCTGCCTACTTACTCATCCTCAAAGCACTCTGACTACCTTCCTCGATGAGTGCAAGTGACGGCCCGTTCCGCCAATCACCAGCTGAGGTGGGACATCACTGCAGCCAGTGATTGGGGATAAGTGTGTAAGAAGGTCAGTTCCATGGAGAACCTTTTAATTGAAACACATAACATCTGCAACTTTGGAGCCAATTACCAATGAATATTTTGTTCTCTCCAAGTAACTCTACTATTATTAGAACCTACAAATATGGTTCAACACCAAAGGAGTGTAAAATTCGGTGAAATGCAGTTATTCTTTAATTTTGTAGGCTATTTATAGAGTATAGAGAGTATAGTATAGAGAATCGGGAGTATGTTTTATTATAGAGAAAGGAAGGAATTTCCAGCGCGGGATGAATGCAACAGGTTCTTTATTACGGATCACAAGATTAAGGGTCCAGCTTGACCCGAAACGTTTTGGTGTTACCTGTGCATTCCATGTGATCCGTAATAAAGAACCTGTTGCATTCATCCCGCGCTAGAAATTCCTTCCTTTCTCTGTACTGCTGTGAACCGGGAACACTGCCGGCTAATCCAGGCGCAGGTGTAAGCTTTCAGCTGAGGAGAGCCGTCAGTTTTGCTTTGCTATGTTTTATTATAGCTTTGTTTTATGCCATTCCTCTGATATCCCTTCTAGAAATGTAAAAATATATTGACAACTGGATATTACCAGTTGGGGTTGTGTCCCTACACTGTATGTCCAATCAGTGCCAACAAAGCACTTTGTGGCTCATTAAAATGGATTGTTCTATTATGACATCCCAAGTCCATATGTCTTATTAAGTCGTATGACATCACAGAGGGAGGTTTCCCATTACGTTTCCTGTATGTAATACTATGAGTCCCCTGCATCTCTAAAACGTCTTCTTCTAGGGTTACACCTAGCTGTCTAGCTGGTCAGATGACCGTTTGATGAGAGCACCAGTGAATTTCCTATTTAACCTGGCAGTTGGCTCTCAGTCAGCACATGTGAAAGAGTCTTTTTGCTCCAGTAGCTAGTGTGTATTCCTTATTTCTCCTGTATAACCCAGAATCTTTGACTTTTGGCTTTCATCTCGACTCCTCTATGGTATTAGCGACTTGGTACTTTGACTTCTCCTGGCATTGACGCGGTTAGTTGACTCTGGACTATTGTGTGAGTGTGTAGTCGTATTTTGTTAGTCTGTCTGTTATCCCACTGTTCCCGGACCTAGTCAGTGTCTTTGTAGTTTATTATTTTGACTATTACGTATACAGGAAGGGACTGTCTTTGTGGTTACAGACCTGTAGTTTCGGGCAGGTACGTAAGTAGGCAGGGATAGGAGAGCAGGCGAGATTAGTGTACACTTCTTCCCAGCCCATACGTGACAATATCCTTTAACTTTAATAAAGTACCCCATTACATAGTAGTTGAATTACATAAAGATTAACATTTCAACTATAATAGAATAGAGCAAAACTGGCAAATAAGCATCACTAAAGCTCACATGACACATAACTTGATTCCTCTCAATGAATAACTAAACCTACAAACTACTTCTAAATAAAGCAACAAAAAAGATTTAAAAAAAACATAATGAAATACAATGAAGTCAGACATTGTTGAGTTGACCTTACAGAAATATGCATGGTCTTTCTTCTGCTGTTGCCTGGACATGCTAGCTAATGCCTGTCCTGAAAAATCAGAATTCTAGGGTAATTCAAACACCATGTGGATTTACAAATATGCTCTGGGGTATTTAAGAGTGCGAAAAATTGTCATGTACCTGTGTTGCCTACAGCGCCAAGATTCCTGAATCAAATGTAGTGTATTCCATGAACAGGCAAGGGCTCTGTGCCTAAAGCCAATAAAGTAAGAGTTTTCTCAACACTAAAAATAATCTAGAATTTACTTTTATTTGTATTCAGATTTGGTAGGAATGTAACCTATTTCCTTGAAAAGCATTTGAATCACAGGAAATAAAATTGAGTATGTTCTTCTCTGATAAGAAGCTATACTTATGAATAAGAGATAATACTGATAGAGAACCAGAACTGTCTGAAGAGGTTTCTCTAATCTGGAGATTTCTGACCTTTGTTTCACTACATGAGTATTGGTGCTCATTGTGGTTCAGAGGGATACCAAAATCTATAACATGGCCCTGTAGCTTTCATGTATCAGTTATAAGGGAATGTTCACACAGAACAAAAATGTTACAGTTGTATTGCAGATTTAGCAGTTGCAGATGTGCTGCAGATGCGCTACTGACTGTCCCTAGACCTCCTGCATTGCCTGTGTGTCCTGCTCGCAGCAGCAATCCACCACTATGACAGAGAGAGAGCTGTGAGTTCAGGGATCAGAGGGAGTGGCCGCGACATCTGGAGTACATTGCGCATCAGCATGCAACTCACAGGTCTCTTTGTGTCGGTGGATTGCTGCTGCGAGCAGGACACTTGGGCACAACTGAAGGCACACTCTAGGGACTCTCAGTAGCGCATCCGCAGCATCAAATACGCTGCGGATGTGCTACGTGTGACCCTATCCTTGGAGTAGGTTTGCTGTATATTTTAACTTAACTTAGCTATTGGAGATGAAAGGGAAATTTTAAAGAAAGATCTACTAACAATCTGTAAAATTTCGGTCCCGTGTGAACTTACCCTTAGGCTTAAAACAGACACAGTGCCATACTTGCTGCATAGTGTTTTTTGGGGGCCAAAATGTTGTGGCCGGATGCCACGCCACACATTATTTTTAATTCACATATTTTCACTCTTTAGTGGTGTTTTTAGGCTCAGTGGCAGTTTTTAAAAATTGCAACATGCTGTGGATATGGTGTTATGGTGATAGACCTCTATGGGTGGGAAAAAACACCAGAAAAAACACCACGTATATATGTATATTGCCTGACATTTTCCCCCCAAATTCTTCTATAGATTTTCTGGACTCACATGATGAAATAATCCCATAACTTGTAATGAGAAAAACACAGGGGATAAAACACCAAATAAAAAAATGCCTAGACTACATACATACATACTAATATATACTTTTTATGGAAAAAATGCATTTTTTTTAAGGCCACAAAAACGCCAAACAAAATTTTTGTCTGATTGTAGTCTAGTACTGGTATCTTCTTCTGTGGCAGAGGGCCTATAACTATAGGGATAATGGATTGTCAGCCTTACTGCTTCACTGGGGACAAGAACGGTGAATGGTGATAATCTTTATACAGTAATAGGGTATATGGGCTATAAAATCAATATAAATATACCGTAAATCCATAAAAAGGAATTATTCCCATTTTTTATTTCGTGGATCTTCCGTTTCATAGAAATCCAAAAGTAAACACTTTTGTATGCATCCACATGAAATCAGAGGTGTGGGAATGTACATTGTGGCTCTATAGACATCAAAGGCTTCATGGTAGAGCTCTGCACAACTCAGAGTTTATATGAACATAATGGCGTAACTGCATAATATCAAAGGTTTATCAAGGCAAATGATTTGCTATCCTCTACAGCAGTGGTCTTCAACCTGCGGACCTCCAGTTATTGCAAAACTACAACTCCCAGCATGCCCGGACAGCCAACGGCTGTCCGGGCATGCTGGGAGTTGTAGTTTTGCAACATCTGGAGGTCCACAGGTTGGAGACCACTGCTCTACAGTATTGATAATTGTGAGTTATCAATGTCAGCACTGTATATTCAAGGGTTAAATAATTACTTTTAACTTAAATACCACAAGGTTAGGTAGCAAGATAAGGCTTGTAAGGATACCCTAAAGAGATGATCGGAGCTGGAGAAGAGAAAACTGTGTGCAGATACAGGTTATGTCATGTACAACCCTGGGTATAAATCACAATGAACACATTTCATTTATACACAGTTGTTTACACAACATAATAATTGGGCACATTTAATCAGTTATATACAGGAGATGTTCTTTCTTTTAGAAGCTACATCTAAGTATTTAAAAAGTTTACAGGAAACCCCAAAAAAGACACAACCAATATCAAATACTAAACTTGGACTTTCACTATAGTCAATCATTACATTGCAGAATATCCACTGTCCATGGAAAGTACGGTATAATTCTCTGTCTTTTATACAGCACCTAAGACTTGCAATATTTTAAAGCTTTTTTTTAACCCTATTTTAATTCAAGGGATGATGGTATAGTGCCAGCCCTCTGAACACGTTCTATCAGTCTGCCTAGTCTGGGTGTAGCCACAGAGAAATAGTTTACAAGGCAATAACTTGAGGGGAATTTCGTTGTGCCAATTCAAATCCTTCAATGAGCAATGCTTGGGTTTTAATCTTCAAATGCATTATATAAAATGGAAAATTTCCAGCATACAATCTCATATTTGGCTGTTTCGTCACTAACAATCATTTTATCCATTTGATAATTATGGTTTTCTTAGTTGTGGTTATTTGACTAACATATGAAAATCTCTGGCTGGGAGAACATAAAATGTGTCATGAGAATATTGTAGAACAAAGAGACAATACAAAATAGGCCTGTGTTTGGTGACCTTATCTTATAACATCTGAAGAAAAGCTACTGAAATGTCTACTCCCTATTATGTTCTTATCAAAACTGGGGAATCTACATATTATTTCCATCACAAAAGGGGATAAGATGTCTGATTGTGGGGGTCGTGCCGCTGGGGACCCCCACAATCTCTCATGCAGCACCCACCTGTCTCAGTTGCATGAAGCGATGCTCGCTCCGTGTCGTCTGAAGCCTCACCACCATGGTTTACGGAGTATAGTGACGTCACCACTTTGCCCCCTTGTGATGTCACACCCCGCCCCCTCAATGCAAGTCTATGGGAGGAGGCGTGACGGCCATCACACCCCCTCCCATAGGCTTGCATTGAAGGGGAACCCCCGAAATCAGACATCTTTGGATAGGGGATAAGATGTCTTAGGGCCGGAGTACCCCTTTAAGGGTGAGTACATTTTTTCTATTTTTATGCCACAAGAATTCCCATATATCCACAGATATACTTATAAATCTCTCACGTGCACAGCCCCAAATTAGAAATTCTAGTTATCAATACAATTTATTTGCTATTCAATGTATTCTGAAAAACTTTATCCCTGTACACTGAAATCAGTCACTTCCTATAACCATCAATAAGCTTCTTACACCGCTCAGCCGGAATGTTAGACCACTCTTCGTTGCAAACGGCTCCAGGTCTCTCTTATTGAAAGGTCGCCTTTTCCCAACAGCAATTTTAAGATCTCTCCACAGGTATTCAATATGATTTAGATCTGGACTCATTGCTGGCCACTTCAGAACTCTCCAGCGATTTGTTGCCATCCATTTCTGGGTGCTTTTTGACGTATGTTGGGCTCATTGTCCTGCTGGAAGATTTTGGACGCAAACCCAGCTTTCTGACACTGGGCTGTACCGTGTGACCCAAAATCTGTTGGTAATCCTCAGATTTCATGATGCCTTGCACACATTCAAGGCACCAGTGCCAGAGGCAGCAAAACAACCCCAAAACATCATTTAACCTCCACCATATTTCACTGTAGGTACTGTGTTCTTTTTTTTGTAGGCCTCATTCTGTTTTCATTAAACAGTAGAATGATGTGCTTTACCAAAAAGCTCTATCTTGGTCTCATCTGCCCACAAGATGTTTTCCCAGAAGGATTTTGGCTTATTCAAGTTCATTTTGGAAAAAGTTAGTCTTGCTTTCTTATATCTGTGTCAGCAGTGGGGTCCTCCTGGGTCTCCTGCCATAGCATTTCATTTAAATGTAGACAGATAGTTCGCGCTGACTTTGATGCTTCCTGAGCCTACAAAACAGCTTGAATATCTTTGGAACTTGTTTGGGGCTGCTTATCCACCATCCGGACTATCCTGCGTTGACACCTTTCATACATTTTTCTCTTCTGTCCATGCCCAGGGAGAATAGCTACAGTGCCATGGGTTGCAAACTTCTTGATAATGTTGCGCACTTTGGACAAAGGCAAATCTATATCTCTGGAGATGGACTTGTAACCTTGAGATTGTTGATAGTTTTCCACAATTTTGGTTCTCAAGTCCTCAGACAGTTCTCTTCTCCTCTTTCTGTTGTCCATGCTTAGTGTGGCACACACAGACACACAATACAGACTAAGTGAACTTCTCTCCTTTCAGATGGGATTTTTATATTGCCCACACCTGTTACTTGAACTAGGTGAATTTAAAGGAGCATCACATGTTTGAAACAATCTTATTTTTCCAGCCCATTTTTGGAGTTTTGATGTGACATTATGTCCAATTTGCTTTTTTTCCTCCCTTTTTTGGTTTAGTTCCAATACACACAAAGGCAATAAACATGTGTATAGCAAAACATGTGTTACTACAATCCTTTTCTGTGATAAATACTTCATTTTCTAGAAAAATTTCAGGGTTGCCAACATTTACAGCCATGACTGTATGTCTTTTTTGTATCTTACGTTCAATAGGTTTTTATTGAGAATTTTTTCAGGTAAAATAATACAGCAGGCAACCAAAGTAAAAGTAAAGAAAAATTAAACAAAATAAAACAGACACGAGAGTATTAGCTTGATACAAGGCATTACAGTTCACAATATGACATAATAAAACTGTAGCCTGTATATGAAGGTGTGTACCCCACTATCCTTAAGCCAGTAGGTAAAATTAAGATACGGTCAGGAAAATTGAGTTGGGTTGAACCCCCTATTGTAAACAATAAAAGCAATGAGAAAGGACCCTTAGTGGCTCTTCAGTAGGATATCAAACTAATATCTTTGCAGTGCGGGGAGGATATCCATAGTTGCCATCTTTCGTGAAACCACTTGTACCAGAGCCGAGTGCAATAATTTTTTCATATGAGTAGGTGGTATTGATTTTACCTATCAACGCTTCTAGACTTGGAATAGTGCTAGACTTCCAGTGGCTCATTAGGATTGTCTTTGCGATAATGCATATGAGACAAACCAAGTCTCTGTGGGACGGTGTGATGTGCTCTAGATATATCATCAGGAGGACTAACAGTGTGTGGACCAGGCCTCTGCAAGTATCCCAGAAGGACTGAATAAGTGGATATGCCCATAGAACTTGAAGCAATGTGCCCCTAAGTCCACAACCTCGCCAGCACAATTCTGAGTAACCTGGAAACACCTTAGCAATTCTGTCAGGTGTATAGTACCACCGCAAAATCGTTTTTTAGGCGCTTTCAACATGGGAGGTACATTGCAGAGCTGACCGGATATAATTAAAGGTATGACTCCAATCCTCCAATGAAAAAGTATAGCCCAGGTCTCTTTCCCACATGCATAGGGGATACGATTTGTGGCATTCGTCAGCCCCTGTGAGAGATATATAGATTGGTTTTAAACCCTTGGTTTCCGAGGAAAAATTTAATGATGTGGAAGGATGTAGTTGAAGACGGTTGAGTCAGTGAAGAGACAAAATGCCTAATTTGTAGGTATTTATAGAAGTCCCTATTAGGTAGGGGAAATCTATAGTGTAGTATCTCAAAGGTCAATAAAGAGTGGTCTTCATATAGGTCACCCACTCGAGTCAAACCGGCCAATATCCAATTATTAAGGTTTAAGTCAGGAATATAAGCCTGTATGAGATGCAGTGGAATGTCTCCTCTAATCGCCTTAGCTGAGGTGTGCGCTTGGGTAAGGTATACTTGCCATGCTGAGAAAGTTGCTTTAATTAGGGGATTAGTTAGGCGGGGGGGGGGGGGGGGGGAATTAGGTTCCTTAGGGGGATATATAGTATATCATGTAAAGTGAAAGGGGAAATAGACAAGCTCTCTATTCTAGCCCAAGGAAGAGAATCTTCGCCCCTTAACCACTCCCTCATAGATGCCACCATAGTTGAGGTATAGTATCCCCTCAGGTTAGGTGAGCCTAGGCCATCCGCCAATCTCACCTTGGAGAGAAGAATGAGCGAGATTCTGGGTTTTTTTCCCCGCCCAAATAAAGCGAGTCAGTATACGTTGTATGGATATAAAGAAGGAATTTGGGAGGGTAATAGGGACTGTTCTAAAAAGATATAATCATTTCGGTAACAGAAACATTTGAAAAGTCGCCACTCTGCCAACCCAGGAAATATCCCTGGAGAGGGACTCATAGCCCTGGAGAGGGACTCAGTCTCTAAATCGAGGGATGTCAGCAAGGGAGTATAATTAGAATGATACAAAGTGGAATGTGGATATGATAATATGATGCCCAGATATTGTATTGTCTCTTGCCAATCCATATCGTAAGTAGCATGTAAGAGTGAGATGGCCTGAGATGGTAAGTTGAGCGGGAGAGCTTGTGTTTTAGTGCGATTTAATTTATAGTAGGACAAGAGGCCATATTCAGTTATTGAGTCAATCAGTGCTGCCAGTGACCTCGTAGGATCAGTCAACGTCAATATAACATCGTCTGCGTACAATGTAATAGTATGGTGATGTGTCCCAATCGGTATCCCAGTTATTTCTGATTGGAGTTGGATTGTCTAGGCTAAGGTTTCCATTGACAAGAAATATATATAGGGAGATAAGGGGCACCCTTGCCTGGACCCTTTAGTAATAAAAAAAATGTCAGAGAGCACGCCGTTAGCCATCACTTGTGCGGAGGGGTTGGAGTATAGAGAGGTAGTGGCCCCAAGAATGCTTCCACCGAACCCCATTGACCTTAGAGCGTCTTTTTTATATCTTAAAGGAGTTGAAAAAAATAGTGATGACATGTTATGTTAGGATCCAGGTTTTTAGCAATCTTGCCAAATCAATAAAATGCTGTTTTTGTGCCACGGAAATATTTTCATTAGTTGAAAATTGGAAACTCCTCCATATGTCAATGAAAGTTCAGCTTTCCTTCTATGCGGGAAGGCAATTCCTGGCTGCTTACTTGGGTGGTGACCATCAGCACTGAATACTGAATGATTTCCCTAAGCTTTTATAGTCAGTTGCTTGAAACTGAATTGCTGACTAGTGTTTCGGACCGTGGTGGAATTTCCCACTCTGATGGGGACAATGGCAGCTGCTTCCACACAGACCTATTGTTAGCGTCTAAGGGAAGAACAGTGATGAAAACGCTGAACTAAAAAATAAACCCTAAAGGTATGGCATGGTACTAGTAAGCACTTCCCATGCAGATTCATTAAGAGTGGAGAAAAAACCCTTTAAGACTTCTACCCTCTAAAGAATCAGGAAATCTAGGTGTTGCCTAGATGCAGAATTCATTGGCCAATTACAGTCCTCCCAGACTGCAGGGTATAAGCAATACCATTTCCTCCAGTCACAAAGATCTCAATCACTTTCTTTTGTTTTATTGTGATGTATTCGCCTGTCAACGCAGGGAGTTAAAAGACAGATAAGAAGAGAAGAGATCATAGAAAGAGAGAGTACAACTCATATTCAATGACCTCTTCAGAAAAGTTTTCCAAACAAGTGTTGCTGTTGATATAGCGAGTCCAGGCAGTCGTCTGACCTCATAAGTCATTACATTGCTTTAGAGCAGCCAGGTGTTTTTCCAAAAACAATGTTACATGTTATAACCTCCAAGAAGATTATAATCAGAACAACCTGCACACGTGTAATACAGATTGGCAGCCGCTGAATTTCTTATCTTGATCAACTGGAGGGATTTCCCTACTTTCACCATGGTCATCGTTCATGATGTAGTAACAGAGTTTATAATCATGTGGCATATATATATATACAGTATATCTACTGCTGTGTACACATTTCAAACTGTAGGCTGTTTCTTGCCAATCCCTGTCATAAATGTTAAGGAAGGGTGCATCTTTGGAATAGTACCTTTTTTAGCTAAGAAGTGTCTACCAGTCTTGGTGCATTACTTGACTGCACATTCTTTTTATTTTGCGCCATGTTGGTGGAGCTTGTTTATGTGAAGGGGTTCTCCAGGCGAGTCAGCTCTTTAAGGGTGGCCGGAGAACAGACAAATCCTTATGTACATGAAGTCCTAAAAAAGTGAAACTAGTGGATACAATTACACGCACAAATATGGCACTTATATGGTTAACTGGGGATCCAAAATGTAGCTTGTCATTTATGCTCATGCAATTGCCAGGAAAGCTGCTTAAAACTCTTGCTCATATACTTTCTTGCATCAGCTGTAATCCAAGAAAGTACATGAAAGAAAGAAAGCATTTGACTTAAGCTAAATTTACAGAGGTGTTAAATGCTCACATGAAAAACCATTCTCACAAGTGTAGATATTTATTACTGTACACCCTACAAGGATCAGCATTATAACAATGAAAACTATTATAACTTGGGTTCTTTGGCCTTTTGTGGTGTATGTTATGGCCCTATTACATGGGCCAAAGCATGCTCTAAACCAGTGCCAGACTTGTGGATTGGCACTCATTTAGTGAGCCTATTACAAGGCTTGACTATTGTACATGAAGGGCCAAACAAATAATCACTTGGTAACTTGTGTGGCCCTTTGTTGCCATCTTTCGTCATCCACATATTTCCTATTACACGGATAGCCAACGAGAAACCTTTTTTTTGACAAAGTGTTCAGTCTCCGAACAAGCTTGTCTGTCAACTGATGACTGTCCCTATTACACAGAGTGATAGCTGCAGCCTCTAGAGACAATACACAGTATATATCCATTTTCTTAAAGGTTATAGGCACTCAATAGCGAAACGTGGAGGCACACGCTCGTAATGTATCCCACTGTGGTAATTTACTTTTTGCATCACTTCATAGCATCCTAGTATTACACTTTAATGCTTCTTGGATGTTTTCTCTTTTGGATAGCAACCATTGTACCTTTACTATTGCTGTGCACTTATGCACTTCGTATTGATTATCTTTATGTGGTTGTTATGTTTACACTGTATGATGCTCTGATGCAGCTGTATTTCAGCTATTAAGCTGATCCCTATGCGTGTAGCCCCCATTTCAATCGATCCTCCTGCACCTTTTTCTGATATCATATTTTTATGTGATTTTAAGTGTCTGTTATTTTGAGCATATGTATTTAATAAAAATCATTTTTGTATCATTAATTTGGTCGCTATACGCTCCTTTTTTTCTGTTGCATTTAACTCTTTCTGTAGTAGCTAAATGGTAGGAAATGTTTAATGAAGAGTATTTAGAAACTTGATTAATTTTACTTTCAGGAAACAAATCAACAATAAAAGATTTAGTGAAAGACACCCATAGCCTTCAGTAGCATTCTAAAAACATCTCTAAAGCTCAATGTTTAACAATGTTTAATACAAAATTGGAGTCTAGAGGAGTGAAACATCTGAATGTATTTATTCTTATTAACAGCATGGATGATGTCACAAACAAAAAAACACATATAGTGAGAATATAATTTTTTTCCTATTTACTCACAGCTATCATCTGGCCCTTGTTCAGCTCTTACCTCCTCAATCACTCATAGAATGGCAAAAATACACAATAAAAACTTCAAAAACTTGAAGAAATAATTTTATATAAATCCAGCATTAGGACACTGGTTCGCCTGGCAGCTTTTCATTTATCTCTTACTACACAATTTCATATATTTTTATATCATGTATTTTTCTTACTCTTTTTTTCCCTTAGTCGTTAAAAATTACATTTTCAATTTGGTGACTGTAATTTCTCGTTACTTATCACATTCTCAATCATGTCTGGATGTTTTGTAACCAAAATGCATAGCCCGAACCACTTAACTTTTTTCTTGTCTAAATACTGTTTTAACCTATTCGGTGAACTGTTCCTGCAGGAGACCACCCAGTAGGTTGAAACATTTCCTTTGTTGACTTTTAAAGAGCACAAATGAAGAATACACTTGGCAAATCTTCTTGTATTTAAATGCATCTATTTCCATGGATCATCTACCTCAGGTATCATGTATAGTTACAATGCCCAGTAGTAAAAACAAGATGCTGGGGCAATTACGGTCACTGGATTATCTGCAGAAATTCCAAATGATAGTTTTGGCAATTGTTCCTAAATAGTTTTGAGTTCAGACGCATCTGCATGTCAAGTATGTCTTCTCTATGATATATCTAAAGTGCTCTCTATCTGTCTGTGTGGTGCAAGCAGCACTTCTTCAGTACTATGTTTTTGGCATAGGGTACTAGACCACTCATATACATTGAAATGGGAAGGATGAGTCAGCAAACCATCAAGTGAGCTTTGCAAAATGATTTACTATTTATAAGCAATGTATTGAGCAATAATCCTTCAGCAGCCTATATGAGAGGTAAGGGGAAACAGGTTAGACCTGACAGACTGAGCTTTTTATGTTGGATGGATGTGTTGGTAGTGGGACTGGCATGCTGTGGACCCGTGCCAAGTGCAGTGACATGTCAGATTATGCCCTTGTCAGATGTGAACTCCTGCCACCAGTGTAAAATATTATTTGTTCATTGGCTGCCGTTCAACGTGCAACAGATCTGTCACACCATCATGACTTCCCTTAAAAACAGAAGCCATAAAGCCAGTGCCTAATATATGTAGTTTTCAGAAGGTGAACAACAGTCTAAACCAGTAGTTCTCAACCTTTTCCGTGACTGTACCCCCAAAGGGTGAAAGTATGTCCGCAGGTACCCCTCGCGTGTAAATTCAAGCGGAACTTACACGTGAGGGGTACCCACGGACAAAATAAGTCATACAATTACTTATTTTCATAATGGCGTGTGCTTACCTTATACTAATGCGATACTTAATCCCCTTGTGCCATTATTCCACCCTCCATCTTAATTCCCTTGTGCCACTATTATCCGATATGGCAAAAGGGAATCAGAGGGAGGGGTAATAATAGCACAAGGGTGTTAAGATACGGGGGGTTGGGGGGGGGGTGATGATTAACCCCCCTCCCCCCTCCATCTTTATCTCCTTGTGCCATTATTCTCCCCTCCCTCTGATCCCCTCTGAGGGAGGGGGGAACAATGGCACAAGGGGATTAAGATGGAGGGGTATAATCATCACCCCCCCCCCCATCTCCCCGGGCTAATATATACATACATAAAATACATGCAATAACATCCCTCCGTCCCATATACTTAGTTTTGACTTTATTTTTTTTTAACATTACCTGGTCTGTTCGGGTAAACAGGGCGCCCCATTCCCAGAGTCCCGTTCGGAGGGCCGCACTGAAGGGTGACATCCTCCTGTGCTGTACGTCACCTTTGCGCAACATTAGGAGACATCACACGTCTGCCTGGCAACCACGCAGCTCCCGTAAAGTAGCCGCAGCCATTTACAGAGAGCTGCCGCGGCCATTCCCAGCTCTGCGGTGACAAATACTGGCCAATGCATGGCCGCCATTTGTCAGCGCATCAGCGTACCCCCGCAGAACCGGTAGTGTTCCCCTAGGGGTACGCGTACCACCGGTTGAGAACCCCTGGTCTAAACAGTGATTGTGGGTAGTATGGTTGCTATGGCTACATCCAGTGACATGTAACCAAAGAGGAGAATTTACTAATTGACTTACGCTTGTTTTCTGGTTGAAAAAAAGCCACAAATTGACTTTTTTGTTTTTTTAAAAATTTTTAAATTGAACAGGGCTTAGTCCGAGGGACATGGCCTTCCATGACCCAACTCATTTACTACAATTTACACTATAAACTGTCAGAAATTGTAGCAGAAGTTCAGATGTAGTGGATTTTAGCTTGTAAGGCAGACACAGATGACAGATATACCTTTTACCACAACTGACTTTTGTGTAGCTAGTGCATGATATGCCAGATTAAGCGAATTTCCCCCTCAATTATATTTCAAAGTTCCTTATTTAGCTTTTTATCTAGCAAAAGTTTTAGATCCTTTACAAAGGGCAACTCCAACTTTGAGGGGCTAAGAAGGCAAACCACTGGGGAAGATATGTCTCTCCAAATCACATACCGAGGATCAGTAAATGTAACCGCTGAAAGACTACTAAATTCTTGTGCACTTAAAAAAGCGCATTCAGGCATATGTATAAGCACATAGATAGTGTGTTTTACAGTATGTGTGGATTTTCTTATTCATTTTTTGTAAATATGTTCTGTATTGTTTCATAAGGATCTGCAATAATATTTCTTTATCTGTCATCAATATAAAATTTTTAGAAAGATAGTAACAGTCGTGGAGGCTGCACCGTAGAAACATTTAAAATAGCCTGTACTCTGCGAATAGACTGTTTAAAAAACAACTTCCTGAACTTATTCTATCTGGATGAAAAATCAAGCAGTATATATATATATATATATATATATATATATATATATATATATATATGTGTATAATAATCAATGTAAAGAAGAAGCTCCTTGAAATTATGGTTTAGGTCAGTGATTCCCAACCGGGGTGCCGTGCGATTTTGCCGTCAAATTTATTTATTTTATTTTAATTTCTTGCCCCAGCCTTCCCCGGGCTGAAGGGGGAGGGAAGTTTGTGTGCGTGCTTGTGTCCCCCTCTCCTCTGCGGCCCAGTGAGTGAGTGCCCTGCCAGATAGAGGAAGAATGCAGAATTTGCGCTGGGCCGGTGTAGTGACCCATGCCCCAGCGTCCCCCTCGGCTTGCTTATGGTCTACCCATGGCTTGCTTATGGTCTACTGTACCATGTCCACCCCCCTCACCCATGTCCATCCCCCCTCTCACCCATGTCTATCCCCCCTCTCACCCATGTCCTTCCCCCCCTCACCCATGTCCATCCCCCCCTCACCCATGTCCACCCTCCTGTCATCCATGTCCATCCCTGTCACCCATGTTCACCCCCAGTCTACCCCTTGTCACCCTTTTTAACCCCCCTATCCACACCCCCATCTACCCGCTGTCACCCATGTCCACCCCCCTATTCACCCCTCTGTCACCCCTCTTTTATCCCCCTTGTCATCCCTGTTTACCCTCATATCTCCCGTGTCCACCCTCCTGTCATCCATGTCCACCTTGGCCACCCCTCTGTCATCCCTGTCCATCCCCCTGTCACCCATGTCCACCCCTCTGACCACCCCCCAGTCTACAACTCTATCACCTATGTCCACCCCCCATTCACCCCCCTGTCCCTTTGTCACCCCAGTCCACCCCTTCCTCTCACTCCTGTCCACCCCTCTACCGCTTGTCACCCTTGTCCACCCCTCTGACCCCATCTTTCATGTCCACCCTCCTGTCATCCATGTCCATCTTGGCCATCCCCCTATCCACCCCTCTGTCATCCCTTTCCATCCCCTGTGTCACCCATGTTCACCCCCTATTGTCCAACCCTCTGACCACATCCTTGTAACTCATGTTCACCCCTCTGTCCCTTTATCACCTCTGTTACCACCTTGTCACTCCTGTCCACCCCTGTCACCTCTGACGCCCCCCTCTCACCCATGTACACTATTCTACACCCCTCTGTCACCAATGTACACCCCTCTGCCACCCATGTACACCCCTCTACACCCCTCTGTCACCAATGTACATCCCTCTGCCACCTATGTACACCCCTCTGTCACCCTTTTACACCCCTCTGCCACCCATGTACACTCCTCTACATCCCTCTGCCACCCATATACACTCTTGAACAACCATCTGTCACTCCTCTACACCCATCTGTCACCCATGTACACCCCTCTGTTACGCATGTACACTCCTACACCCCTATGCCACCCATGTACACCCCTCTGTCACCCATGTACACCCCTCTGCCACCCATGTACACTCCTCTACACCCCTCTGCCACCCATGTACACTCCTCTACACCCCTCTGCCACCCATGTACACTCCTCTACACCCCTTTGCCACCCATGTACACTCTTCTACACCCATCTGTCACTTCTCTACACCCCTCTGTCACCCATGTACACTCCTACACCCCTCTGCCACCCATGTACACTCTTACACCCCTCTGCCATCCATGTACACCCCTTTAGACCCCTCCGCCACCCATATACACTCCTCTACACCCCTCTGCCACCCATGTAAACTCTTCTACACCCATCTGTCACTCCTCTACACCCCTCTGTCACCCATATACACCCCTGTTACCCATGTACAGTAGAGAACACTGTGGTCAGACAGAAAAGAAATTAAAAAAGTTAAAGGGGTACTCCAGTGAAAAACTTTTTTTTAAATCAACTGGTGCCAGAAAGTTAAACAGATTTGTAAATTACTTCTATTAAAAAATCTTAATCCTTCCTGTACTTATTAGCTGCTGAATACTACAGCAGAAATTCTTTTCTTTTTGAAACACAGAGCTGTCTGCTGACATCATGAGCACATTGCTCTCTGCTGACATCTCTGTCCATTTTAGGAACTGCCCAGAACAGCATATGTTTGCTATGGGGATTTCCTTTTACTCTGGACAGTTCCTAAAATGGACAGAGATGTCAGCAGAGAGCACTGTGCTCATGATGTCAGCAGACAGCTCTGTGTTTCAAACGGAAAATAATTTTCACTGTAGTATTCAGCAGCTAATAAGTACAGGAAGGATTAAGATTTTTTTTTATAGAAGTAATTTACAAATCTGTTTAACTTTCTGGCACCAGTTGATTTAAAAAAAAAAATGTTTTTCACCGGAGTACCCCTTTAAAGGAAATCTGTCATCAGAATCACCCGCACTAAACCTGTTACACAGGCTTGTAGTGCGGGTGATCCTGATAAAAACGCTCCTTACCTGGTTAAAAATGGTTCAGCGGTTCTTCAGATATCTTTATTTTTAGTTTTCTGTTATTCCCTGGCTTGGGACTCAGTGGGAGGTGTTATCATCTGGGACTCGGCCACACGTCATTCTAGCTGGGCGGAGCTGCCGCCCGGCTCATGAATATTCATGAACTTATCCTCCTGGTCTAATTCTTTTTTCTCGGTCTGTTTGTGAATAAATACACCTTCCGAACCTCCCTGCCTCCCACCCCCGGCTTTTCACTTATGCAGCCCATCTTCTTACTTGTATAGGGCCGCAGCTTGAGTGAAGCCGGGGGGAGAACACCGCTTCCGGGTGTACGGAACGCGGCGCATGCGCGGCCCTCCACACGAGACCGAGAAAGAAGAATTAGACCAGGAGGATAAGTTCATGAATATTCATGAGTCGGGTGGCCGCTCCGCCCAGCTAGAATGACGTGTGGCCGAGTCCCAGATGATAACACCTCCCACTGAGTCCCAAGCCAGGGAATAACAGAAAATTAAAAATATAGATATCTTAAGAACCGCTGAACCATTTTTAACCAGGTAAGGAGCGTTTTAATCAGGATCACCCGCACTACAAGCCTGTGTAACAGGTTTAGTGCGGGTGATTCTGATGACAGATTTCCTTTAAATGAGGCTTATACATGAGGCGTATATGAGGTGATATACATATATGATCACTGGGGGTCTGACAACTGGGATTCAAACTAATCCCCAAGTACATTGGGGGAGATTTATCAAAACCTGTTCAGAGGAAAAGTTGCCCAGTTGCCCATAGCAACCAATCAGATCGCTTTTTTCATTTTAACAAGGCCTCTGCAAAATGAAATGAATGTGAAAAAGACAAAAAACAACAAGGTGCGCTCCTAGTGTGGACGGTATAGCAGAGTGGCTTCAATGTGCACAAAAATTGAAGGCTTACCAAATCGTGTTGTGCTAAGAGCACAACACCTCAGCAGGCATATAGACTCGCAGGAAGAAATGGAGGTCAGCAGCCACGGTTTCCTTTCCAGGTTCCTCTCGGTCGCTGGATGGGCAATGAAAAGAGGTGGAAAAAATCCTGTTTTCCTGGATTTTATCCACCACTTTTCTCTGCAAAATGAAAGAAGCGATCTGATTGGTTGTTATGGGCAACTGGGCAACTTTTCCTCTGCACAGGTTTTGATAAATCTCCCCCATTGAGTAAATGAAGCAGTATTGTACATGCACGGCTCTACTCAGTGTCTTTGAGACTGACGGAGATAGCCAAGTGCACTCCTCAGCCTTCTCTGTCAGTCTAATGCTAGCTTCACACAGTAATTTATTAGTATTTTTAAACAAACCAGGAGTGGGTCCATAAGACAGAAAGAGGTGCAAATATATCCATTATTGTTTTTTTTTTTTTTTTTTGTGTGGGTAGCCCTAAAGATACTGCACTACCACTCCTTTTACATGGGGAAGTCTGGGACCTCCAGTCTAATATACTCATTGGACCCCATGAGATCATACATTTATGAGAAGAAATGTTAGTGGGCCAACTCCTGTATATGCTCACATGTAATACTGCATTTCCCCTGTAGTGGCCACTACAACTGAAATGACATTTCCTGACAAAATAAGCTGTTTTCTGAGGTCTAGGTAATTCTAAAAGTGGTTCTTTGCAATGAGATGACTCCTTTCAAAGACAAGATGACCCCTGTCTATATGAACTATTAATCTAGGCCTGAAGCTGACGTCCATAACTCCTGTTTCATGATCCTGTTCCACAAGTAAAAGTCAGAGAAACAGGGGCTCACTGCATACACTTGGAGGCCATCCGTCAAGCATCATTATGTATTCTGTTCTTTGTCCATTCCGCAACCATGCAATAATAGCTGAATCTATACTGGCCTGCAATGTGACTGTACCCATCGCTTTTATTATGAAACCAATAATTTCTCACAATTACAATGGAGAATGAGGTTAATTGGTGGTTACAACTTTTCTTCATTCTTTGTCTATCTAAATGCAGACTTTTGTAACATGAAACAAATTCCTTTCATTTTTTTCTATGGAATGGTAAAATCTTTAAGTTCAGACTAGTGTTCAACCATTTGCTGTTAAGCAGATTAAGGGGGTTTAAAGGGGATGAATCTCTGCTGGATATGTAATAGCCTCTATGCTGCCATAGTTAATGATTGTTTACAGACATGAGGACTTTTATATTTAGACATGAGTGAAAAAAGGTCTGAGCAACATCTCTTCCAAAATCTATTTCCCACTAGATAATATTAGCTCAGTTTTGGATTTGCATCCACTTTTTCAGCAAATCAGGCTAAACTATCAGATGCTTATGAACATGAGAAGAGAAAGCTGGAATAAGATTGTATGAGGTTTTTTTCTCATATAAATATACTGTATATGCACATATGCTGCAGATTTCTTGCCGATCTGTTACAGAGTTGCAGCAGATTTCTTGCAAATTTTTACTTTTGAAGTTAATTGGAAAAAAATCTGCAGCATATCTGCAACATGTGAACAACGCAATTGTGTAATTATAGTGACCCCAAAGGACTATTCTTACCTTGTGTGATCCACTACATAAAGATGTAAAAATAAAGAGTAAATTAGTTAAATAAATCTAAGGGCCCTATTACACAGGGGATAATCAACCGAACAGGCCAACATCACTTTGTGTAATGGGGCCAAAGAGCCATTTGTCAGCTGAAAAAGTTGTGACCCACTTAGGGTACGGGTACTGCTTACGTGAAAATGTGCTGCTGCAGCGGGATATATGCTGCATAATTCCTGATCACCATACACTCAGGGTTATCCGACAGCAGCCCTACGTATGCAGTGAGTTATGGAGGCGGGGCCACACGTCACAGTCATGTTAGTGTGCAGCCCTGCCTCCAAAACTGACTGCACACACACAGCTGCCGCCAGAAAGCCCTGTGTGTATGGTGATCGGGGATTACGCAGCATATTTCCTGCTGCAGCAGCAGATTTTGCGCAGCGTGAAATACGCTGTGCAAGCTGTACGTGGGACCGTATCTTATCTAAAAATAAAAAACATCATTCATCAGCTACACATGTCTCTGTATAATAGATGAAGTGTGGCTGATGGCTGATTGCCTCAAAGGCCCTGTGTGGTCCCCTGGGCATCTTGGGCCATCTAATACAGCCCTAAAAAAACAACTGTCGAAAGAACCCATGTCAGCCATATTTTGTTCTAATCCGATCTTAAAGACATTGACAGTATAACATGCTATAAAAAAAAGCAATAGCCAGTTTGTTTGCTCAGTGTGGCAAAAAATACCTGGGATAAAGGGTCTAAAAGCATTATAGGAATCAAGCAATACAATATGAAGGAGCTTGTAGAAAGAAATTCACATGTGCACTCACCTGTATAAAACTTCACTTTTATTTCGTCATCATCATAAAATGCAAGCCGGCCTGGTGGGATCGGGAAACAAGGAGCGCAGCAGCCGAGGCTGCTGCGCTCCTTGTTTCCCGATCCCACCAGGCCGGCTTGTATTTTATGATGATGACGAAATAAAAGTGACGTTTTATACAGGTGAGTGCACATGTGAATTTCTTTCTGCGGATTCATATACAGATGTCTCTATTTCACATGCATCTAGCACCCCTGTTCTCCGGACGCTGCTCCTCCAGCACGGATTAATTTTACTTTTTGCATGATATGACCGTTAGTAGTGCCGTCTTACCCTTTCTATACTGTCTCACAATATGAAGGAGGTATGCTTTCAAAACATAAGGAGACATGCTTTCAAAACATAAGACGGGGAGTAAAAACACAACCATGGAGAAGTTCATATGGTCCCCAGCTTGCCTGATGTGTCTGATGCAGAGGCACTTTCTGTTCTCAGATTGACTGTGAAAACAGACCAAATCTTTGTGACATCTCGACAAAAGGGATGCCAACAGCTTTTAGTGTAATGTCAACACTCCTAAAGCCAGTTCAAACAGCCATGCCAAGGCTTGAGAGAGGAGCAGAAGACAGATTTGTGCGCTCCTGATCTTATGTTATGGTCAGCAGCTGTGAGAGAGCTTTGTTTTGGACTTAAGCTACCATTACCATTGTTCTTCAGTCACAGAAAAATATTATCACTCACATTAAGATGCCATGATGCCTTCATTAATGTGATCTTTCAGCAAAACGGCAGCAATTGGACACAGAGCAAATGTTCTGCATATCTCTTTGCTAAGCAATCTTTTTCCTTTGTGTACAGATGCCAATTGGGGCTTACCACCATGACATATCATGAAGCTAATGAATAGAAAAGGTTCCACAGAAGAGGAACATGAGCTCACTGGCATATTTTTGCTAGATTTCTAGATTTTGAGAGTTTTACTTGAGATTTAATTTAGATGAATAACGTTTTAGAAGGAGTTTGCGCAAGACACAGGCCTGACAAAAAGTTGCACATACTTGCACAAACAATGCGTTTGCACAAAAATGTTCGACTTTTTTCTGGGTCTACGCCATGCTCGGTAAGTGGGTGGGAAGGGGGCACAGCATGTACACAGGGGCATTGCGTAAATTGTAGTAAAAAGCTACACCAGTTGGGGCTGGTGTAGATTTATGAGGCAGCGACGCAGGCAGACTCAGATGCACCGGATTTATCAAGAGGCTTGCCCCTTTCAATAAATCCAGTATGGGTGAGAGGGTGGAACTTAACCTAAAAATAGCATATGGATGGGCCGGTCTTGGTACATCCTCACCTCAGTTGGCACTGTGATCTTTGTTTAATGGACCTGTATCGTGCCCAAAGTCACAAAACAGTTCTGGCCTTAAAGGGCTTGTGTGAGTAACAAAAAAACTACAGCTTGCAAGGATGAAAAAACAACAAAAGACACAACCCCCACTGTTTTATCTTCAATGAGTTCAGCAACCTTCCTTCAGTCCTCCCTGCCAGTTCTAGGGAGTAGTCAGCACAAGACCATTGATAGTGATTGGCTGCACTATGTTTAGGCACGTCAAATAAAGGTGGAAGGAAGATAGGTAGGTAGATATTTGAGCACTGTACTGTGGTATTTATGGCACTCCCATAGACAATGCACAGAGCATGTGCAGACCCCACTGCTCCATGGTCGATAAACCCATTTAGGACAAATGGCAGCTACCTTACAAGATTTGTTTTTCTCTGAATCAAGACTACATAGTATTAACTAGAACAACATCTTTCTTTAATCTTACTGTATAAATCTCTGAATAAATATCTCTGTATAAATTGTTTGCCTATGCCCTTGCAATGTTTCTTTCATACAGGATAAATGAACATACCGATACATTGACAGTCATAATACTTAAAGCTCACGTGTCGACCTACTGCTCAAAAAACTGTGTTAAACAAATCTAGGGAAAAACCTGCTGGACCATATGTTCAGCTGTATGACAGCTACAAAGAAGGTGGAAGAGCCAATATCTGGCAGGCCCCCAGTTAGGTCAGAAGACCACATGGTCCCACAGATGTTCTCCATCTCTTACACAGATGCATAATGTTACTAGACTCTTGTTTCTCCAGATGTACTTTGTGAAAAAAAATGAAGAGATAAGAATTAGCTGCAAAGTTTCCATCCAATGTGGAAGGAAAAAAACTTACTCGAGCTCCTTTCTCTGGAAAGCATTTGCAGCCCCCGCTGCAATCTCGTCCTGCACATGGCCCCTGATAGGTCTTCTTTCCTCCCTGTAAAGGAAAACATAAATATGAGATCATTTATGGCTCCATCAAACCTTACATAAATAGATTACCAGTCACATTAATAACTGTTTCTCTTCATTCTGACATTGATGTCCTGAGCTGTAATCACCACTGACAAGTGTTTGGTAACATATGACATAAGAATATATAGAATGCAGCCTCCCAAGAAGAGCCTTTGTGGAATGTTTACTTCTCTATAATGTATATATAAATGAATGACCTCTGGGTATAGCCCATCTGCTAATCTTAGAATGCAGATGATAAAACCTTCTTGTACAGCTGGATGGAGAACGAATACTGTGAATATGTAGTAAATAAAAAAAGGACAAACTATATACTGCTGCCCCATGCATAGTTTAAACAGGTGGCTTAGCAAAAACTCTAAGAATACTTAGTCACCCACTAGTTCATTTGCAAGTAATATATATTATTCTAGTCTAAATGGCTGACTGAACAAAGTTAGATCTCAAGCATTATAAAAATGCTCTGAACCATTAACACAAAGCATCCAAAGTTGAATACATTAACACTGTATGGACCGAGAGAAAAAAAAGAAAATGCTGATGAGATATAAGAAAAGAGGTGTTTGTAATATATGACATTAGTGTAGAGTGGCACAGATCAATGAAATATTCAAGTTAGGATTAGGGGACTGGTCACGTTAGGTTTATAGAGGTACACTGCTACAACAGCATGCCAAAATACAAAGAATCAGAATGTAATCCATCAATAGCCACACTTTAAGCTGAGACGGGAAGTTATAAGAATAAGGCTAGGTTTCCACTTGGTTTTTTTTCTGGCAGTTTTTGGAATACTGCCACTGCAGTTTTTGAGCCAAAGCCAGAAGTGATTCAAAAGGAATAGGACATATAAAGGAAGGACTTACACTTCTCCTCCCTTATGGATCCACTTCTGACTTTGGCTCAAAAACTGCAGTGGCAGATATCCAAAAACTGCCAGAAAAAAAACCAAGTGGAAACCTAGCCTTAAAGGGAACCTCCCAGGCCCCTTTTGACTTATGTACAGGGCTATGTATGTCAATCAAGGATGGACTGGAAGGTTAGGGTGAGCGAGAAGATGTGCAAGGCTGTGGCACATGAGCAGCTCGACACGCCTGTTTGACACTTGGCTAAGAAATAAAAAGACAAATGCATAAGTTTGGCAAACACCATCAGCTTCAGGAAAGATTCAGTTTCCTTTTAAGGGTGCGTTCCCACAGGGCGTATACGCAGGGTATTTGACGCTGCGCAAAATGTATGGCAGCAGCGGGAAATACGCTGCGTATCCCTTGCTCACTATACACACAGGGCTTTCCGGCGACAGCCCTATGTGTGTAGTGAGTTTTGGAGGCGGGGCCGTGTGCCGGCGTATCTGTGACGCGCGGCTCCGCCTCCAAAACTCACTACACACATAGGGCTGTCGCCGGAAAGCCCTGTGTGTATAGTGAGCAAGGGATACGCAGCGTATTTCCCGCTGCTGCCATACATTTTGCGCAGCGTCAAATACGCTGCGTATACGCCCTGTGGGAACGCACCCTAAATGGTGTCTGCAGTTCTTAGCAGCAAATACAGCAGCTGGACAGATTTGGGGAGATTTATCAAAACCTGTCCAGAGGAAAAGTTGCTGAGTTGCCTATAGCAACCAATCAGATTGCTTCCTTCAGTTTGCAGAAGCCTTGTCAAAAAACGAAAGAAGCGATCTGATTGGTTGCTATGGGCAACTTGGCAACTTTTCCTCTGGACAGTTTTTGATAAACCTCCCCATTTTCTTAAAAGGCCAAAAGCATTGATCAAAAAAATAGTCATTCTGTCAATAAGTTTGTGCAGAGAAAAAAAAGGATAAGAAACTATTTTTTTAACCATTTCTCTAAATAATGGTTTGAGAAAACTGGACAAGTAATACTAATCTACAAGTGGGAAGAAGTGTTAGGGAAAGGTAGGATGGTATGAGATGGGCAAAGAGCATAGTAAAGGCGGTAGAAATATACCCAGAAACCTCATAAAGATCACCACAACAAGCTTACCGTATTTTTCGCCGTATAAGACGCACTTTTTCTTCCCCAAAACTGGGGGGAAAAGTTGGTGCGTCTTATACGGCGAATACCTGTCCTATCGCGGCGGTCCCTGCAGCCATCAACGGCCGGGACCCGCGGCTAATACAGGACATCACCGATCGCAATGATGCCCTTTATTAACCCTTCAGGCGCGGCGATCAAAGCTGACCGCCACGTCTGAAGCGAAAATAACACTAACCCGGCTGTTCGGGACCGCCGCAGTGAAATCCCGGCGTACCGAACAGCTTACAGGACACCGGGAGGGACCTTACCTGCCTCCTCTGTGTCTGCTCCGTGCCGGGATCCCCTGCATGGCCGGCGCTCTCCTTCGTCGTCATCATGTCGTCGCGCACGTGATGGCGGTGATGGAGAGCGAGGATACCCGGCAGCAGAGATGTTCCAGAGCGACAGGGACACGGCGACAGCGATGGAGGACGACATCCAGGGCAGCGGTGACGAGCGGTGACGAGTCCGAAGCGGCGAGGAGACGTGAGTACTATCTCCTATACCAGTGGTCTTCAACCTGCGGACCTCCAGATGTTGCAAAACTACAACTCCCAGCATGCCCGGACAGCCGTTGGCTGTCCGGGCATGCTGGGAGTTGTAGTTTTGCAACATCTGAAGGTCCACAGGTTGAAGATCACTGTCCTATACTTTACATTGTATATGGTTCAGAATCTTTATTTTCTAGTCTTTTATCCTATAAAATTAGGTGTGTCTTATATGCCGGAGCGTCTTATATGACGAAAAATACGGTACATCACTCTAGTGAGACGAAACAAAACGTATGGTGGAAATTAAGGAAGACGCTTCAGGGGTTGTGGAGCAGATGAAGACGGTAACTTTTGTCATATGAGTTTTAAGTGTAGGACTATGGCAAAACATTGGACAAATAATATGTTACTGAATTTAGTTTATACAGCATGAGAATATGGCTAAAAAAAGAATATGGCTTTATTGTATTTTTAGTGTGATAAACATTTTTATGCAAAAAAAAATTTATGAAAAGTATAGGACAAACAATTCTAATAGTATAGAAATTTATAATACTAAAAAGATTAAACTGCAGTGGTCTAAAATAGCAAGAATGGAAGCTCCTTTGTCCTGTCACAACTTGCTGGCTCTTTGCCCTTAGGCATGTACATTTTATAACTAGACCAAGGATGATGTATTGCTTACATTCTTCAATTTTTTTTTCCTTAAGGGAAATAATATAGAGTTTAATATAAAATAAATACTGTATATAGTGTTTCATTATTCCTTCTAGGGCAACACAATATCTGTATCAATCAGTAACGCAAGACACTGGTTGTCTCAGTTCAGTCAGTAGAGTTGACTACTGGTAATAATCAGCTGACCACGTGTCCTCCACAAAAAGGCAAATCGAGCCATAAGGTGTAGTGTTATACTACTACATTCCTCTAGTGATCAGGCACAAAAGATATAACATTAATGTGTGTACTAAGAAAACCCCTTTAGGATAGGGTGACACATAGCTCATATGTAGCATATTTGATGCGCATTTCTACGGGCAGACACAGAGGGCTTTCCCCCCCGCAGTCCTGTGTAAGCGGTACGATTTGGAGCCGGCCCAGCTCATCACAGCCATGTGGGAAGCTAAGTCCTGCTCCAAGGAACACCCCAAAATTTGTACTCAGATATCAGATATATTGGCAAGTTTGAGATTAAAGGGAACCTGTAACATTGATGCAGGCTATCCTGTACAGAGCAGGAGGAGCTGGACAGAATACTTTATAGGAAAAGTTCCTGAATAAGTTGTCATTTATTCATAGAAACGTTCTTCTTGTTCTGGGTTTAGTAGTCATGTGGGCATTCCTGATCAGTTATAAACAGTAATCTTTGTAAAAGTGTACATATAAAAGCTGTCAATCACTGAGCAGAACCGCCTACCTGACTATGTGGCCTTAAACGAGCAAAGGTTTACATGAAAAACAAATCTTGCAACATCTCCCACAAAGCTAAATAGGGGTCTGCTGAGTTCTTTCTAATCTATAACATGATGCCTACAGAGTGGATTGAATTTTCAATGTTACAGGTTCTCTTATGATAGTATGATATTGAAGGGGCACCTCACATTGTATCAATGTGGAAAAGCCAGTAAGATTGTTATTGGATCACAGGTAACAATGATCCATATGCAGCTAATACCCGTTCCTATCCCCTAGGGCTTATTAAAGGGGTACTCAGCCCCTAGACATCTTATCCCCTATCCAAAGGATAGGGCATAAGATGTCTAGGGGCGGAGTACCCCTTTAACATCAAAACAGTGTATTAATTTCTACAGATAGATATGGTATGACACTGTGATTGTATCTACTAAAAATGATCAGTCATGCAGCCAAGGGAGGTGGACGCAGCACTCAAGAATAAAAAATAAAAAAAAAGCAAATGTAGTTGTCACTGCAAACTGGGCTGGTTAAAATGGGTCACTGCATGGGAATGACATTTCCTACTGGTGAACCCTGTCAAGAGATCCCTCTCTGTACCAATAACTGGACAAAATGAAAGCCCAGCTTAGACCTTCAATCCTACTTGCCTTTCCCTTTAGTCTTACATGGGATATACATAAGGCTATCCTTCATATAAAATATTGATAGTATTCAGAATATTGGGCAGACTAGATGGGCTGAATGGATCTTATCTGCATACACATCCTATTTTTCTATGTTACAATGAAGAAGCAACATTTAGGGCAGTTACTCTTGAGAATATTACGTGTATGAAGTTTCTCCATAGACTTCATTATAATAATAAAATATAAAAAAAAATGTTAAAATAAGGCAAAAGTAAAAAAAATGTTAACAAAAACTCTTTGGAAAAAGCTTGACCTTAAGAGTGTTATTACAAAGGCTAGGTTCACAAAGTGTAATTTTAGGAGTATTTTAGTTATAAAAATGCGTCCACAAAATTGCGGACAAATTGTATACATATTTTTAAGAGTGCTGAGCTCAATAAAAGTCTATGGGAAAGTGTCTTTCTGGGCCCACAGCGCAGTATGTAAAAAAAACATATATACGTATTTTTTCAGCAATGTAAATAAGTGACATGTTCATTTCTTTACATATTGTGTGTACAGACACTTTCCTATAGACTTACATAGAACACATATTTGTAAAAAAGAGGGATGCAAATCTTTTACGATTTTGCGGGCACATTTTTAACAACGATTGAAAATATGCTTAAAGAGGCACTGTCATTATGGAAAACTTTTTATACTTTGTAGTACTACTGATAAGGTGACTTATTAAATATACATTTATTTATTTTTATTTATTAATTCAATTTTACGAAAAAATCTAAAATGAAAATAGCTGCCACTAGGGGTCATCTATCTTTATGCAGACAGACTACTCTGTATTTTGCATCATACTGGATACCGGCTGTAAAGTGTGTTGGTATCCAGTATAGGAGATCACCATTGCACCACTACAGCCTCTAGCTGTTCCTAAACTACAACTCCCATGATGGGAGTTGCAGTTTTACAACAGCTGGGGACACAATCTTTGTAAAACTCTGTTTTAAAGCTGTGTATTCTCCAGCTGTGAGCCTCCAGCTGTTGCAAAACTACAGACAAAGGATGTGTTGGCATGCTGGGAGTTGTAGTTTTGCAACAGCTAAAGACAACACTGCCCTTACACAGTGTTTTATAAACACTGCAGCTTCAGCTGTTGCAATGCAAAACGACAACTCCCAGCATGCTTGAACAGCCAAAGCTTTCTGACTTCTAAATGACAAAGAAGCTGATTAGACATTCAGGAGTCTGTGAAAGCTGAATGACACACATAGTGAGAGCTTTGTTGATTAGCATCCAGCTTTACTAGGAACATATAGAAAATGTATGCATAAAAACTACTGTGCAGTGATTTGCAGACTGCCAGGCTGCACCCAGACTCAGAACAGATGAGTCATCACAGTGAGGGAGAGAGATGGACATGCCCCCTCCTTAAGGCAAGAACAAAAAGCAAGTGAGCTACATATAAATGCTATTTGTTAGGGATATATAGGTCCTAGACACATAAAAACATGACTATTATAGGTATCCTTTAAATGATAATAAAAATTGTAATAAAAAAAAGTATGTATTAAGGAGCGTAATACACATTCGGTTAAACTTATTGCACCTATTATATGTGATTACTTATATAGAAGAGTAGACCAATAGCACAGTCATGTGCACCATATATTTATACTTTTTGGTTGTAGGTTTTTGAATGTTCTTTTTTTGGACATGGTTTGGGCCACAAACTCAGTGCAATATCTTCCAATCTGTAAACAGTCTATTATAGGTTAGCCCAAAAATGCACTGTGCAAGGGTTATTCAAACAGAATAAAATGTTCCATCTGCAACATCTGTGCAACATTTCTTGTTTAGAGAATGTAGTCCACTACATACTGACTATATTAAATTCCCATGTAACACAATTTTGATGCATATCTTTTAGAAAAATGAGCCATATGTGCTGAAAGTCAAATGACAAAAAGTTTACACCTTTTATAAATGAGCCCTCTTTATCCATATTATTAACCAGTCATACTTGTCGCAAACTGCACGGAAAAGGACAGTCATGCATGAAAAAGAAAACATACCCCAAGTTCAATCCTGCAATCTTAAGCAATTCCTGACATGGAAAGGAAATTGACAAGCTGAGTATTCTGTAAATATGCTCTGCTAAATATTTGCATTGGAGTGAAATATTTGCATGTCAGGTCTGGAGATCAACCCTATATATATCTATAGGAATGTTATTGTATATATAAATATATCACTTATTTCATGCATGTTTCGACAAGCTGCAGAATGTTCACCATCTGAAAGGATTACTTTGCCAATATCACCCTTTGACCCAATGTTACATTTTATATGATATTACTGTAAAAAAAACTATTTGTATAGTGGCTTATTTATTTGTACTCAAACCTTTTTTTGTTTATTACCAAGATATTTGGAACATAACTATGTAGATGTATTTTATATCTTAGAATGTTAGCAACCAATTGTCTACTCAATCATTACATTCTAACACCATTTAACAGTACTTTCTATATTCATAGAAAATGTCATAAACATTTGATAGATAAGTCACTTGAGCCTTCTCCCATTAACTTGATCGGAATTCATAAAAGGTGGCTACAAGAATTTAAATGGTAAGAGCCATGGGTCCCCCGTTTGTCTTTCAGTCAAACAGATGTTGAGAAACGTCATGTTAACTTTTCAGTCAAACAGATGTTCAGAAACGTCATGTTAACTTTTCTGGTATTAATGTTGAAAATTATTCCAATAAGTACAATAATATTGTAAAGGTGGAAAGCTTCCGACTTCATTTTTCTTAGGGTAAAGGGAGAAAAAAGGAAGAAGTAAATATTTATAGTTTTCACTGGGGTTAAGTCAAAAATGTTCCCTTCTACAAACATTGAACTTTCACAGATGTTCAGAAAACTGTCCAGGAACGAGCAGATCTGCTAAGCAAAGCCAACATGTCATCAAGAGTCTCTCCTTACAATACACAGTGCTCTCTCTACAAGGGGAAAACAACGTGGTCAGCGGAAGGCTCAAGATCAAGACACCATATACGCAGAAATATGTTCACTAAAGCCCCATTAGTAATCATTCACAATTGTAGAAAGTTTGCGACTTTGATTTCATTGCACTTTTTGGAATTTCATTTAAAAGTCTCCAAAATGAAGTCAACCACCCAACATTTTTTATATACAACACATACGCCTGTCTTTGGATATTAAATATAATTTCAATATGACATTCCTTTTTTCTTTGGCTTTTTCTGGTTTGGGCCTGGAATAATATTTGATACTAGGTCTAAAAAGCTTGTAAAAAGTCACACAGAGCCCTGTCTGTACTATGAGTCTGTACTTTCAGTTAGGTAGTAGAGTATTATGACATTACTGTGTTCTACAGGCAATGCTTTGGGTAAAATAGCTACATAATACAGCATTTAAAGGAACATTCCAACAATTGACATATGGAGGCAGAGTAAAGTTACATAAAACTCTATTTGTGCTGCATTAGGTCCCTGTACAAATCAGAGGTTGCACTATTGCCATCTAGCTACTAAAGGGCAGTGTAAGGGTCACGGAAGGTGGTGGATCCTCTGTGCATGTGTGGATGATGACGTGAGCCATACCAGGGAGTGGAGTCTAAGGTGCCGCTGGTCTTCCCCAGAGCCCGCAGCAAAGCGGGATGGTCTTGCTGCGGCAGGCAGCACCCAGGTCATTACCCCCGGCACGACTCGTACACACAGGTTGCTGGGATGTGGTGTGGCACAAAAGGAAACTGGCAGGACGTGGTCAAGGTAGCAGTAGGTAAGGGCAGGCGGCACAGGTGCAGGTCAGGTAGCAGAACAAGGATCAAGTACACAGATATCAGGAACACAGAAACACAGTAGCTTTCTCTAGGGCACAAAGGCAACAAAGATCCGGCCGGGAGCAAAGGGAGGAGCTGATACTTAAAGACAGGGTGCAGGTGTAGACACTTAATTAAATGAGTACAGGCCCTTTAAATGTAAGAGCTCCAACACGCGTCGGGGCTGCGGGAACAGAAAGACCAGGGAGGTGAGTGAAGGGCTGGGATTCGCATGCGGGCGCATCCCGCAATGCGAATCCCAGCCCGCTGGGACATGACAAGAGAGTGCATGCAGCCAGCGTGTCTGGCCGGAGTGCAGATGTTACAGGCAGCTTTATGTTACAAAGTTGGAAGTGTCAGGAAACCAGCATGCATTTGCTAGAGAACATGCCCACTGCTGTTACACTGGCTGGAGGAATGGGCCTGATTGCTGGACTACAATAAGAAGGTAAGTGTCACGATGCCGGCTGGCAGGTAGTGGATCCTCTGTGCCAGAGAGGGATTGGCGTGGACCGTGCTAGTGGACCGGTTCTAAGCCACTACTGGTTTTCACCAGAGCCCGCCGCAAAGCGGGATGGTCTTGCTGCGGCGGTAGTGACCAGGTCGTATCCACTAGCAACGGCTCACCTCTCTGGCTGCTGAAGATACTGAAGAAAGGCGAGGTACAAGGGAGTAGGCAGTAGCAAGGTCGGACGTAGCAGAAGGTCGGGGGCAGGCGGCAAGGTTCGTAGTCAGGGGAGATAGCAAAGGTACTGGTACACAGGCTATTAAACACACAAGGAACGCTTTCACTGGCACTAAGGCAACAAGATCCGGCAAGGGAGTGCAAGGGAGGAGACTAGATATAGCCAGGGAACAGGTGGGAACCAATTAAGCTAATTGGGCCAGGCACCAATCATTGGTGCACTGGCCCTTTAAGTCTCAGGGAGCTGGCGCGCGCGCGCCCTAGAGAGCGGAGCCGCGCGCGCCAGCACATGACAGCAGGGGACGGGAACGGGTAAGTGACCTGGGATGCGACTCGCAAGCGGGCGCGTCCCGCTGTGCGAATCGCATCCCCAACGGCCATAACAGAGCAGCGCTCCCGGTCAGCGGGACTGACCGGGGAGCTGCAGGGAAAGAGACGCCGTGAGCGCTCCGGGGAGGAGCGGGGACCCGGAGCGCTAGGCGTAACAGTACCCCCCCCCTTAGGTCTCCCCTTCTCTTTATCGGGTAACTGCCTCCCCTGGGATGAGGACACCGGGAAAGGATGGAGGGATTCCTCAACGGCAGGCAGAACCGCAGGAGTAGGAATGGGGAGAGAGGGCAGAGGGCGGGACCTGGCACGGTGCAGTGTGACACCAGGACGAGGGCCATGAGGGGACACAGAAGCTTGCCTGATGGAACTGGGAGGGGGGGAGGGGCATTTCCTGTGGCAGGCAGAGTCCTTAATGACCTTAGGGGGACCGGACACAGGAGGAACCACAGAGTTACGGCAAGGGTTACTGGGAACCGGTTTTAGACAGTTCTTGGAACAAGAGGACCCCCAACTCTTGATCTCCCCAGTGGACCAATCCAGGGTTGGGGAATGAAGTTGAAGCCAGGGAAGTCCAAGGAGAATTTCCGAGGTGCAATTGGGGAGGACCAAAAGTTCAATCCTCTCGTGATGAGATCCGATGCTCATAAGAAGGGGCTCCGTGCGGAAACGTATGGTACAGTCCAACCTGGCTCCGTTGACCGTGGAAATGTGGAGAGGCTTGACAAGACGGGTCACCGGAATACGGAATTTATTCACAAAGGAGTCCCGAATAAAATTCCCAGAAGCTCCAGAGTCCAGGCAGGCCACGGCTGAGAGGGGAGAGCTGGCTGAAGTGGAAATCCGAACAGGTACCGTGAGACGTGGAGAAGCCGACTTGGCATCAAGAGACGCCACACCCACGAGAGCTGAGTGCGAGCGTGCGTTTCCCAGACGTGGAGGACGGATTGGGCAATCCACCAGAAAATGTTCAGTACTGGCACAGTACAGACAAAGATTCTCTTCCTTACGGCGATTCCTCTCTTCCAGGGTCAGGCGAGACCGGTCCACTTGCATGGCCTCCTCGGCGGGAGGCCTAGGCGCAGATTGCAGTGGAGACTGTGGGAGAGGTGGCCAGAGATCTAAGTCTTTTTCCTGGCGGAGCTCTTGATGCCTCTCAGAAAAACGCATGTCAATGCGAGTGGCTAGATGAATGAGTTCATGCAGGTTAGCAGGAGTCTCTCGTGCGGCCAGAACATCTTTAATGTTGCTGGATAGGCCTTTTTTAAAGGTCGCGCAGAGAGCCTCATTATTCCAGGATAGTTCAGAAGCAAGAGTACGGAATTGTATGGCGTACTCGCCAACGGAGGAATTACCCTGGACCAGGTTCAGCAGGGCAGTCTCAGCAGAAGAGGCTCGGGCAGGTTCCTCAAAGACACTTCGAATTTCCGAGAAGAAGGAGTGAACAGAGGCAGTGACGGGGTCATTGCGGTCCCAGAGCGGTGTGGCCCATGACAGGGCTTTTCCAGACAGAAGGCTGACTACGAAAGCCACCTTAGACCTTTCAGTAGGAAACAGGTCCGACATCATCTCCAAGTGCAGAGAACATTGCGAAAGGAAGCCACGGCAAAACTTAGAGTCCCCATTAAATTTGTCCGGCAAAGACAGGCGGAGGCTAGGAGTGGCCAGTCGCTGCGGAAGGGGTGCAGGAGCTGGCGGAGGAGATGGTTGTTGCTGCTGTAGCTGAGACTGAACTTGCTGTAGCTGTGACTGTTGCTGCTGTTGCTGTGACTGGAGCTGCTGTAGCTGCGACTGGAGTTGCTGTGTCATGGTGGTCAAGTACGACAGCTGGTGCTCTTGTCGGGCGACCAATGTAGGGAGGTCGGCGGCAGCTGGCAGAGGAACTTCAGCGGGATCCATGGCCGGATCTACTGTCACGATGCCGGCTGGCAGGTAGTGGATCCTCTGTGCCAGAGAGGGATTGGCGTGGACCGTGCTAGTGGACCGGTTCTAAGCCACTACTGGTTTTCACCAGAGCCCGCCGCAAAGCGGGATGGTCTTGCTGCGGCGGTAGTGACCAGGTCGTATCCACTAGCAACGGCTCACCTCTCTGGCTGCTGAAGATACTGAAGAAAGGCGAGGTACAAGGGAGTAGGCAGTAGCAAGGTCGGACGTAGCAGAAGGTCGGGGGCAGGCGGCAAGGTTCGTAGTCAGGGGAGATAGCAAAGGTACTGGTACACAGGCTATTAAACACACAAGGAACGCTTTCACTGGCACTAAGGCAACAAGATCCGGCAAGGGAGTGCAAGGGAGGAGACTAGATATAGCCAGGGAACAGGTGGGAACCAATTAAGCTAATTGCGCCAGGCACCAATCATTGGTGCACTGGCCCTTTAAGTCTCAGGGAGCTGGCGCGCGCGCGCCCTAGAGAGCGGAGCCGCGCGCGCCAGCACATGACAGCAGGGGACGGGAACGGGTAAGTGACCTGGGATGCGACTCGCGAGCGGGCGCGTCCCGCTGTGCGAATCGCATCCCCAACGGCCATAACAGAGCAGCGCTCCCGGTCAGCGGGACTGACCGGGGAGCTGCAGGGAAAGAGACGCCGTGAGCGCTCCGGGGAGGAGCGGGGACCCGGAGCGCTAGGCGTAACAGTAAGACTCCTCTCCATCATTCAGGACAGTCCAGGGTTTGGGCTGTGTAATGTTCTTCTTAGAAGAGAAATGCATTAGCTACTCTCACATTGATCACAGCCTGAAAAAGAGACAAATTCAACCTGAGGTCATCTGGTAAAAACATGTGTACTCTTTTGAGGTGCTAGGCCTTCGCCCTGATAGTTAGGGAGGCTATATCACATAGTTAGTGAGTAGATGCCTGGGATTTCCTTTTGTACTGTTTACATGATTACTTTATCTGAACAAAAACCAAATGAAGCTGTTTGAGACCAGTATAAGCCAAAATCCTCTTTGGACTTTAGACTGAACTTGCCTAAGCCCATCTGGTGACCCAATAAGCTAAATCTGTTTACAACACCTATACGATGGCCTTGTGCATGGTTTCAATTAATTGTCAAAATTATTGGTGAAAAGCTGGTTGATTGGTCAGGGTTAACAATTTATCATTTGTGTGGTCAGCGTGCAACACATTGTACACAAACAAAATTCTTATAAATTGCCTTTTCCTGCAAACAAATTTAGAAAGGATGGATATTTATTGGAGCCAGATGACCAGCTTTCCTCCTTCCCATTGTTGGTTTTCTCTGTCATGTTTTAGTACAAAAATAATCTAAAGAAAATGAGAACCAGTTATGGTTCATGTGAGGTTTAATCAGATCATATGTTACATTTATCACAATAATTCTTACAATGAAAGGACGCAATGTAGCTATGATACTACAAATATGTGAAAAATAAATCACAGCTGGAACATAACATACAGTTTTGACCGTGTTTTAGGCTACATTCACACCTCGTTTTCACTCTACGGGTGCAGGATCCGGCTGGGGGAGGGGAAAACCGGGAGTTCCCGTACCCCAGCCGGACCAGCGCTGAAATCCATTTACTTTAATGAGCCGACCAGAGTCAAAAGGGGACTCCGGTCGGCTAATTTTTGACCCGTATTCGGTTTTGTGATCGGACCTAAAACCGTAGTATACAGTGGGCTGGAGGTCAGAACAAGTAAGAAGCAGCTGTGAGGGGGTTGCCTGAGAGTCTGTCTGGGATCACAAGATTAGGAAGTTCCAAAGCTAGGTCCAAGTTATAAAAGAGGAGTTGGGGGGCTCACACTAATAATTTAAATGAAGTATATGCCGAGGTTTCTGCGTTACACGTAACCCCACGTGTAAAAAGTGAATACAATGAAAGTAAAAGGGTTGCAGACCTCAAGGTATAAACTTACTATATAAATGTGGAATGGATCACTTGGTTTACATTAAAAGTGTATATAGTGGTTAAAAAATGGAATAGGGTGATGAGTGAAAATCAGGAGTGTGGTAAATGATATATATATATATATATATATATATATATATATATATATATATGATAGAATATTATGTGGAGACTAGCTGTATAGATAACCATAGAATAATGTTTATTGATTAAATAGTTACATAAATGGTCTCAGCAGGGCCCTTGCTAGAGACCAGTAAAATTGACAGTAAAAATATAACAGTAAAAAATAGTAATAAAAATAGTATAGAAGTTTATATAGCAACGACCTCTGTAGAACTTAGGTTATATTTAGTCAATTCCGTCCGTTTCTGTTATATAACCTGTATTACCGGCAGTCTTATAATAACAGTAGCAATTGGATGGTGTTGTAATCCAGGAAATATTGTAACAGGTATGGATCCAAAAGAGATACTGTAGCAAGTAAAGATTGTTGGTGCTACTGCACCACTCACCGCTCCGTTTAGGTCGGGATGGTAGCCACTGATGTGCTGGGCTCCTCGTCGCAGGCTGGCTTGGCTGGGCAGCCGGCACAATGAATGTGTCTGCCCTGTAGGTCCAGAACCTCCTCCGGTGGGGCACAGATGATTGCTCGGTCTTGTAGATGGAATCACGGCAAACAGGCAGGCTGGTGAGTGGATGCAGGCAATGCTTGTGTGCGCGACAGTGTGCGCACGTCTTGAACAGTGGTCCCGGCAATGGAATTTTTCAAATTTTTCGAGGTGGGGGTGGTCACAGGTGACCAGCTCATCACCCGTGACCGCCCCCACCTTGAAAAATTAGAAAAATTCCATTGCAGGGACCACTGGTCAAGACGTGCGCACGCTGTCGCGCACACAAGCATTGCCTGCATCCACTCACCAGCCTGCCTGTTTGCCGTGATTCCATCTACAAGACGAGCAATCATCTGTGTCCCACCGGAGGAGGTACGGGACCCACCGCGCAGACACATTCATTGTGCACATTCATTGTGCCGGCTGCCCAGCCGAGCCAGCCTGCGACAAGGAGCCCAGCACATCAGGGGCTACCATCCCGACCTAAACGGAGCGATGAGTGGTGCAGTAGCACCAACAATCTTTGCTTGCTACAGTATTGCTTTTGGATCCATACCTGTTACATTATTTCCTGGATTACAACACCATCCAATTGCTACTGTTATTCTAAGACTGCCTGTAATACAGGTTAGATAACAGAAACGTCCGGAATTGACTAAATATAACCTAAGTTATAGGTGGCTACTATATAAACTTCCATACTATTTTTTACTGTCATATTATTACTGTAGATTTTACTGGTCTCTAGCAAGGGCCCCGCTGAGACCATTTATGTAACTATTTAATCAATAAACATTATTCTATGGTTACCTATACAGCTAGTCTGCACATTATATTCTATCATATATATAGGTCCCAGTTATGTTACACAGTTAATCAGTCAACATGTTTGGAAGGTGTTCCTTGTGCTGCTGAGCTTTGAGGAAGTCTTGTTGTATTTGAACTGTTTAGGTCTTAGGTCAGAGGGGCTTTGTAGTCTGGGTGGAGTTGGGAAAGATGCAACAACTGTGATCTGTACAACAGTCTAAGAATGCCATAGTCCATTAGCCAGAAAGGAACCCCTGTAGGAGAAATGGGGTTAAAGAAGAAACGCTCCTCTTGTGTACAGCAAACATTGCTTGTCACAAATTGAGACTAACCTGTGGCAAGTGTGGTCTGTGGGTACTGACCTGAATAAGTCCAGTTGTAGTGTGTAGCTTTTATAGTAAGTTGGAGTAAGGATAGTCCCAAGTAATTGCATAGCAGGTAGTGGTTGCATGATCATGAGGGCTTCAGAGGGGGCTGAACTTACCAATATGGAGTGGCTAGTCAACTCTATGAGAAAAACTCAAACAGGGCAAGCTGAAGGTAGGGGGTAAAATCCCAACAGACTCAAAACAGCACTGTAGCCCTGGTGAAAGTCGACAGCCACTTCAATTTCAAACTGAATCATGGGAGCATTGCACAGTCCCCAGCACTCCTAATAGAGTATTCAAGAAGAGAACCATTGTGTTCAGTAAAATTAAAATCTTAAGCCACTCTTGGATGCCACCACAATCCACTTTTGGATAAACACCATGTATACTGTGCCTTTAAAGGACATGTCCGGTGCTCACTTTTCTTATTGTATCCGTTCCGGGCTGCAAAAAAAAAAGAAAATAAGCTTTCTCTTGCCTGCCTTTGCTCCCCCGGTGCTCCGGTACAGGCGTTCGGTCCCCGGGCTGTATTCTTCTTATTTCCTGTTAGCCCGGCACGTCACACAGAGCTTCAGCCTTTCACTGGCCGAGGCGGGACATCGCTGCGGCCGGTGATAGGTTGAAGCTCCGTGTGACATGCCGGGTTAACAGGAAGTAAGAAGAATACAGCCCGAGGACCGAACACCTGTACCGAAGCACAGGGGGAGCCTAGGCAGTTAAGAGAAAATTTGTTTTCTTTTATTTTTCAGCCCGGAACGGATAAAATAAGAAAAGTGAGCACCGGACATCTCCTTTAAGGCTGCCTACAACAGTCAAACTGTATGTGAAAGTAAAATGAAGTAAAATCATCTGTTCAATTATTTCATCTTTAGTCTGTTTCTCAAGGGGAACTTCAGAACCATTTCTTACATACACAGATTTAGAACCTTTTTATTTTTCTTTATAACACAACAAACAATTCTCTAGCTTTAATATAAAATTATGCAAAATAATGGGGACATGGTATAGGAACATAACTGTAAACTCTGTAAATGTAGAGAAGAAAGTTTGGAGGAGTATCAGACAGCTTTATGCATTACCGACTATTCTAAATCTTTATAAGGGTACTTCCCACACGGCGTATTTTGCTGCGTATTTGCTGTGTATTTGCTGCGTATTTGGTGCTGCGTATTTTCCTACCCATTGACTTCAACAGAGAAAATAAAATACACAGCAGCAAATACGCAGCAAATACGCCGTGTGGGAATGTACCCTTAAAATGACCTATATGTTGTATCTTTGACCTATATTTTGTATCTTTTAACAGTCTTTTCCCTGAACTTTACAATACGGACTTTCTTTTGGTTTACACTTGAAACACCTTAATGGTTGACCCTATTCTGTCTTGCTACTATCTTGCTGTTTGAAATATTCCTAGCCATAAAATTTTCTTTAAAATATAGGAATAACTTGTTTTCATTCAATTAATGATTTTCTATGACTGTCGTTGAATTTTTGACTGGCGTTACAAGAAGTCACATTATGATGCAACGTGTAAACAGCATCCCAGATAAACACATGTTGGGCCTTAGGAATAACCTTACAGCAGGTTGGTTCTTGTTTACACTACAGTGCTATGTCTCTTGGCTGACGGGGATGGCTCTGTTGACTTGTCATTGAACACATATTGGAAGAGGAAAGAAACTGACACCATCTGGCTCGGACACAAGTGACACAGGGGAAGTTGCTAAACTCGAACTCCAGGAGCCTGTTTATGAGTGAATGGCCTTATCAGATGCTTGAAGCCACAAGCCTTTCCATGAATACCGTAGGTTACCGTGCAAAATCCTCTAATCACAGTCCTGATTTAACATAAACTATTTAACAATAAACTATAACCAGGGCTCAAGTCCTGCAGGAACTCATGGGAACGGAGTTCCTGCACTTTTTCCACAGCAGGAACAGATTTCCCATTAGCAGGAGTCCTGCAGGACCAGCCCTTAAAGGGGTACTCTGCCCCTAGACATCGTATCCCCTATCCAAAGGTCCTCAGCAGAGGGACTCCCGCGATCTTGGCTGCGGCACCCCAGACATCCGAAGCATGGACTGAACTTCGCTCGGTGCCGGATGACTGTTAATGCAGGGCAGAGGCTCGTGACGTCACAGTAATGCCCCTCAATGCAAGTCTATGGGTGGGGGCGTGATGGCCTTCACGCCCCTTCCCATAGACTTCCATTGAGGGGCCGTGACATCACGAGCCTCCGGTGCTGCACCCAACGCTCTAAACAAATGCCGGGAGCAGCAGGGAGAACGTGGGGGTCCCAAGTGGCGGGAGCCCGGGATCAGACATCTTATCCCCTATACTTTGGACAAGGTATAAGATGTCTAGTACACCTTTAAGTGGAAATCTTGGGTGAGTTCCCACACTTTTTTTTCCCAGGACTTGACCCCTGACTATAACTGTTGTACTTAAGGATTCAGGGCGTACCTGTATGCCTGTGGGAATCCCGGTCCCCGCCGCTCACTGGGCAGGGACCAGACCAGGATGCCTGCTGAAATCGTTCAGCAGGCATCCCGTGACAATGCCTGGGGGGGTCCGGAGACCCCACATGTTGGCAATCGCCGCAGATTGCCGGTGAATTCACACCGCCGATCTGCTGTGATTTAGGTCATACGGGTCAAGTGTTTTTTTTTTTTATGTTATAATATAATGTTATATAGTTTTCACCCAAGCACACACTCATACACATTTCCCCCGCTCCCCCTACCCCCCCTGCACACATCCCCCCCGCCACCGTAAAAAAAACAAGTAATGGCCTGCCGGGCATATTCGCTGGAGGAGGCATATGCTTTACTTGCTTCCGACCCTGAATCTGCCAGTGAGGACGAGGAAGATCCTACATTCCTGTGTTCTTCCTCGTCCTTCTTATCATCTAACGCTGATGATGAGACCCCTGCACGGCACCGGAGATGCCGCTAGGTGTGGCCATACCCCCTATGATAGTGACTAAGTGTCCTGTCCGACACTAGTACGAGTGGCTGGAGCCCCCTTCCGGTGATCCTGTCTGGAGCCCCTAAGAGGGATATCAGCCACGGATTCCTGAGTTTGTTGGCGACTCACGAATCCAGATTGACATAGTTGGCTAAACTGAAATTGACTTTTTAAGTTTTTATTTCAGTGAAAAAATTCATTGCCCACCACCCTGATTCGTTTTTTGACTAGGTCCAATGACTGGTATGCTGTTAATGCAGCCGAAATGAGGACATTTTGGGGCCTCGTGCAGCATTTGGGCCTAGTCAAAAACCAAGTGTCAGGCAGTACTGGAGCAGGGACATCCTCTACCAGACCCCGCTTTACAGTATTGCCATGACACAGAGGCGGTTCGAGGCCATTCTGAAATGCCTGCATTACACTGATAATGCGGCATGTATCACCCCCCGCCCAAAGAGATCCTATCTATGACCGACGTTACAAAGTGAGAAAGTGAGGCCAGTCATAGATCACGTTGGGGCCAAATTTTTGGAGGCCTAAGTACCCCTCAGGGAGCTCTCGGTTGATGAGTCTCTTATCAGTTTTAAGGGGAGACTCATCTTCCGCCAATATATTCCCTCGAAGCGGGCGCAGTATGACGTGAAACTCTACAAACTACAAAGTGTACCTCCGGGTACACTTACAAGTTTAGAGTATATGAGGGACAAGATTCCCGTATTGAACACCCAGAATGTCCCCCCACTCTGGGTGTTAGTGGGAAAATTGTTTGGGACCTTGTGCAACCATTGCTGGATAAAGGTCACCACCTTTACGTGCATAACTTTTATACCAGCATCCCTCTGTTCACATCCCTTGCCGCCAGATCCAGGTCCACTTGTGGGACCGAGCGTAAGAACCAGAGACACCCACTAAATTTGATCCAGACACCTATGACCAAGGGTGAGTCCCGTACCCTTACCCATAAAAACCTGTTGCTCGTCAGGTATAAGGATACAAGGGATGTCCTTATGCTGACCACAATTCATGGTAATAGCAGCTCACCTGTCCCTGTGCGAGGTACCATAACAATGGTCCTCAAGCACGATTGTATTCTGGACTACAATCGGTATATGGGGGGAGCTGATCTCTCTGATCAAGTCCTCAAGCCATACAATGCCATGCGGAAAACATGGGTATGGTACAAAAAAGTTGTGGTCTACTTGGTACAGGACAACGCTTCTGTACTGTCCCAGTACCATTGCAAAACAGGGACATACCTCCAGTACTAAGAAGAAGTCCTAAAGGTTCTGGTCTTTGGTGACCCAGAAAGAACAGGCCAGAGTTCCCAAGGAACTGAAGTTATAGGTTCCAGGATCGTTATGGGTTCCAGCAAACATTTCCAGTTGAGGTCCCCCATACTGGAAAGAAGGGACGATCCCAGAAAAAATGTGGAGTGTGCCACAAGAGGGGGATACGGAAGGACACCACCACTCAATGTGACACTTGCCCTGATCATTCGGGCCTCTACATTAAAAACTGCTTCAGAGAGTATCACACTTCCATGGAGTACAACATTTTCCCTATTTATTTAAATTTTCCATAATTTGACCCCAATGTACCAAGTCCAAGTACATTCTTAAATTTATTCATGATAAGACCTCTGGGGGTATTTTTTCTAAAAATGGGACATGAGTCACTATAATCACTCTCTCTCGCCACCTGAGCGGGGTCGGCAACAGGTTAGGGTCAGCCGCACACATCACATTCCCAGAATGATGATTCAGAGCATATGGTTTGGGGTGTGCATATTTTTTTTAGTTTTGGCTATGCTCTGGGTCATTCTTGGAACATAACCTATTTTATAATTTTACGGCCCAATGTACCCCACTTTATTAACTAAGTGTACCCCATGTAACACTCCTTGAGGGGAGGTCCCGCTGCTGGCTCCAGGCCCCTGACTGCTCTCCTGCTCTTCCGAGACCTGGTGTGCACCCGCAGAGCTGTTTTCCCCCAAATATGAGGTATGTCCTTACTCCGAAGAAATGTATTTACAAATTGTGGGGGGCATCCAAAGACCAAGCTGTTTAACAAAAACGCGTTTGGGGCTACTGTCGTAGTCACAGGTTCCTTCTGTGACTCCTACCTGTCTTAACTCCATTGGTATGGGGTGGCATACCTGTGACTTAGGAACATCCTATTTGTGGATGTATCCTTATCCGCATTTGTGATCCTATTTTAGCCCAAGCAGTCAAGCAATATATGTTTTTGGTACAATTGTATTATGATACATATCCTTATACACACCTGCACAATTATGAGACATCTTTATTATTGCTCTCACCTCCTACGCTTCTGTCTGAGAATTTTCAAATTCTTCATGAAATTTTGGAATTTTTCACCAAGAAATGATGCAAGTATCGGCAAAAAATTACCACTATGTTAAAGTAGAATATGTCACAATCTCAGAATCAAATCAATAAGTAAAAGCATCCCAGAGTTACTATTGATAGTGGTCAGATGTGCAAAAAATGCTCTGGTCCTTAAGGTGATAATGGACTTGGTCCTTAACCCTTTAACGACCACGGACGTAAATGTACTTAGCGCACCAGGACATACATTTATGTCCTGTGTATGACCGCGAGCATTGGAGCGATGCTTGCGTCATACACTGCAGGTTCCGGCTGCTATCAGCAGCGGGGGACCCACTGATAATGGCCAACATCCGCGATCGCGCAGATGTCCACCATTAACCCCTCAGATGCCGTGATCAATACAGATCATGGCATCTGCGGCAATGTGCATGTTAAAATAGATGATCGGATCGCCCACAGAGCTGCCACGGGGATCCGATCATCTGTAATGGCCGCCAGAGGTCCCCTCAACGGCCTCCGGCCGGCTCCAGGGATCTTCTGCTCTGGTCTGAGATCAAGCAGACCAGAGCAGAAAATCGGCGATAATACTGATCAGTGCTACGTCCTATGCATAGCACTGGACAGTATTAGCAATCAACTGATTGCTATTGATAGTCCCCTATGGAGACATAAAAAGTGTAAAAAGAAAAGTTGAAAAATTCAAAAATATTAAGTTAAAAAAAAAAGTGAAAAATCCCCTCCCCAATAGAAATGAAAATTGTCCCTTTTTCCCATTTTACCTCCCAAAAAAGTAAAAATTTTTTTTTATAAACATATTTGGTATCGCCGTGTGTGTAAATGTTCGAACTATCAAAATATAATATTAATGATCCCGTTGGTTGAACGGCGTAAACGTAAAAATAGTCCAAAAATGAAAAAGTTATAAGTGGTCAAAACAGGGCGATCTTATATTACTGATTTTGTACAAAAAGTTTGCGATTTTTTTTAAGCGGTACAAAAATAGAAAAGTATCTAGCCATGGGTATCACCCTCTAAAGTGTGCAAAATTGTGGTTTTCATTTAAATTTTCTAACAAGGTTTCATTACAAAGTACAATTGGTCACGTAAAAAAGAAGCCCTTATATGGGTCTGTAGATGGAAATATAAAAGAGTTATGGATTTTAGAAGGCAAGGAGGAAAAAAAGAAAACGCAAAAATAAAATTGGCCTGGTCCTTAAGTAAGGTCAAATTGGGCTTGGCCCTTAAGGGGTTAAATGGACACTGTCAGATACAAAAACTTTTTATATGTTGTACATCTTGGCAAAACATTAACATTTCTACTATACTTCAAAAGAAAATGTTATTTCCTTTTTTATAGAAATTATGGCTTATAAAATCACGGCTTTGTCTAAGCTGAAACACAGGCATTGACAAAGTCCAGTAAGTGAGGGTGGGCTAGCACCCTTCTGTGCTCTTCCCTGTCTCATAGGACAGGAGAGAGCACAGAGGAGTGCTATCAGACAGGAGAGAGCACAGAGGAGTATTATCACACAGGAGAGAGCACAGAGGAGTCCTATCAGACAGGAGTACAGAGAAGTACTATCAGACAGGAGAGAGCACAGAGGAGTCCTATCAGACAGGAGAGAGAAAAGATCAGTTTTATCACACAGGAGAAAGCACAGAGAAGTACTATCAGACAGGAGAGAGCACAGAGGAGTGCTATCAGACAGGAGAGAGCACAGAGGAGTATTATCACACAGGAGAGAGCACAGAGGAGTCCTATCAGACAGGAGTACAGAGGAGTACTATCACACAGGAGAGAGCACAGAGGAGTACTATCAGATAGGAGCACAGAGGAGTACTATCATACAGGAGAGAGCACAGAGAAGTACTATCAGACAGGAGAGAGCACAGAGGAGTCATATCAGACAGGAGAGAGCACACAGGAGTACTCTCAGACAGGAGTGAGCACATATAAGTACTATCAGACAGGAAAGAGCACAAAGGAGTGCTATCAGACAGGAGAGAGCACAGACAAGTACTATGAGAAAGGAGAGAGCACAGAGGAGTACTATCAGACAGGAGAGAGCACAGAGGACTACTATCAGACAGGAGTACAGAGGAGTACTATCACACAGGAGAGAGTACAGAGAAGTACTATCAGACAGGAGAGAGCACAGAGGAGTCATATCAGACAGGAGAGAGAACAGAGGAGTACTCTCAGACAGGAGTGAGCACATATAAGTACTATCAGACAGGAAAGAGCACAGAGGAGTGCTATCAGACAGGAGAGAGCACAGACAAGTACTATCAGAAAGGAAAGAGCACAGAGGAGTACTATCAGACAGGAGAGAGCACAGAGGAGTACTATCAGACAGGAGAGAACATAGAGGAGAACTATCAGACAGGAGAAAACACAGAGGAGTCCTATCAGACAGGAGAGAGCACAGCAGTATTATCAGACAGGAGAGAGCACAGAGGAGTACTATCACACAGGAGAGAGCACAGAGGAGTCCTATTAGACAGGAGAGAGCACAGAGGAGTCCTATCAGACAGAAGAGATCACAGAGGAGTATTATCACAAAGGAGAGAGCACAGAGGAGTGCTATCAGACAGGAGACAGCACATGAGTACTATTAGACAGGAGAGAGCACAGAGGAGTCCTATCAGACAGAAGAGAGCACATGAGTACTATCAGACAGGAGAGAGCACAGAGGAGTACCATCACACAGGAGAGAGCACAGAGGAGTACTATCACACAGGAGAGAGTACAGAGGAGTCCTATCAGACAGGATAGAGCATAGAGGAGCCCTATCAGACAGGAGAGAGGACAGAGGAGTATTATCCCAAAGGAGAGAGCACAAAGGAGTACTATCAGACAGGAGAGAGCACAGAGGAGTCCTATCAGACAGGTACACAGAGGAGTACTATCACACAGGAGAGAGCACAGAGGAGTATTATCACAAAGGAGAGAGCACAGAGGAGTACTATCAGACAGGAGAGAGCACAGAGGAGTGCTATCAGACAGGAGAGAGCACAGGAGTACTATCAGACAGGAGAAAGCACAGAGGAGTACTATCACACAGGAGAGAGCACAGAGGAGTACTATCAGACAGGAGAGAGTACAGAGGAGTCCTATCAGACAGGAGAGAGCACAGAGAAGTATTATCACAAAGGAGAGAGCACAGAGGAGTGCAAAGTTCACAGACACTTGTCCAGCTCACCAAAACCCCTCCAATGTGCACGGATCGGTGTCCAGCCAACACCCAATAGTGGAACAAAGAGGAGTGCTATCAGACAGGAGAGAGCACAGAGGAGTACTCTTAGAAAGGAGAGAGCACAGAGGAGTGCTATCACACAGGAGAGCGCACAGAGGAGTCCTATCAGACAGGTGAGAGCAACGAGGAGTATTATCACAAAGGGGAGAGCACAGAGGAGTGCTATCAGACAGGAGAGAGCACAGTAGTACTATCAGACAGGAGAGAGCACAGAGGAGTACTATCACACAGGAGAGAGCACAGAGGAGTACTATCACACAGGAGAGAGCACAGAGGAGTACTATCACACAGGAGAGAGCACTGAGGAGTACTATCACACAGGAGAGAGCACTGAGGAGTACTATCACACAGGAGAGAGCACTGAGGAGTACTATCACACAGGAGAGAGTACAGAGGAGTCCTATCAGACAGGTGAGAGCAACGAGGAGTATTATCACAAAGGGGAGAGCACAGAGGAGTGCTATCAGACAGGAGAGAGCACAGTAGTACTATCAGACAGGAGAGAGCACAGAGGAGTACTATCACACAGGAGAGAGCACAGAGGAGTACTATCACACAGGAGAGAGCACTGAGGAGTACTATCACACAGGAGAGAGCACTGAGGAGTGCTAGCCCACCCTCACTTACTGGACTTTAGTCATGAAATAATATGATGTAATAATAATATGATAATATGATGACTCAGCACATACAACAGACGTAAAACAAACCTATTAGAATAATAGGTCAATGCTTTAGGAAGCCTGGGAGATCAGCTACTATCACTGTGGAAACTGCAACTGCCCAAAGGTTTACAAATGTAAAATTGTACTTCTATACGAATGAATGGCCACCAGTTGTTATGGCTCTATGATCTAGAATGAGTCCTACTCTAATATGTTTTCATGAGACAATCCATTTAAAGCATTTATCCTGTGTCCACACTGGAGTGACAATCAAGCAGGCATGCTACCACTCCATTTACTCTCTATGGGACTGACAAAGATAGCCAAGCACAGCACTTAGAGAAGCCAAGTACCAATTACTAGGAAGCCATTAGTAGCTAAAGGACATCTGCAGCAAACAAAACTTGTCCTCTATGCACAGGATAGGGGATAAGTTTCTGATCGCAGGGGGTCCGACCGCTGGGACCCCCCGCGATCTCCCAAACGGGGCCCCTGCATTGCCGTGTGTGCATCGGCTAATGCGCGTAGCCTCGACCTCACTGAGTTCGACGGTACACCCCTCCATGCCCCCTCCCCAAACAGCTCTATGGGAGAGGCGGGGAGCCACCTCTCCCATAGAGATACATGGAGGAGGCGAGTTGGCCGCAACGTTATGCTTGTTTTAAGGACATTACATCAAAGTTGGGTCAGCCTGTAGTGTGGTTTTCCACTTTGATTTTGAGTGTGACTCCATATCCAGACTTCCATGGGTTAATAAATTTGATTCCCATTGATAATTTTTGTGCGATTTTGTTGTCAGCACATTCATCTATGTAAAGACGAAAGTATTTCATACGATTCAACTTCACATGAAGAGACAAATAGCGAAGCGCTCACCGTTTCGGATTAGAGGAAGATCAAATCGAACATATTCCTCCACGGAACACGATTGATCCTTGCAGGGAGGTGGCAGATGACTCCGGGGGGAGCTCAGACATCTGAGCTCCCCCCGGAGTCATCTGCCGCGTCCCTGTTAGGACCAATCATGTTCAGTGGATGAATATGTCCGATTTGATCTGCCTCTAATCCGAAGCGGTGAGCGCTTCTCTATTTGTCTCTTCATGCGAAGTTGTATTGGACACTATCTGCTTTCAGCGTGTAGTGCCACCCTATCACCTGTACCTATCCGTTGTTATTCAGGATTTGTGATGTCTGTGAATTGTTATGGTGTTGATTGTTAGCGGCAGTGCTGGTTAAATTTACTTTTCTCTTTGTGAAAACATATTTCATACGATTAGTTCATTCATTCAGATCTAGGATGTGTTATCTTAGAGTTCCCTTTATTTTTTTGAGCAGTGTATATCTTATATAGACACATACTATATGATAGGCACACTCTTCATAAGAGTACATATCTCTGATACGTCTAGATCCTCCACAAACAGCCTGAGGAATCCACTAACCATATAACTCAGTAGCATGAATAAGCAAGTATGTTTTATTATTAAATAAATAAATAAAATACTTCCATTTAAAATAAAGAAATCAAATGTAAACTCGAAAAGCATGTTTGCATTTTTGCCTTGTTTGCCATTACATTCAGAGTAAAACATGAATGCAATAGCAATATGCATGACATTGGTCAGCAGGGCAACTGTCCTGCTCGGTAACATTTTATTAGTGTAGCGGTGCCACTGAGCTATTTATGAATGAGCCCAGCATACTGCATGAGCAACTGTTCAGCCATATTAGATTTCAGTCTTGGAATGGTGAATTCATTGCAAGTGCGGGACAATACACACATCGAGAAAACTGTGATTTGCAGCAGTAAATATGTATAGGATTGAGAAAGAGTACAGTGTTTATATATCTGTCTTTGTGTTATAGGAAATGCATACAATAATATCATAATTATTCACAAGTACAGCTGCTAGCTGCTTTTATGCCTGCTGCTACATGTACAGTGAACTTTTGTGCAGCAGCAGATGCCATACTGCATTACAAATTGTATTCTTTGGAAAATAGGGTTTAATGTTTTCATAGTAAAGAAAAACGAAAAAAAAACTCTGTGAGGCTACTGTGCACTATTTACTTAATGTAATTTAGTACTGACAAATTATTTTCTATTTTAAAACGTACCCGTCAGATCAAACAAAAAAACATTTTTTTTTAAATACATCACTTGGTACCTAATCCTGACCATGTACATCTAATTTTTTTGTGTCCTTAACCTATATTTATTTTTTTTATTACACTTTTAATTTAGCTCACTAGTCTGAATTCCTCTCAAAGGGAGGGGGCGTGGCCTCACTGTGCAGGTCTCCGCCCCCTCCCTCAGTATGCTGTCTGCTCACATCTCCTTTAGCATTAGTAAAACTACAACTCCCAGCTTGTCCTCACTGACAGTAGCGGGACACAAGATGACAGTGGGAGGATTTTTCCTCCAGCTGTGAGCCCTGCGACCACAGATGTCAATCAAGGAAGTGTGTCCATGACATAGGTGATGAAGCATGGACACAGCAGGACTAGTTATTATGTGTCCAAGCAGGCAGGGGGGGGGGCAGTTCTTTGCATTGGTTTTGCATGCTTTACAACATATGAAAAGTTTTTGTATTTGACAGTGCCCATTTAGGTTTTTTAGAGAGGAAAGATTATGCATGGATTTCCATCATTTCGGTGGATAAAAGTGAGATTATTGTGACTCAGAGCTGCGCTTTTCTCTTATTAAGTCATCTACGTATGCACCCAATAAACAGCCATTCCTGGAGATGTTACATTGGTTCATTTTTTTTAACTGACAAATGAACAAGGGAAGTCAGTTAATTGAAATATATTGAAGAATATGCAATGGCATGGTATCAGCCATGTAACATGCCACTACACTCTGTTGAGATAAGCAGCCAGCAAGAAAGATAGAGATGGTGGTATTACACAAAATACCCCTATATATGCGCATTATTGTTTAAAGCTTTATTATTCTCAAAAATTGAATCCTTGGAATGCGCCTACAAAAAACACCCCTGTGACATTATGACAAGAGTAATTTCTACCAAAATTCTTTACTTGTGTATAGAAAATGACATTAAGCTCAAGTGAACATTAGAAAAAAAGGGGTAGGTGTAGCTCACTCAGGTATTCTATCCTGAGGTTAACTGGATTGGTCTAAATCCCAAAAAGACCTGATAAAGTGGAAGAGCATACATAATTAATAATTATATAGGACCAGTCCTCAAGGATAATGAGTATAGGTGGCAAAGTAGAATGAGGAAAAATGAGTGATATAAATTATTGTGATACACATAGATGTGATAAAGATAGATGTGAGGGAAAAAATGACATAAAATGACATATAAGTTAATAATTAAAGATGAATAAGGTTATTAATAAAAGTTAGTGGATGATATTGATATAATATCGTATAAATGAGGATGGACAGGTTCTGGCCATCCCCATTTATACAATATAATATCATCCACTAACTTTTATTAATAACCTAATTCATCTTTAATTATTAACTTCTATGTAATTTTATGTCATTTTTCCCCTCATATCTATCTTTATCACATCTATGTGTATCACACTAATTTATTTCACTCATATTTCCTCATTCTTCTTTGCCACCAATACTCACTATCCTTGAGGACTGGCCGTATATAATTATTTATTCTACATACTCTTCAAATGAACATTAACTTAGTCAACAAGATATGAATTTACACCTGTGACTTTTGTATCCCACCATTCTTGCAGTGTACACAGACTTTAATATGTGTCATCGCCTTGAAAATGATTGCTGCTATGACATACAATACCATTTCAATGGAAATAAATTCCATTCCCTAGAATTTCTGTACGAACAGGTATTTACTCATCATATGTCAGAGTTGTGTTTAAACTGATTGTTCTCCTTTTTATCTGTCTTGAAAGGAGGCTTGTCATAATAAAAAGAAAGAAAAATAGTAAAATGCCAATTTTTTTCAGCTAATTTATCATAATAAATAATATAATGATGGGCATAAAACTAGACAGTGCATGTATAACTGTGTACGTGATAAGGGTGGGTAACCATTGTGTATCTGCTGGAGTGGGATATCTTTGGAGTTAAATAAAGATATGCAATGACCCCAAAAGTCAGTTTAAAAACGATTTCAAAGAACCCAGTTTGGAAAACAAACATTCATTGGTATGTAATAAGGATGGCATGGCTCACATTTTCCCTTACTTTGAATGTCAAAACAACTTTGTATGTCCTGATAATCTTTTTTGGCTCAAGAAAAGCATGTAAGTAGTTAGTGCTTATTAACCCTAACACGACATTTCTAGAATTCCCTATACTTTGGCACAAACAATGGCAGATGGTGCTGAGAAGCAACAAGAAAATGGATAAAAAACTATGCAATTCAATTGTTTTCCCTTTTATAGCAGGACATCCAAATGGACATGTTATGCACCTTGTAAGCATGGATGTATGTGTAAAAATGGGAGGATGTACAGTATTTTTAAACATATGAACAGGTTTGTGTTTGGTTGAGAAAAGTACAAATTGGCATTACTGGAATTATTCCCATATAGCTAAAATAGAAAGGAACATTTAACATAACACTAATCTATAGAATGCTGTGAGGGATTAGAAGAACTTCTTTATAAAGCTCAATTCAATGGATACACCGGGCATGTGACTCAGATATTTGCAGATAGGGCTTCAGAATCACAGCCTTTTGAATATAGAGAAGACAAATGACAGCTTGTCAAATGAATGAACCCTGTCTTGTACACTCCCTTTCATTCCAAGAAGAGCTTTACTAAGATCCATTAACAGGTAACTACTAAAATAATGAAAAAGCATCATAAAGTCTTCATGGTCTGAGCTGTAGCTAGGCACTTATTCGCCTGAGGTAAAACACCAAAGTGCCAACACCATACATATATACATACCTATAATACAACAGCACACATTCACATTGACAGTACCGCAATACCACACAACGAAGATAGTACCTCTATACCACACACATGCACAATACCACTACGCTGCACACAAACATACTATACAAGCTATAACATGCTATACAGCACAAATGCATAGTTCTTCTTATATACACATATATAAAGCCCTGCTAAATAATACACACAAGTCTGTCAGCAATAAGTTAGGCTAGGTTCACATTATGACACATTTGTCCCTTAGAGACACAGATAAGGGTAATTTTCTCAACCAATGTGTTTTATCTCGGACTCAAAACTGTTACAAGCCACTTTTCTCAGTCCGAGCTTTGTATATGCTCAGAAATGACCCAAATCTAGTCACTAACTGACTACGTTCAAGTCATTGATATGAATGGGGATCATGCCTGTCCTGAGCACAGACAAGTCGGTGTGTCATTTTGACATTTTCCTGACGTACCTGTGCTGACCTGTGCTGACATTTTCCTGACGTACCTGTGCTGACTGTAATTCTCTTGTTAAACCTTATCATATTCTGGTGCACCTAGATGATGATTTACTTTATTATATTCCCATTCCAACATTACTTTGTTCTCCTTGAAACATTAAAAAGCTACCATCATTGTAGCTCCTACACAACATGCTCTAACAATAACCCCTCAAAGACTGTGATCCTTTCATCTAGCCATGCTAGACAAAATATGGGCATAAAGTCTTGTCATCGATGTTACCATGTACTTGTTATTAACAGAGTAATTGCTGGAAAAAGTCAGCAAGAATAAAGAGTGACAGCAGTACATTACGGCCCTATAGGTACCCTATTGCAGCTCCAGAAACAGTATATACATAATATAGAAGAATGCATGTATGTTAACAAGTATTCAAATTATTCTAGTCAAATGAATGAAAGAAATGTAAATCCAAAAGGGATTTTTCCGTGTTCAGCCAGGAATAGATTTAAAAAGTGGTGAATTCTCAGTCTATACTTTATGCTTGTCCTTCATTTATGATCCATTCCTGGCCTTGGCTTTAAAAACTGCATCAAAAAGCCTGAACATGGGAACACGTACAAATTGTATATATCCCCAGATAAAGATATGTTCCAGCTGTATCTCAGGTACGATATTACACAAATTGCTAGCTGTTTTTCCCAAGACATTTATAATATACTCTTTTTTTTCTGTAAAGTTTTCCTACATCATGAGCATAAACAAAAGCCAACTGCATGTCTGGGAATAAAAATCTGGGAACAAAAGGAGAAGTGAATACATTATGATGAAGCTTGGGGAAATGAACCTTGCCATACAAATGTTTCTAATTTACAAACACTAAAGTACATCTAAAAACAAAGGGCAAGTAAAAAAAAAAAAATGGAAGTGGGAGTTTGGGAGGAATCCAAACTTTTGCTTTCTTTGGACGATTGCAAGGATGAGCCTTCTGGCTGTAGAGCTACACAACCTCTATGAAACTCATCTGTTCACCCTGGGGTATTGGGTGACCTCTAGGTCCTGCTGGAAGGGTTTTATAATTCCCTCATGCAGATTGGCAAATTCTGACCCACACTAGTCTCCATTTCCCTTTCACTTTAGAAAAAAATTGAGTCTTTGACAGCTCCTGGGGCATATGTGTGCTGCAACATGTAAAGAACCCAATATAAATGTATAGAATAGTTTCACTACTACAATCAGTCACAGTTCCTGTAAGTAGATCACCAAACATAGTCCTCCCAAAAATAGGATTTCTGCATGTCACAAATAAATTTGTTGTTGCATTTCGTCATTGCAATTACAACAACTTCATAGAAACTCTAACACCCTCTAGCATGCAGGCATCATAACCCATTTAAGCCTCATTTAAGGGTCAACAGATAGGACATTAGATGCAAAAGATCCAGTTGTAGCATTGAGTTTTCTCATTAATTCCCACCAGAATGCCCTGACATATATGAAGCCAGTCTTCGGGTGTTGGTTAAGCTGTGGGGTATATCATTGTTAGATATAGGTTGACATAAATTTTAGCACATGTACGTGTGATTTACCATACTCATAGTTCGAGATATGTGGGCTTTTCCACCACCAAACAGATGTGGACTCACTAACTGTATTCCTCAATATGAAAGGCAATAGCTATTGCCACGTACAATTGCCAACATGACACCATTAGGTGGCAAGACAAAAACTGTATTTGATTTACACAGCTCAAATGACAGAATCCTAAAATATGAAGAGGTAAAACTCGAATAAAGTGGATATTATTATGAACGGTGATCGTGCCAAGTGTAGTGTAGTAGAGATAACTGGTGGTGAAACTGAAGATAACATATAGATAACATAGAGCACAAAGCTGTATGTTCTAGTATTTAGCTTCTCTTTTAAAATGCTCCTCTAATGATTTCTTACAGGAGAGGACACCCAGCACTGGGGCAGATTTTCTCCTTATACAATGAGTATCAGGATCACTTAACTTGCAGGTCCTGCCCACATCATGTAAGACGCTATTCCTTCTAGTAAGAATTAGCATAGGAGAGCAGTGCTACAATGTACACATGCATACACACAAATGCACTACTGCACTCATTATGACTGCCAGTCCTGTGTGGTAACCATCAAAGGATTCCAGGGGCCTAGTAAGGCATGACCCTTTCTTCCTAGGTTAAATCAAGCTGTCTCTCTGTGGAGCCCTCCACATTTTCACACTGTCTCCACAACCAGTGCCTAACTACTGTAACTAATCTGCCACATCCCACTGTGCCCGGTATAGCTTTTGTCACTTCTCTAAGCACCTTTGTGTTCTTTCAGCTCATTCACACTCAGGGAAAATCTTTGTAGTCTGGGCTACTGAGCGCACTATGACATTTCCAAAATAAGATATAACAGATGGGGCATCATGTTCTATACTGATAAGTTTATGTAAAAGACAAAACTTGTGTAAAGGTCATTTAATAATGTTAATTCATATTACATGCATTTAATAGAAATAGGCATAATTCTGCTTTAACTTTTTATAAGCTTTTAGGGTCAGTATCCCTGGGTTTGCATGACCATTCGCCATCATGCATGAACTTTAGATGCACCCAACTGCATTTATGAGTAGGCTATATGTGCAGTTCTGGAAAAAAGAAGCAAATACACACAAGGGAAAAAAAGAACACGTGCAGTAAAAAGTATTGAAATTGTATGGCAAGATGGTCTCCTGAAGCAACAAATCAATGGGAATCCCAGTGAAAGCTGCCTTAAGAACTAGGCTTATGCAGAGTGCCGATTGTTTTATTAGTTTCTTGTATAGAAATGGGATATGTGTTCTGGGATTTTTCCCAAAATGTAGCACGCTCTGGGTATTATATTTTTTCTGTATTTAAAGGAGTACTCCTCCCCTAGACATGTTATGCCCCATCCAAAGTATAGAAGATAATATGTCTGATCGTGGAGGTCCTGATGTCTGATTGGGACCTCTGCGATCTTGGCTGCAGCACTCCGGACATCCGGTGCATGGAGCGAACTTCGCTCTGTGCCGGATGACTGGCGATGCGGGGCAGAGATTGGCGACATCACGGCCACGCCCTGCTCACGATGGCCGTGACATCAGGAGTCTCCGCTGCTGCACCCGATGCTCTAAACGAACGCAGTGTGCAGCAGGGAGATCGCGGGGGTCCCCAGCGGAGGGACGCCACAATCAGACATCTTATCCCCCATCCTTTGGATAGGGGATAAGATGTCTAGGGCGGAGTACCCCTTTAATCCCACTGGCTTCCCTACTGACCTAAAAATAATAATAATAAAAAAAAAAAAAACAGCACCAACATTCTTATAAAAAATTTAACTAAAATGCATGGTGTTTTTTTTTACACATGTACAGAAATGCTGAAAAAATAGTAAGGACCATTGTGTACACATATTAAAAGTACATTTTACTGTGAAATACTTTGGGAAAATCAAATGTTTTTTTTTTTAAAAAACATGACGGCTGTCAGTAAAGAGTTAAAGAGCCGTGTCTAACTCCTCTCCTGGCTTTCGCAGACATGACTTCAGAAATGTAGCACCTCTCTTCAAAGTAAATGATTTGACAGTAAACAAATTAATTTGCCATTAAATGTCCAGGGATTTCCACATGACCTCATGCACACAAATGGGGATTTGGGTGACACTGATCTCTAATAGGCCACCTATAGAACTTCATGGGCCCACACTGTACCTCTACGCACCTCCAACTTAATATGATGGAATGCTGAAAGCAACCACTTAGCAGTCCATTATTGTATGGGGCTCTGCGGTATTACTCATAAGCGAAATTCTCTTATTTGCCAAATTGGCAACAAGTCTTCACAGTTATGGAAGATAAAAAGAAAGATCTGTATAAATCATCTGACTAGCTGCTCTACAAAGACATCCTTAGGGAAGGAAAGCATTGTTATTTTATAGCACACCTCGTGTGTCTGATAAACTGGGTATATGACCTAATAAGAACCCCGTGCAGGGACATGTACTACTGCCCCATCCCAGCGTCTAACCTGTATTAGGTATTAAGCTCACTGCTGACATGTCAGACGATCCGTGTTGAGTCACAGACAATAACTTGGATGCCAGAGGAAATAACAATTATAGTCTTTCTTTTATGCTATAAATTAGTACCAACTTTTCTGACTGTAATAAGCGAGAAACTGCTAGAGCCCACAGCAAATATTTTTTTATCAACAATTTTTATGTAAATGTAGATTTACAATAAAACATTAAAATTTTCTACTGTTCACAATGTTACAACTTTATGGAATAGCTCAGTCTTCTGCAGATAAACATATCCTCTGTATATCTGTGGAGGCCTCCACTGGATAATGGAGGGGTTTATAAATACCACTACATGCCCCCCCCCCCATCCTAGTCACTGCACTCAACACAACACCCACCCCTCTGAAGGATTGACTCAATCGTCAGAGGGGCTACAGAGCCCTATAACTCAGGAAAGGGGGGGAGGTACATTATTTCGTTTGATCACAGGTCATCTTTAAGTAGAATATGGGGCTCTAGTACTGTATAAATAAAGCTAACTGATCACAGAATGGGCTTATTGTAGGTTATGCATCAAATCACATTGCAAGAGATTTAGGGTACATTCACACGTACAGTGTTGGCTGCAGATTTGGGGCTATGTTCAATTATTTTGTTACATTGATTTACACAGCATCAAATCTGCAGCAAACATGGTACATGTATATGAACCCTCAGTAGATACAAGGACAGGAATAAAAGCTTTATAGGAGTGTAACAGAGCACCAGTTAGCTAAATTGTGCTGAGCTGCAGCTCTAGACAGAGTCATATGCTGAAATTATACTACTTTAAAAAAAAGTTGTCAAGACAGGGAGAAAGTGGCAGGCCTAACCTACTATAATGTATGGCTGAAATTGGTGTAAATTATAGCAGAAATCTAGACCAGCTTGTAGCTGCCTTAGAATTCAATGTGTGGCACATAGACAGTAAAAGATGTTGTAAATGTATCAGTCTATGTGTGCTTACTATATATGGTATTTACTCCAGTGCACTCTGCTTTAAAGGGGTACTCCGGTGGAAAACAATATTTTTTTTTTTTTATCAACTGGTGCCAGAAAGTTAAACAGATTTGTAAATTATTAAGAAAGCATGTAGATGCCAGCGATTAAGAAACTTCACCTTTATTAAATCCACGTTAAAAACATCGACATGGAGAGACTTCAATATGACAACGATTAAAATCCCAGGAATCAGCGCCAAGCTTGGCGCTGATTCCTGGGATTTTAATCGTTTGTCATATTGAAGTCTCTCCATGTCGATGTTTTTAACGTGGATTTAATAAAGGTGAAGTTTCTTAATCGCTGGCATCTACATGCTTTCTTCATATCCTTGGAGGACTATTTTGTCGTGCGGTGGCCGGGTGAGCTGACTATCTTCCATTTTGCAGATTTGTAAATTACTTCTATTTAAAAATCCTAATCCTTCCAGTACTTATGAGCTGCTGTATGCTCCACGGGAAGTTGTGTAGTTCTTTTCTGTCTGACCACAGTGCTCTCTGCTGACACCTCTGTCCGTGTCAGAGCAAGAGCAAATCCCCATAGCTCTGGACAGTTCCTGACATGGACAGAGATGTCAGCATACTGGAAATAGAAGTAATTTACAAATCTGTTTACTTTCTGGTACCAGTTGATTTTTAAAAACAACTAAATTGTTTTCCACCGGAGTGCCCCTTTAAGACTCATGTTTGCAATGTTCTTAATACATTTTCCCATGTATCCATTTTTTGGACACTTAACATACAGAGTCATGAGTGTCATTAACTGTGGTGTTGAAGGATGGGATTACTGAGTATATGCATGTATACTATATGTATTACCAACAATTCAAAAACTGCCTAAGATTGCACCACAACAGTGTGTTAGGCTGTATCAGTGTATCAAGTAAATCTGGCACATCTTACCATTACTACTACACATCTTGTACCACATTTTAGGTGGCATGGTTAAGACAAGGCTTTTTTGGTGCATACTATTGAAATTTAAGCATGCCCCTTGTCATCCCCTTTTTCGGGGGTCACGCTCCTTTTTAAAAATTTGCCGAGCAGGGCACAAACCAAGCAAAATTGTTTTTAAATTGTGAGCTGTACCACTTTTTCAACCAAACTGCCCATTCTTTTCCCCTTTTTCAACCAAACCAAGCCCATCTGTTCACTCAAATTACCATTCTATGTTTCTAGTGAATATTTGGACATAGCCTTCAACAAAGACCAAGTAGTATGCTAGCTGCATCAGAATGTTAACACATTTTTAGTGCATTAAAGGATAAAATGAAAATGGAATCACACGGAGGGCTAGAGTCTTGTAAGAGTGGGTGGTGAAGTGGAGGAGATGTTAGTGATGTTGTGGTTAGAAAGGCCTCTGGAAAGCATCTCATTCCAACTCGGAGCCAAGTGATAAAAAGTGTTGCTGGGAGGTAAATGTGTAAAGACAGTGTGCGGAGGAGGTCGGAGGGGAATTGGATGACTCTCTAACTGGCACCAAACCATAAGAATCAAACACAAGCCTGCTTGTTTATACTGTACCCTGGTCACCTGACATGTGCGTACAGCAAACACATGGGTTTAGAGAATAGGAGTTTTTTTTCACAAGTGAACTTTAGTGTATTGAAACATAGGCTGCCAGGCTGCGAGCAGCAAAGAGAAGGGACATGCTCATTTCAGTAGTGTGAATATATTTTATATTTACATGTGAATATATTTTAGTTTTGTAGATCTTGCAGGTTATTGCAGCATATTTATGATGCACAGGCTCCCCCCAGCTCTGTTGACTGACAGCTTTCATCATTTAACTGTGCATAGGGAGAAAGCTGCCTATCATCAACAAGCGAGCAAAAGAAGCCCACAATTTATGAATATGTCAGACTCCAATTCACATCACTCATATCACACTGCATAGAACAACCCGGAGGTTCTACATAACTAAATGTATTCACACATAAATGTTAGGATAGTAAAAAGGAAAAAGGGACTATAAAGTCCCCTACCAGAAGGGGAAGGAAACTGATTTTGTCTAGAGCAGCACAGTTTAAAGAGTTACTCTGCTGCACCATCGTTTGGAACATTTTCTTCCGAAAGCTTGGAGCGGGTGGCAGGGGTTGTGACCACGTCCCTTGTGATGTCCCACCACGCCCCTTCAATGCAAGTCTAGGGGACCTCCCATAGACTTGCAATGAGGGGGCGTGGTGTGACATCATGAGGGGCGTGGTGTGACGTCACGACCCCCGCCGCCGGCACCCAGCATTCTAAACAAACGCTAGGTGCTGCAGAAAGATCGTGGGGTTCCCAGGGCAGGACCCCCACGATCAGACATCTTTTCCCCTATCCTATGGATAGTGGATAAGATGTCTAGGGGTGGAGTACCCTTTTAATAACAGCACCGAGGGGTAAACATGGAAGAAAAATAAAATAATAATTAAAAATAATTTTTTTACACAAGAACACTTTTTGTATGAAACTGATTCATGCGAAATCTTTTTACGTTGATATTACAGATTTACTGCTAACTGGCAAGTGCTACTGGTATACTGGAGTTCTGCATACAGATATGTCTCTCCCCACACATCATAACTTACAATGTATTACTAATAAATTGCACCTCTGGAATTCATCTGTTTTATTGCTCATGTTGAGTACACCTGTCTTGGAGGCAGGGAATACATCTGCTAAGAATGCAATCTCCTAGTCCGAAATTCCTGAAAATGTTGTAAGGACCTGCCCAACAATACCAATAGAGATGACCTACACAAACGTGTGTCCACTCATCTGGATCATCATGGACGATCAGCTCATATCAAATATAGCCAACTGCATATGTGGCCACACTTCATACTATATACATATTTATTTGCGCAATTATGATAAATTAGGTTACAGAAAACATTGGTGTTATTGTTTAACATAAGACTTAACTGGGTGGCACAAATATTTAATAGTAAAAATGTGTAGAAATTGACCATAGTCTTCTTGGTATAATCTATTAGCAGCACTGAAATAAAACCTGATGCAGCCACAAGAACCTTGTCCTACTGATCTATTTCTATAGCTGTGTCATTCTTGTCCTTTCATTTTATTTGTTTTTTTTTGTAATTGATATCTAATGGGATAGTTATACATTGACCAGCCTAGAAGAAAGTTCTTCCTGATGCTGAAGTTCCTCTTTCATAATCTTTAACCCAATAATATCATTTGTGATTAGTTTTTCACTTCAAACAAAACATTTTCTGCAATTTAAGCCCATGATTATGTTTCCACTATCGACATATATCGACATAGTGACGTCACGCCCCCGCCCCCTTGTGACATCACGCACCGCCCCCTCAATGTAAGCCTATCGGAGGGGGCGTGACAACTGCCACCATCCCTCCCATAGGCTTGCATTGAGGAGGCGGAGCATATCATCACACGGGGCGGGCCGTGATGTCACAGTGCTCCAGCCACATGATCGCCAGTAATCAGACCCGGAGCGAAAGTGCTCCGTGGACTGATTGTAACGGGGTGCTGCATGCAAGATCACAGGGGTCCTCAGCGGCGGGACCCCTGCAATCAGGCATCTTTGGATAGGGGATAAGATGTCTTAGCGCCGGAGTACCCCTTTAAGGCCTTAACCATTTTATCAGGCCCTGGGAAAAATTGTTTAAAATGCATAATAAATATGGCGCAAGTCATGTATCTTGCAAATTAAGCCCCAATTCTGGCGCACTTGCAATAGTAAATCTGTCCCATACCTGTCCCAAAGTATATCTGTCCCATTACGTTTTCTGGGCCAATATTATCAACACTGAAGCACTGCTAAACTGTCTGCATTCCACAGACTTGACTAGACTTCACTTTTGTGATAAAACTACCCCCAGTCTGTCCATTTGGCATATACACTGCTCAAAAAAATTAAGGGAACACTAAGATAACACATCCTAGATCTGAATGATTGAACTAATCATATGAAATACTTTCATCTTTACATAGTTGAATGTGCTGACAACAAAATCACACAAAAATGATCAATGGAAATCAAATTTATCAACCCATGGAGGTCTGGATATGGAGTCACACTCAAAATCAAAGTGGGAAACCACACTACAGGCTGATCCAACTTTGATGTAATGTCCTTAAAACAAGTCAAAATGAGGCTCAGTAGTGTGTGTGTGTGGCCTCCACGTGCCTGTATGACCTCCCTACAATGCCTGGGCATGCTCCTAGACAGTCTGTGGTGCAACGTGGCGTTGGTGGATGGAGAAAGACATGATATCCCAGATGTACTCAATCGGAATTAAGGTCACATGTGCTCATTGTGAACCTGCTTGCATCTGTGAAGAGCACAGGGCACCAGTGGCAAATTTGCCAATCTTGGTGTTCTCTGGCAAATGCCAAACGTCCTGCACGGTGTTGGGCTGTAAGCACAACCCCCACCTGTGGACGTCAGGCCCTCATACCATCCTCAGGGTAAGTTTCTACTTGTTTTTTTTGTGGCCCAAAAAAACAGCAGAAAAAAATGCCAGAAAAAAGCATTTTCCTGTGTTTGGCATTTTTTTCTTGCATTTTTTTGCCTTTGAGTGGAAATTGCATTTTTGGCCCCTTTGATATTTTTTCAAAATTTGTTAGGTACCAAAAAAGAAAAAAAAAATATACAGTAGTGATGGAAAAAATTTATTTTACAAAATTCATATTTTTATAAGAAAATTTTTATGAATTTTTAAACAAGGAACAATTTATGTGGGAGGGCAGGGACCTAAAAATGTAGCCGACAATAATGAAAAAGTAGTGTGTGTGTGTGTGTGTGTGTTTTTCAATTTTTTTTCCATTTTTTTTAGATATTTTAGGTGGTACTACTACTCCCAGCATGGAACAAACTGTTCCATGATGGGAGTAGTAGTTCCTATACTAATAGACATATCGCCCCGGGTGTCACTCCTGACACCCGATGCGATCATCCATAATACAGTTGAGATGAGGAGCGGAACTTTACAACGCTCGCATCTCTGCTCTGTACTCTGGCTGGCCAGTGATGTGAATAGAAATTATATTTCTGCCCAGAGTGGGGATTGGCCGGATGGTGGCCAATCACCGCTCTCAGAGGGAAATATGAATGAGTGAGTGGCCGGCCGGAATACAGAGCAGAGATGCGAGCGCAGGAGAAAGCCGCTCTGCATCTCAGGGATGAAGGTCAATTGCAGCGGGTGTCAGGAGTGACACCCGCTGTAATCTGTCCTTAACTGCAGGTACTACTACTCCCAACATGGAGCACACTCTGCTAAATGCTGGGAGCTGTAATACCTGCATTAATAGACAGATCGCAGCGAGTGTCATTCCTGGCACCTGCTGTGATCCTCCAGTATAATGTATAGATGCGGCCACTCTTCTATAGTCCCCTGCACTGCCGTATATATACACCTACTCATATTTCCCATAGAGAGTTGTGATTGGCTGGAACCATCTGGCCAATCACAGCTCTCTGCAGGAAATATGAATAGGTGTATATATACGGCAGTGCAGGGGACGATAGAAGAGCGGCCAGGCGCATCTATAAATTATACAGAAGGATTGCAACGGGTGTCAGAATTACAGGTACTACTACTCCCATCATGGAACAGTGTGTTCCATGCTGGCAGGAGTAGTACTACCTAAAAATGTAAAATAAATAAAAAAAAGTGAAAAACACACACACACTACATTTTTATTATTGTCAGCTACATTTTTAGTTCCCTGCCCACCCACATAAATTGATCCCTGATTTAAAAATGTCAAAACATTTAGTTATAATAAAGATAAATTTAGTTAGGTACAATTTTTTCCATTACTACTATATCTTTTTTTTCTTTTTTTTAATGGTACCCTACGAAATTTTATTAAAACCGCCTGCAAAAACGCCAAAGTTGAAACCCACATATCATTTTTATTGGCTTTTTTTTTTACTCCCATAGTGAGTGGCCAGCCGGAGAAAAACGCCACGATTTCAGGGAGAAAAAAAAACGCCACGATTTGAGGGAGAAAAACAACATAGGCTCAACATGCTGCGACTTTGCAAAACCACAAAGGAACTAAAAAAGAGTGAAAAAACGCCAAAAGGATACAAAAAAAAAACACCACACTGAACAACGCTAAATGGAAAAAGAATTTTGCGATTTCTCATTGTTTCACAGCTAACATCTGGCCGCAGTGTTTTTTCAATGAAAAAACGCCATGTGGCCGTTTTGGCTTTTTTTTTTGGGGGGGGGGAAACGCACACACAAAAAAAAAAACAAGTAGAAACTTAGCCTCATGGAGTCTGTTTCTGACCATTTGAGTGGACACATGCACATTTGTGGCCCGCTGGAGGTAATTTTGCAGGGCTCTGGCAGTGCTCCTCCTGCTTCTCCTTGCACAAAGGCGGAGGTAGCGGTCCTGCTGCTGGGTTGTTGCCCTCCTACGGCCTCCGCCACATCTCCTGATGTACCGGCCTGCACGTAGGCCAGGAGACAGCAAACCTTAGACAGAAAACCGTAGGCCAGGAGACAGCAAACCTTCTTGCAACAGCTCGCATTGATGTGCCATCCTGGATGAGCTGCACTACCTGATCCATCTCATGCTACCACTAGAGTGAAAGCACTGCCAGCATTCATAAGTAAGCAAAACATCAGCCAGGAAGCATAGGAACTGAGAAGTGGTCCATGATCACCACCTGCAGAACCACTCCTTTATTGGGGGTGTCTTGCTAATTGCCTATAATTTCCACCTGTTGTCTGTTCCATTTGCACAACAGCATGTGAAATTGATTGTCAATCAGTGTTGCTTCCTGAGTGGACAGAGTGATTTCACAGAAGTGGGATTGACTTGGAGTTACATTGTGTTGTTTAAGTGTTCCCTTAATTTTTTTGAGCAGTGTATATCAGGGAGCTGACGTTCATACTGACTAGAACATGGAATGTTAGCAGAAAGGTATTCCAATTAGACAATTCATGTAGTTGTTGAAGCGCTGTACTCCACCCACTATACAGGAGGTGTTTTAATCTTTGGCGGAGAAAACACTTTACATACCAGTGTACGAGTAAGACAAAGCGTAGCTTGAGGCTGGTAGCATACTGATCTGACATCACTGTCCATGCAAAGGTCATGCGAGGGAATTAAAGGGTGTTCTCATTTTATTTTTGGGATGGGCATTTAAATTCCAACAAAATTCATGTTGTGCAGGTGAATGTGCTGATTCCCTTCCAGCCATTCAGAAAAAAAACTAAGGGCAGTATACGTCCTTCACCAGATTGAAGAAAAAGAGAAACTCGCCTCACAGGCTTTGTGCAGCCTGCGGCTGAATGTATGGAATGTATATAGTCAGATGCTGTACATTCTATGGTATAACTGTTCCAGAGGGGAAAAAATCAGATTAAAAGCTGATACAGGCAGGCATAGCAGTGTCATCCATTTACAAATGAGTTCAGGAATGGATATATGCCGAGCTGTCATTTATTATTCTCTCATACATTTCCAGGGCAGAAAATTGTCCGAAAGCAAATGCCAGATGGAGAAAATTTTTTATAATGAAATGTTACTTGGATTTCTGTCAGTTATACTGAGATTTATTGGCTTTTATGTTTGGGTTAAAAGGCTATTATACTGTGTTTGGCTCTCACATCAATAGTGTATGACAGTATAAAAATAAAGGGGGTAACTTATTAACATCTGCTAAATTTTTTCTCTTCCGCCTGTGCGGTGCACAAGTGTGAGACAGGTGTAGCTGGTCGGCATTTATCAAGATGCCTGCGCCTTTTGATAAATGGCGGTTAATCCTTATGTGTGACTTGGAGCTTATAAGGAGCGCACTAGTCCGTCAGTCCGGAGAGGCTGCCTATGTTTGGTCCTGGCTGGAGTGGTCATTTTGCAAAAGTCGCACGTCATAAACCAGTGTGTAAACTGTGTCCACTGAATTTTCCAGCACAGAAAGCCATATACTACAATGAAAGTCACATCATAAATTCAGTGATCTGCAACTTCAGAAATATATAGGCCTTAGCGCCTTGAGAAATGACCCCCAAAAAGTCATTTACATTTATTAATACTTTCTTTTACAATTTTTTATTTTTTGCACTGAAAGTCATTGAGAAAAAGTATCCAGCTGTATGAGCAATGCTTAGTGTAGACAGACTCTAACCTATATATTAAACACACCCTAGACTGTCAAGAAAAGGGAGATGGGAGAGGAATTCCAACAAGCGCTAAGACCATAGCCCAAGGTGCCTGGATTCTCAGGACAGGTCCTTATCATGTGGTTACTTCATCCCCTTGCAACAGGTATGTTCCCTGCAGATGGAATTATCCCATTTCAGTTTCAGGTGGTACAATAAAAGCAGATGTTATGTGCATGCTTTTCACCTACCAGATGTGTAGTTCTAACAACAAATTACATTATGGTGGGGCAGCGCACACAAACATAAAAGCCATCAATGGCAGGAAGAGAGAGAAAAAATGAAAAAAGCTATAGGAAGTATATCATGAAATCACATGAAAATGTATATGGTTGACTAGATATTAGACTGCACTTTTTATAGAAAATATTTATAGTTAAAGGGGTATTCCAGGCAAAAGCTTTTTTTTTATATATATCAACTGGCTCCGGAAAGTTAAACAGATTTGTAAATTACTTCTATTAAAAAAATCTTAATCCTTCCAATAGTTATTAGCTTCTGAAGTTTTCTGTCTAACTGCTCAATGATGATGTCACGTCTCGGGAGCTGTGCATGATGGGAGAATATCCCCATAGGAACTGCACAGCTCGCGGGACAAGAGTCATCAGAGAGCAGTTAGACAGAAAACAACAACTCAACTTCAGAAGCTAATAACTATTGGAAGGATTAAGATTTTTTAATAGAAGTAATTTACAAATCTGTTTAACTTTCCGGAGCCAGTTGATATATAAAAAAAATTTTTGGCCTGGAATACCCCTTTAAGGCTAGGTGCATATCAAGTTTTTATTACCCTGTTTAAACCTTTGTTTTTTATTGTTTTTGAAAATGGAAATGTGTAGCATTCTGTTGGCATGTATTACAGCTGACCATACATATTAGATTATTGTCAACCAAACTAGCTGGTTTTGGAGGGAACAACCATCTAATGTGTATAGTGGCCTCCTACTTCTCACAGGACAGAAGATGTGGGGGTAAAGGTGGCCATACATCTTTAAATGCTCAGCCGACAGTTATCTCTTCTGATCTCCCCATACACAACAACGTTTGGCCCAGCTGAATGATCATGTGTCCTCAACAGAGACAGGAGAAGTAAAACGCTAATAGGCAGCAAAAGGGTTAGGTATTTGAAATCCAACACGCCTCACGCATCTCTTAAGCATATACCTAAAGCAGACATAAGTGTGTACACATAACTTAGTATATCCTATACTTCTCCCCGCTGACACCATTTGCGGGATTAGAGTTGGAAGCTCCCATACACTTTAATCAGTTGAAAGTTACCGCTACAGTCAGCAGGTTGGGCTAATATAAAGAGAGTATGGCAGCCTTAAAGACACTCCGTCACCTTTAAACCCCCCTAAAGTACAGTAATCAGTGTATAGTTCAAAAGACACCGATAGTTAGAGATGAGCGAAGTTACAGTGATTCGATTTGTCACGAACCTCTCGGCTCGGTGTTTGCTGACTTTATCCTGCATAAATGAGTTCAGCTTTCAGGTGCTCCGGTGGGCTGGAGACTCTCTCCTAGGACTGTATCCACATTTTCCGGCCCACCGGAGCACCTGAAAGCTGAACTAATTTATGCAGGCCGAGAAGTTTGTGACGAATCGAATCACTGTAACTTTGCTCATCTCTACTGTAAATTTGTAATTTCCCTTAAAAACAACATAAGGCCCCCTTTCACACTGTCGGTATGCCCTGTCAAATACGGCCATCAAACTCCCTTTTTTTTTTTGCAGTTTGACGGATTTAATTTTGAAGGGTCATAACGGCCAATAACGGGTCCCGATGGACCCCATTATATTAAATGGGGTCTGTCGGGACCTGTTATTTTCGGAGAGAATAGCGGGAGAAAAAGACGGTGCAAGCATTATTTTTTCTCCCGCTATTCTCGATCCTAAACTAACGGGCTTCACACTGCCGGAGACAACCGTGTGACAATCTTCATATGCTTTAATCAGCCAAAGATTGGTTTAATGCATACACGGTGATGCAGTATCAACATATACAGTAATCAACGTTAAAATAGTAAAGAAAAATTGTAGAAAAAAAATTGGAATTGTAGTTTCTTCTACAATGTCAACATCTGCAATTTTTATCCTACAATTTAAACATCTGTAAGGCCCCTTACACACTGCCGTTGCGCACCATCAAAAACGGTCATTAACTCCTTAAAGGGGTACTCCGGTGAAAACCTTTTTTCCTTTAAATCAACTGGTGCCAGAAAGTTAAACATATTTGTAAATTACTTCCATTAAAAAATCTTAATCCTTCCAGTACTTATTAGCTACTGAATGCTACAGAGGAAATTCCTTTCTTTTTGGAACACTGATGACATCATGAGCACAGTGCTCTCTGCTGACATCTCTGTCCATTTTAGCAACCATGCATAGCAGATGCATAGCAGATGTATGCTAAGGGCAGCATGGTGGCTCAGTGGTTAGCACTGCTGCCTTGCAGTGCTGGGACCTTGGGTTCAAATCCCACTAAGGACAACAATAAATAAATAAAGAGTTATTATTATTATAATGACGTCAGCAAAGAGCACTGTGCTCGTGATGTCATCAGAGAGCATTCCAAAAAGAAAATAATTTCCTCTGTAGTATTCAGCAGCTAATAAGTACAGGAAGGATTAAGATTTTTTAATAAAAGCAATTTACAAATCTGTTTAACTTTCTGGCACCAGTTGCTTTAAAAGAAAAAAGGTTTTCACCGGAGTACCCCTTTAAGGACCAATCATTTTTCTCTTTTTGCACTTTAGTTTTTCCCCCCCTTACCATTTGTAAAATCATAACCCTTTCAATTTTGCACCTAAAAATCCATATGGCTTTTTTTTTGTGCCACCAATTCTACTTTGTAATGACATCAGTCATTTTACCCCAAATCTCCGGGGATACTGAAAAAAAAAACATTGTGCGCCAAAATTTAAGAAAAAACGCACTTTTATAACTTTTGGAGGCTTCCATTTCTACGCAGTACATTTTTCGTAAAAATTACACTTTATCTTTATTATGTATCTTTACTTATATAGGTTTGATTTTGTCGTACTTCTGGAAAAAATCTAAATTACATGCAGGAAAATTAATACGTGTTACGGCAGAGGTGAATCCGCTGTACCTGTGTGGATGATGGCTTGGGCCGTTCCAGGTAGCAAGGTCTAAGGTGCTGCTGGTTTTCACCAGAGCCCGCCACAAAGTGTATGGTCTTGCTGCGGTAGGCGGCATATGATATGACTCGTCCACACAGGCAGCCGAGGTGGCACAGGAAGGATGAAGCAACTTTAAATCAAGACAGGCAGGAGGTCAGCGCTGGTGGCACTGCAGCAAGGTCAGGTCACGTAGCATGAGGTCAGAAAGCAGGCGGCACAGGAGCAAGGTCAGGATATGTCGCAATAGGTTCAGATACACGACAAGGCAAGACACAAACAGAACGCTTTCACTAAGGCAGAAAAGGCACACATATCTGGCAAGGGTAAAAAGGAAGTGCTTATACTTATAGGGTCATGGAGCAGAAAGAACCAATTAAGTGTGTACTTGCCCTTTAAATTTCACAGAGCTGGCGCGTGCGTGCCCTAGGAGACGGGGACGCGTACCGGCAAGCAGGAAGAACAGAGGAGGCACGGGGACGACAGGGAAGGTAACAAGCAGCGGGCTGGGTGTGATCGCATAGCAGGATGCGAATCGCACTGCGATCCTTGTCGGCAGCAGAGAAGGAGTGCGTCTGCGACCGCGGCGCGACTCCTAACAATACGTTTAAAAATTTCCTTTTCTGACCCCTATAACTTTTTATTTTACCGCGTACGGGCAGTATGAGGGCTCATATTTTGTACCGTGATCTGAAGTTTTTATCGACAGCATTTTTGTTTTGATCAGACTTTTTGATCGCTTTTTATTCATTTTTTATGGTATAAAAAGTGACAAAAATACCACATGTTTATTTTATTTTTTTTACAAAGTTTTTTTTTATGGGAAAAGGGGGGTGATTCAGACTTTTATTAGGGAAGGGGTTATATCACATTTATTAACTCTTTTTTTTACACTTTTCTTTTCTTTTTTTGCAATGTTATAGCCCCATAGGGGGCTTTAACATGCATTACACTGATTGCCAGCACTGTTCAATGCTATGCCATAGCATAGCATTGATCAGTGTTATCTGCGATTGATTGCTCAAGCCTGGATCTCAGGCTTGGAGCAATCAAACGCCCATTGGACAGCGTGGAGACAGGTAGGGAGCCTCCCGCTGTCCTCTCAGCTGTCCAGGACACCACAATTTCAGAGTGGCGGTCCAAACAGCTATGCTGAGCTAACCAGCAGCATATTCTCTCGTTTTAGACACCGCAATCAACTTTGAATGTGGCGTCTAAAGGGTTAAAACCGATCATCAACCGGGACCCCGCAGATACGAGCTTCACAGATCGGGAGCCGGCCACGGATTCGTTAAGGTGTTAAAGTCTCCTTTTCTTCTTTGTGTTTGCCTTTAACGGTCGTTCTCGTGACGGGCCACAACGGGCAACAATGGGTCCCGACGGCTCCAATTTACTATTATGGGGTCCATCAGGCGCTGTTGTTTTTGATGGAAATAGTGGGAGAAGAAGACGGCGTAAGCCATATTTTTTCTCCTGCTATTCTCCCCGGCCTCCTTGACGGGCGTCACACTCCTGTGTCATAACGGCAGTGTGAAAGGAGCCTAATTTTTACCTTTCTACTTCTTTGCATTCCCCAGTGTAAGCCAGTAAACTTAGCAAACAGATGCATAGAGAGAACTACTTAGCTCAGCGATATAATGGAGAGGACTAGACTCCTGTGTTTGTGGGCTATTAGCAGGGCAATACAAGTAAGTAGAAATATTAAAAATACAGATTTGGAAGCTGCAGTCTTAGCACATTCTCTCCTGGCTCTGTGTCATGTGACCCAGACAGTTTCCATTACAGTAAGTGAAAAATGTCAACCAAACTAATGTGTACATTTAAAAAAAACTTATTCTACAGTTCCATTTTCTTATAAAGTCAAAGGAAAAAGGATTCTGCTATATTGCATACAGCAGCAACGTTTTTTAGCAGCTGTTGAAGTATACATCGTGAATGTAGCCTAAGGCTAGTTCACACAAGCAAAAGTTTTTGGGAGAAAAAAGGTAAAGATTTCTTCATCAAATCCCAATCCCAGTGATTATAATGGGAGACATAAAAAATGCATGGTTTACAAAAACCGTGTCACTTTTTTTTTGTGACAAGTCACCTCTGGGCGTTCTCAAGGTCCCCATACAATTTAGTCAAAAATTGTCCAAATCTGTCAACTTTGGTGGCACTGGCCAACTGTCTAGAGTGTATGGAGCCCTCCTGACTCTGCACTGCCAGGTGATGTTGAGGGAGAGAAGGAGTGGGCATGTTGGATTTCAACTACTTAACCCTTTTGTTCTCAGGAAGATAAGCTGCCGCTAGAGCTGTCTGGCAGCAGTTTACTCCTCCTCTCTGCATTCAGAACACATAAATGTTCAGCCGTGCCAAATGTTCATGTGTATGGGGAGATCAGAAGAGATAGCTGTAGGCCAACAGCTATTGAAAGTGTATGGCCACTTTTACTCTATGCTATTGTTATATAGCTCTGCACAGACAACCTATGGAATAACCAAGAATAAAGTTAACTGTAAAAATCTATATTTGTAGTCCAATGTGACCTTCTGCAGTGCACAACTTTGGAATGTGCATGGTTAGAGACAGAGATCTCATTAAGAAGCTGCACACCTACAGGCATGGGTGAACTCTTCCTTCCTAAATCTCCAGAAATAAATCTGTTACTTTTTAGTGAAAAATCAACTTCCCCAAACAATTAGCTAAGAGCCTAATAGCGTAGTATTGGACTTCATCTGGTTATATTTTAAAGGTTATGAACATAATATTCCTCTTACTCATCCATTTATTTGTAGCAGAGTTAAGATACTGACATTTATACAGTCACTATTCTAAACAGGATGCAGATGATAGAGATGATGGTGACTAAGTGTAAATGGGTGAGGTGTTTATGTCCCACCAGAGATTTAGGAAATCCCTTTGTGACACAGATCAGCTAGCATGGGGGGTTGATTAGATTTAGGATTTGGGGCCTCCTCTGGGAGTAGACTGGGAACTCAGCCCTCATTATCACACAATACCTCCTGAAAAAGAGTTGGATTAACAATATAATGAAGATTTCTTCACACAGGCGCCCATTGTCACTGCCACCCACCGGAAGAAGGTATGTGATGATGTTAAAAGAAATGACAAAGACAATCCTCAAGGGAGCAAACTCACAGGCACGGTTAATTTGCTTGAGATACATTGGTAAAAAATAATCTCTGTTTTGACAGCTGTTTGGGCAAAATGCTGAGCCTTTTATTCTTCACATATTAGATAACGTGTCTTCAGTGATTACCCATTTAAAGTATGTGGCACATTGTGCCAAGCTCATAAAGAGAATGATAACTGTTGTTTTAATGCTGAGATTTGGGTCAGGACAATGGCATTCCACTGCCCTCACATTCCATATTAGAATAATACAATTTCCTTTAAAGACCAGTGACAAAAAATGACTATAAAAGTATGGTGACGATTAGTCATACCACCTAAAACCACATTCTGCCATCCTGGGAAAACTACAACCTATCTTGTCAAATATTTCACAAATATAGGGAAAAATGCAAGATCAAAGCCAGAACAAAATTTGGGACATTATTATGTCGGCTGTTGTGTCTGATTATGATAAAGATGGAGATTATCAGTGCAAACGTGGCATTTTTTAGGCTTAGTCCCCATTTTCTTAACATTTTCTGTCTCCTGCAGGACTATACATGGGCACCCTGTCAAAAAAGGATGCCAATGTATAGCCCAACATGTTCCTACTGGTCCATTGACTTAAATGGGCCAAATGTAGTCTACCGTAATTGTTAATCGGGGATGACAATTTTGTTAGATTGTAAATTAAAACGGCTGCAATTCTGACCGTCTCTGTCCCCTCTCATCACTGCTTCTTTCCGGTTCCAGTGATGTGTTATTCCCAAAAGAACTGTCCACTCAACTATTTAATGGCCGAGCCAGAATACCACTAAAGGCAGTGATTGGCTGAGCGGGCAAGTTCCAGTGGGGACACAGGTTTACTGGAACCAGGAAGATGCAGTGATGAGCAGGGACTGGGAGGTGTCGGAATGGCAGCTACAAGGGTAAGTAAGTTTTAATTAATTTGTACACCTTACCAGATATATATACATGTGATGTCCCAGTACGGGATATAGTCCCGTACAGTACTTAGGCCCTATCAGGTTGAGTCCCTCTGTGTCCTAGGGGCTTTCCTGCAGTGTCTCCCCCATAGTAATGTATATTATGTACAGTGTTATGTGTGTTATGTATAACGGATCTTTAAGGACCTTTGAGTTAGTCACATGATAATGTGTTCACATGATGTGTTTGTTACCCAGAGAGCACCAGCTAATCAGGTGACATGCAGCTTGACCTATGGGCTTCTAGCTCAGCCCCCCTTTATAGGAGGGGGAGCCATTACAATCCCTCTCTTCTACCACACAGGCACAGTAAAGACCAGACATCTCAGAGCTAGTGTCCAGCACATCTGGAGGCCTCAAGCCTGACCTACAGCCAAATGCTAGTAAGTCAAGTCGTCTATGTCTGCTGTCACTACCTACAGTCAAGCCTATAATCAAGTCTATTATAGTCAGCGTGGCTGTCCTAAAGTCTGTCAAAGTCACTACAAGTCCCAGCAAGCTGCGAGGTCCTTCTGTGTTACTGGCCACCTCTCTGGGATCCTGGCCTAGCTGTAAAGACTATTTCCATCTGTCTACCTCAGTAAAGCTACTGTTAATCCTAACCTGGTCTTGGACTATTATTGCCCTACCTAACCTTGGGATAGTGGTACTACCGTTCGGTTGGTTACCGAGAAAACCACGCCCTGGCGTCACGAACATTTAGGGGTTAATAACAACTGCCCCTGGGCTACCTTTACACCCCGTGGCTCACCACATACACACACACACACACACACACATATATATATATATATATATATATATATATATATATATTTATATACATTTATGAAAGAAGATATCCCTAGATGACCTAATTAATTAAACAAGTTGTGCAGCACCACACTATAACCAGCTAACCCTTTACATAAGACTGACCTATAGTCTAGGAATGTCATCATTCATAACCATTTTGGAAACTAAACTTGCATCCTCTTGACCAATGTGTTTTAGCAACTAACAAAGATGATACATTTTAGCCCATTAAAAACCTTAACATAGTAAAGTTCTAAGTATGAGTAAAAAGGCAAATATACAACGGAATAATGTTACCTCTCAGAGAAAAAAGATCCCCCATGTTTCAACTTAGTTCTTAAACATTACAGACCTCTCACCTAGTTAATACATTCCAGATGTGCAGTTCATTCTGCTTCTATTTCTAGATTTAGACCCATAATACATGACAAGCTTGTAAGTGCACAGAGGGTAATATATCCACTGGGGCCAGTATGGAATGAAAAAGCATAAGAAAACCTTGGTAATTTCTTCGGGATTATTTTCAGGTAAGTATATGGTAGGGTTTAATACATTAGAATTTTTTGAATGGGGAATGGATGACAAAAAAATTGACTGTGTTCATTGTGTTTGTCATGTCTGCAGACCTGAATCTCACCCCAACTACTATCCTTACCTACTTGGATGATCTACTAGAAAAAACAGGGACCTCCAACTATGTGACGTTCCCTACATTTGATAAGTGCACAGGGCTTGGAGACGTCAGACAGGCCAAGTCAATAACAAACGGGCGAAAAAAGTACAAAATCAGCAGACAAAAGTGTTAACCAAAAGGGTTAGCCAGAAAATAAAAACCTAGATGGGGGCACAGTCCAAAATCATAATCAGAAACAGAGTCAAAACAAGCAAAGGTCAAACCAGGAGGGTAAAATAGCACACAGTCAACAGACAAAGACAGGGGTAGGTCACAGAAGGTGAGGGAATTAGAGCGCTAGTGAATGGAACAATCCATCACATGCAAAGACTGAAGAAGCGCAGCAGTTCATATATCCCACCACTGGGAGGCGTGAGTGTTGGCCCCACAGCTGCTCACACCTCCTCATTGGCTGGGCTATGTCACATGTTGAACAAAAGGATGACGAAAGACGTAGACATAACCTAATACTACAGTGAACCTTACCACAACTATGTCATTCTGTTATACGCAGCTTTCACATTGGTAACATATGAATAAATAGATGATGATCAGTGGATAAAAGCTGCTGGCTAATTCTGTGCGCCAAAACTTTCCATAGCCCCCAGCTGAATTTATCTACACAATTTAGGTACATAAACTTTATTGTCCTGGAGCACAATCTTTGTGGCTTGGATTACATAGCACAGTGTAACGCAATACATTACATTACATTAATTCGCACATATGTTTTCCCTACAACTTATAGAATGTTTCCAAAGATGAGATGCTGTCTCTCTTAGTTCTGATTTTTATCAGCTAGAAAAATACATGGTACATTGATGGACTAAAATAAATAGCTATGCATGCCAAGAATGACTTAAAGTCAATAGAGACTAGTCATTACAATTTGTTTTAAGTTCTGCTGGAATAGACACGACCTTATTGGCTGACACCAGTCACTGCCATCACACACCATGTGATAAAAAGATTTATAAATGTAAGAAAAAATCAGTAGACTGCAGCGTTCAGTCACTGCGTTCAACCAACTGCTAGACCCCTACTGATCAGGCTTGTTGCAATCCTATTCACTAAGGGAGAGCAGACCACAAATGAGAGGCCTGTTACTACCAATACAAGGAAGAGTAAAAATGAGGGGAAAGCAATGACTGCTGCCTTCTACAAGTTGCCTGATCAGCAGAATTCACGGGCTGCATGTAAAGGCTTCATTTGGTCTGTATGACAGGTCCTCCAAATGATCCTGTGTAGCCTTGCTTCTACAGCAGACAGACCTTCCTGTGATTCCTTGACATGGTAACTAATATGGACATCTTAATTGTAACCTACCCTTAGTGAGAAAGGAAATATTTAATGCAGAGTTACAAATACAAATATGAGTTTATATCATATTTCAGAGTAAAGTTCCCTGCTGCTCCAGCATCGATGGGAGATTAACAATATAAGATGTCGACGTACAGCCTAATGTGCTGCCGACAGGCCCATAGTCTGCAAACGGCTGAATGAGGTTGACCAATTTTTGAGTCCCTCACAGACACCGTATATGTTTGGAAAATTGGCCAATTAGCCAATGAAATCTATGGGCCCATTGTCAACATGTCGGGCTGCATATCAGCATCCTTTTTTGACATGTTACCGACATACTGTACAACCCAACGGATGCCAAGAAACACAGTGTGAATGTAGCCTAATATTTTAACATTTGCTGCAGTTAGTTTGTAAAACTCTCAGACAACCCCCTAAAAGAAAGTGCCAATTCTAGTTTACCTTTTTTTAAACCATTGCTACCATTATGTAAACAATATAAAACATAAGTCAGCATCCTCTCTATCTAATATTCCTCCTCCAGAATTCCATGTAGTCTGTGAACATTAGTAAAGGAAAAAGTCCCAGGGAGCACTGATGTTCTTGGCAGTAGTATATTGCTAAACATGACTTGATGTGATTGTCACTATCTAAAATGAAAGTTAAATGACCCTATAAGTTATTATCAAGGAGAGGGTGAGGACTTTTCTTTAAAGAGGAGTGGACAGTGAGCACACTCCTTCTTAGTCAAAAGAATAGGAATGTTTTATAAGTAACTTTGGTTGTTGAAGCTTAACCATCATTAATGTAATGCCTTATTTGGGAAAGTTTAGTTTGACTAGCTTGGGGAGGATAATGAAGAAGAGAAGAATGTCAGGTTCTCAACAGACATCAACTACAGGGCTTATCCCTAAGTGCAATGCAGTACCAATTATTGCAAGATAATATGTCAAATGAGAGCCTATCCATGTTCTGGCCCAGAGAAATATTCTTTTAGCTCTTAATGTTGATGATAACGTTATCCAGTGCTGTAGTTTTATAGATAGTTTTTTGTAATAAATTCGCTCCCCGTGTATATATTGCTGAAGTTGTGTTGATCATTTCCTGTGCTTAACTACAATGGAGTTGTCTCACAAAATGTTATGTGCATTTTATTATGTCCTTGACTGAGGTGGTAGCTTGTAAGAAGTCAAACCAAGGTTTAGCATACAGCTGCCCATGTGTATGAGCTGTATGCCGATCCACAATAAATGTGTGGTGTATGCAGACAATACACTGACATACTGCAGTTTTTGGGGGAATTTTACCCATTGACTTCAATGAGAAGTCAAAATTTACAATAACTAAGCTTCATTCACTTTATATATGAAATATCTAATAAAGGAAAAAAGCATGTCTGCACTCACCATGTAGCAAGAATAAAATTCGGACTTTATTTAGGCAATGTCCATGTACATATCTTGTTCGGACTTCAAAGCAGCATAGTCCATACACGAAGCATGTTCACCCGGGTGCAGGGAGGGAAGGCAGCTACCAGCCGGCAGCCGGAGCGTATTAGCAGAACGACAGCGCTGTTTCGTGTCAGTCACGCATCATCCGGATGATGCGTCACTGACGCGAAACCGTGCTGTCATTCTGCTAATAGGCTCCTGGTGACTGCCTTCTCTCCCTGCACCCGGGTGAACATGCTTCGTGTATGGACTATGCTGCTTTGAAGTCCGAACAAGATATGTACATGGACATTGCCTAAATAAAGTCCGCATTTTATTCGTGCTACATGGTGAGTGCAGACATGATTTTTTTCCTTTATTGGATATTTTTGTGAAATTGCTTGCTCTACTATTGCCTAGCACTCAATATCATATTTTTGCTCACCGGGTTCTTCATTACATGTGCTGAATTAAGACTGCTATTCATGTGTTGTAGTGCCCATCCCCATCTCTCCTCTCCCACTTGGAATTATATATGAAATATCTTAAAATCTTCTCCACCTTGCTACTACAGAAATTTCAAATAGAAATCTGATGCATATCCTCCACATGTGGACATACTGTAAAGGGGTTGTTTGATGTAGGCAATCCTTATACACAGTGGGGCAAAAAAGTATTTAGTCAGTTCTCCGACTTAAAGGGGTACTCTGGTGAAAAACGTTTTCTTTTTAAATCAACTGGTGCCAGAAAGTTAAACATATTTGTAAATTATTTCTATTAAAAAATCTTAATCTTTTCAGTACTTATTAGCTGCTGAATACTACAGAGGAAATTATTTTCTTTTTGGAACACAGAGCTCTCTGCTGACATCACGAGCAAAGTGCTCTCTGCTGACATCTCTGTTAGTTTTAGGAACTGTCCAGAGCAGCATATGTTTGCTATGGGGATTTTCTCCTACTCTTAAAATGGAGATGTCAGCAGAGAGCACTGTGCTCGTGATTAAGCAGAGAGCTCTGTGTTCCAAAAAGAAAATAATTTCCTCTGTAGTATTCAGCAGCTAATAAGTACTGGGAGGATTAAGATTTTTTAATAGAAGTAATTTACAAATCTATTTAAATTTCTGGCACCAGTTGATTTAAAAAAAAAAAAAAAAAAGCTTTCCACCAGAGTACCCCTTTAAAAAGATGAGAGAGGACTGTAATTTTTATCATAGGTATACCTCAACTATGAGAGACATAATGAGAACAAAAAAATCCATAGAATCACATTGTCTGATTTTTAAAGAATTTATTTGCAAATTATGGTGGAAAATAAGTATTTGGTCACCTACAAACAAGCAAGATTTCTGGCTCTCACAGACCTGTAACTTCTTCTAAAAGAGTCTCCTCTGTTCTCCACTCGTTGCCTGTATTAATGGCACCGGTTTGAACTTGTTATCAGTATAAAAGACACCAGTCCACAACCTCAAACAGTCACACTCCAAACTCCACTATGGCCAAGACCAAAGAGCTGTCGAAGGACACCAGAAACAAAATTGTAGACCTGCACCAGGCAGGGAAGACTGAATCTGCAATAGGAAAGCAGCTTGGTGTGAAGAAATCAACTGTAGGAGCAATTATTAGAAAATGGAAGACATGCCACTGATAATCTCCCTCAATCTGGAGCTCCACGGAAAAACCTCACCCCGTGGTGTCAAAATAATCACCTTAATGATGAGCAAAAATCCCAGAACCACAGGGGGAGGAAAAGAATGGTGAGTTGCATCCAAAGAACACCATATCTACTGTAAAGCATGGGGGTGGAAACATCATGCTTTGGGGTTATTTTTCTGCTAAGGGACCAGGACGACTGATCCGTGTAAAGGAAAGAATGAATGGGGCCATGTATTGTGAGATTTTGAGTGAAAACCTCCTTCCATCAGCAAGGGCATTGAAGATGAAACGTGGCTGGGTCTTTCAGCATGACAATGATCCCAAACACACTGCCCGGGCAACGAAGGAGTGGCTTCGTAAGAAGCATTGCAAGGTCTCAACCCCATGGAAAACCTTTGGAGGGAGTTGAAAGCCCGTGTTGCCCAGCGACAGCCCCAAAACATCACTGCTCTAGAGGAGATCTGCAAGGAGGAATGGGCCAAAATACTAGCAACAGTGTGTGAAAACCTTGTGAAGACTTACAGAATACGTTTAACCTCTGTCATTGCCAACAAAGGGTATATAAAAAAGTATTGAGATAAACTTTTGTTATTGACCCAATACTTATTTTCCACCATAATTTGAAAATAAATTCTTTCAAAATCAGACAATGCGATTTTATGGATTTTTTTTCTCATTCTGTCTCTCATAGTTGAGGTATACCTATGATGAAAATTACAGGCCTCTCATCTTTTTAAGTGGGAGAACTTGCACAATTGGTGGCTGACTAAATACTTTTTTGCCCCACTGTATAAGTGCTCTGAACAAGCAGATCATTACCCAGTTAGTTATATTAGCATAAGCGTTAGCATATATGTTTTTTTTAATGGTATGCAAAATACTAGATGATAAAGGTTGGAGTCTACATATTTTGTAAATATGTGTATAACTTTAGTACTGCATTAACAGGTGTATATCCCGAGTAGGCGGACATTTTTCTTCCTTCCTTCATACAGTACATAACACCTTGTTCTCTCTTAGATGGAGGCGTCTACACTTAATGAGATTCATATGTCTGGAGATATACTGTATCTGTGGGGGTGAGCATGAGGTCCATCTCCAGATGTTAGTGAGATAATCTGTGAAGGATTCCTGTTTTTGTATGGAATGGCGAACTATTCTTTAAGCAATGATACTTTCATTCAAAATACATAATTTTAGTGGGTATTTAAAGCATGACTGCAACATTATTGACATAGAACATCCATCTGGACAGATCTGTATTAGCATAATGGTCGTCATCGTTGGTAAAAAGTTTACTCTGAGATCAGCATATATTGCGCTGACACTTTACTAGAGCACTAACTAAATGAAGGCAGTATTCAGGCAACTCTGGAAAAAAACATGGAAATAAGCTATTATCTATTATATATATATATAATTTGTTGGCTGAAGTAGGACAGCTTTTTTCAGCATATGCCTAACATTAGAGAGAGGCCATCAGATCCTGTGAAAGTCAAAAAGCAGACAATCGTCTAATGTTTATGGTGGTCGTATCTGGCATTAGCAAATCCAGGCTGACCAATCTCATAATTAACCTAGAATATTTTGTTTTACTAATACAAGCCCCTGCAGGTGGTAGAGGTGTTCACCTGCACCCACCACCACCAGCACATACTGTATTTAAATGTGAACATGCATTTTTATAGAACATACTTGAAGGTTTTCAATAAAAGGGTGGTAGGTATGCAACTAAGATGAATCACATACATCTTTTAATATGACTGTTCTTTTTCCATTAGCATCTCACATTCACATTTTTAACCCCACGCCTTACATTAACTGATAAACAACCTAAAAACAGATTGACTAAAATGGGCAGGAATCAATAGGGAATTTTTCTATAGAAACATTAGTACATATAGTACATTACAATCTGCTTCTTTCAAGAACTTTTAGTGGTGACTACTTCCCTTGATAAATCACACAGGACTGGGGAAATCCTGCCATAGCTAGATTAAAACAAACAATACTATACAGACTAAAGCATGAGACTGATCTGGATGAAAACCAAATCAGGTGTAAGCCAGCAGATGGGAAGTGCCAATGACTGCACTGGGCACACGCCACAATGAGTTTAATTTAGGGAATTGTAAAGGCAGACTACAATTCACACCTTCCTCCCCTTCACATAAGTAAATATCCCAGGGCCTAGCCTGGACCATGCTAAACATGTAAATGTGGTATTCAGCACCTTTTCCAATGCCAACAAACAAACAGCTCAATGGCTTCTTGACTTTTTTCCCTGAGAGGTGCCTGACAAAACTAGTACTGTAGATGCTTACCACAAAAACAACAATATATTTGTGTATGTTCATCATCATCACCCTCATCATCTAACCAACATATGTGCATTTACAGTTTTACTGTTAGTTACTCATCTTGCCTGGTTCAAATGTTGCTTTACAATAAGCAGCCATGGTCCTTGCCAATAGCCATATCTGGCTGCTAAGCAATTGGGCATTTCCTTCTCTCCTGCAGCTATGCAAGAACAGGCCACAGTTCTCCTTTTCATTAAACCAGATTGGTTTAATAAGGCAACCGGCACCCAAAGATGATCTCTGGCCTGGTGACCTATTTAAAGGAGAATCATACCGCGAAGCACTGCCCCCTGAATAAGGTTCATACCATGTCCTAGCTCTTGTTCCTTGTTATGCCCCCCTGAGTAAGGTTCATACCATATCCTAGCTCTTGCTCCTTGTTTTGCCCCCTGAGTAAGGTTCATAGAATATCCTAGCTCTTGTTCCTTGTTTTGGCCCCTGAGTAAGGTTCATACCATGTCCTAGCTCTTGTTCCTTGTTTTGCCCCCTGAGTAAGGTTAATACCATATCCTAGCTCTTGTTCCTTGTTTTGCCCCCTGAGTAAGGTTCATACCATGTCCTAGCTCTTGTTCCTTGTTATGCCCCCCTGAGTAAGGTTCATACCATATCCTAGCTCTTGTTCCTTGTTTTGCCCCCTGAGTAAGGTTCATACAATATCCTAGCTCTTGTTCCTTGTTTTGCCCCCTGAGTAAGGTTCATACCATATCCTAGCTCTTGTTCCTTGTTTTGCCCCCTGAGTAAGGTTCATACAATATCCTAGCTCTTGTTCCTTGTTTTGCCCCCTGAGTAAGGTTCATACCATGTCTTAGCTCTTGTTCCTTGTTCTACTCATCCTGGTTTGACTCTGGTCCTGACCTTGGCTTTGCTCCTAGAAATTGTCTCTTTCTCACTCCTTGAATTATTCTTCTGGAACTCAGTTTTATTCTTTTGGCTCTGACCCTTAGTTTGACTATACTAACTTGTTCTCTTGAGTTTCAGTACAAACATATATTCATTTGAGAGAGGACTCCAATGTAGTCACAAGCTAAATATGTTTGGGTCATTAAAGTGCCTGTCTGCGCTCATATAAGTTGACATCCCAAGGGTCTCAAGGGTGAAGACCTGCAGATACCTTAGACACTGCACCCAAGTCTAGCCAGTGTGAAATGGATTAGTAAATCTACATTTTCTTTATGTGACCGTAACACTATTCTATAAAAGAAGCCAATTTACTGTACAATTAACTTTTTCAAATGTTGGAGAATTGCTTTACCAAAATTCTCTAATATTCATTAAAAGGAATGGAAAAGAAATGCTCTGGTGATACACTGAGAAAGACCACAAGTCTTGTGCAGCCCTTCCCCCAACAGCTACTGAAAAAGCAACATAACAACAGTCTAAAATAAGCTAACAGCAGTGTAGTATGAGACAATAAAAAATCTTTAGCTTCGGGATCAGTGCCCTTACCTTACTTCATCGCTCTGCTTTTTGTTAAAAAAAAAAGTAATGTATACTTTTTTTTTTTATAAATTAACATAATTCCATAGCTTCAAAATGAGAATAGATTTATCCTGTAAATAGCTTATGGTAAAAAAATATACAAAAATAAAAAATAACAACCTTGACCACCTAGTAATCTCACCTAGTATATTATTTTCAATGAAAGCATCATTGTACAATTTAGTAAAAGTAAAAACAATTAAAATTGAAAAATATTTCCATAAAACTTGAGTTTTGGAAATGCATATCTATCTCTGTTATAGTTGTCTAAAAGTTTCTCAGCACTGTCTGGTATCAAATATTCACCCTGCTGAACTATGTCAAGGCCCTAGCTTGTACCTGCATCTCATTCACATTCCCATGGAATTCCAGTCTTGCATCCCTCCCCTCCCCCTCCATTCATCAAGATTATCTCTAGATACATTCCATGTAATGTCATAATTGCTAGAAATCCTATATCTGGATTGCTTCAAAGGAACAGATAGAAACAGTTACAGGTCGTGTCCGTGTTACCAACAGGATATTTCTTCTGAATCATAATTTTCTGATTCGAAAAATTATGTAAATTTTATTTTAAACAAAAAAAATACTCCAAAATACTCTATATTGATATTGAATATTAATATTGCAAATGCAACTGAATTATGTACCAATTTCCACCCAAAAATTGGCTTACATAACTTAAGCCTCATTTATCATGAGCTGTAGAAACTTTTTAGACATTTTTTGTCTCACTCCACAAGGGGCATGACTTAGTGGAAAGTGGGTAAGGCTTCCATGGAAAGGGGACATGGCTTGTGTGCCAAAAATAGCACCAAAATTATGTCTGTAAAGTAAACCAATAGTCCATGCACACTTAGACCAGACAGCATGAACTGCTGTGGTAAATCTAGTGTATTATCAGACAGTATCTGAGCCATATGGTTCTTAGGAAAAACAACTAGTTTTATGGTACATGGTGGGCATTCTTTTTCACTTTTGGCACAATTTTAAGATGCAGCACACTCTAGGTATAGAGTGTAACATACAGTCAAACCTCCTTTGGTCTTCTGTAGGGTGTTCTTCTCAAAGATGATGTCTAATATGCCTATTATTATATGGTAGAACTGTCTAGATAGGTGGGTGCTCTTCTCAAAGTGTGCAATTTTAGGTGGTTTGTTTAAAAGCGGTTTCACTATATATACTAATGTAATATTCGAGAGTATTGGAATACTTGGTCTTGGAAAGTATTGAGTCAACTATTCTAATTTCTGACCATAACTTACACATGCCAATTTTTTCCTTATCCCTCAATATACTACAGCACTCTTATCCCAAACATGTGCAGAAGATCACTAAGAGGTGTGAAAGCAGAGGTTGAAAGCTACTCTTCCACGCTGTGTACCATTCACAGAGCCGTGCTACCACGGTAGAAAAACACAACTAAGATTTCCTGGAGATTTCCATTTACAAACTGAGTTCCTGAGTAATGTAGTATTGCAGCATTAGAGTACAAAATATCTGAATAGAAACAGTCCTTTCACTGAAGTACTGTAAGGGCTAATACCGTAGATGTTACAAATCTACTACATATGTTTAGTTATAATATTCTCTAAGCGAGGAGTCCAAGCTACTACGTAGTTTCTTTACAAAGGCTGCTATTCCAACACACCATTGAGGCCAAGTGATTCCTTTCAGTTGGCCGCTCAGAAGTCTGGAATAGTGTCAGAGCGTTACAGGCCAATGTTGAAATACAAAGAGATGACCTTCCTGTTCCAGTTGGCTCATCCATACATAAAGTAACCCATACAGACTGTAATCTAACTGTAATCTCATTACAAATAGCTGTGTCTGCATACAGTCTTATTCTATGGGGCGATTACATTACTTCTATTTACAAAGTTCTAATTTAAAAAGCTTTAAGCAGAAAACATACCCACACATAGGGGATAAGATGTGTGCAGCGGAGTACCCCTTTAAGGCAAGTGTCTACTCTGAGTAAGGGCTGTCTCCATGACAGAGAGGGGTCTGACACTGAATCTGGGCTGCTGGAGAGTGTGAGTGGAAGCTGTGGATTAATACTGACCAGAGTGTTTGGACAGAAGCCTCCCCAATTCATAAGTAGTACATGTGATGGGCAACTGTCTAACACTATGATGCATGTGGGTTAAGTAGTAAATAATGGTATATATTTCTACCATCTCTATGTCATTATATCTTACCACTTCAATCATTTAACGGAAAACGGTCATCCTCCGGGCCCGCCTCCTCTGCACAATTCACCAAAGAAAGAAGCGGATCTATAGAGGGACACTGCTCTGGGCTGCAGGTATGTATCTTAGTCAGAGACCCTGCATCGGTTTCCTGTTCACCCGCACTATAACCCAGTGTATTGGGTTTAGTGTGGGTGACCAGGAGGACTGTTTTTGACCAACTCTTTTCCAATCCTTCCTACACAGCAACATGTCTTGATTATAACACAAGTGCTTACAATGAGACCCATTTGACCAAGCACATATTGGTAAATTGTGTATCTTCATCTTCGCAGATACTAGAACTAAAGAATGGAAATGTCAGGTTGTAACAATATACTAAACTAAAATTTACAAATGACACATTATATGTCTTATTCAATGCATATTCCACATTCCAAATTCATACAATTCATACATTTTTTGTAACTGCAGTCCTTGAAACCTACATTCAGGGACTGAATGACGCAGAGGGTTGACCCACATGGATCTTAAATGTGGCCCCTATATCTATGGGGCTATACTGCCTTTTGCTTTTAATTTTATGCAGAGGCAAGCAAAGGCTGTGAAAAGATTGTGGCATGCTCCAACACATGTCATATTATAGAGATATTCTATAATACCTTCAGGGGAAAATACAGTCTAACTGCGGAAACACATGCTGAAAGACAGAACACCTATGGACTGCTCTATGGATCCATGTCACAGAGTACCTACAACAAGATGTAACTTTATATAAAAGCACTAACTATATATATATATATATATATATATATATATATATATATTTTTTTTTTTTATCTGCTATTGCAGAAGATATCACACTATTTAGCACACTATAAAATGAGATATACTGTAAAACATTAATCAATTATTTCTATTGTAAATATTGTCATACAAATATCACTAGAAGCACACAAAAGCGAGATAAGATGTCGCGTGTAGAGTTGTGCATCTAGCGTAGATCACATTCATTAGACATGCAGGAGTGTGCTGCGGAAAATATTCTATACAAGTACTTGACAATGCTCTTGATAAGAGAAAACACAGCTGAGGGGATGACTGAGAGGCATTCTAATATCAGAACAAGATCAGGACAAGTCTGAGCAGAACATGTAAAGTAAATGAGCAAATGAAGCCAAGATTTGTCTGTATTATCCACTGGGAATTCACAAAACCAAGCTTTGGTTAATCTGGGGCCCTATTTTCCCACACAGCTTCATTAAATAATAAAGAATTAAACCTAAAACTCTCTTTTATACGGTGAAGAGCACAGCCAATGTCTTAAATGGGCACTGTCCGACTCAAAAACTTTTTATATGTTCTACATCTTGACAAAACATTAACCTTTTTAATATACTTCATTAAAAAAATGATCTCCTTTTTCTAGAAATAAAGACCACTAGGGGCCCTTATACCATCCACAACATAATCCTGCCCAGCTGCATCATCGTCTATGGCTCAGCTGAAGCTCAGGCTGGGACCAAGTCAGGTAAGTAAAGGTAGGACTAGCACTTCTCTGTACTCATCCCTGTCCTATCAGACTGCAGCATGAAAATAATAAGGAGGGAGTAAAAAAAGCAGCCTGCATGATTGGATGAAGAGACACAGCACATCAGACTCAGGGAGGAAGTAAGTGAATACATGGTGAGTGATGGCGGGCTCAGTGCTTGCGTCGGACATGCCTCTTCCTGAGGAGTGGATGTCAGAAAGAGTGAGCTGCAGAACAGAGGGATCTGTTAGCCAAGTACAGAAGCTAGGCACATATAAACATGTAAAGAGTCTACATGACCAAGTACCACATAAGCATTATTTTTACTGTGATATGAGGAGGAACACTTTAAACGAGAAGAAAAAAAAAGAAAAAAACTGCTCATTGTCATCTCATCTCATTGTCATAATGGACATGGAAGGTTTGTATTATAGCAGGAATACTTAAATACAAGATTTAAATTACAACAGTGACTTATGGTAATTGAAATCTGGTCCAAGAGCTAAATTGTGATGTCAACTGGGTCAGATAATCTTCAAAACAGCAGGTCTTGTGGGATGTCCTACAATGTACAGGTTAGTACCTACCAAATGTGGTCCAAGGACAGACAACTGATAAACTGGTGACAGGGGCATGGGTACCCATGCTTACTGATGAAGATGAGCAGAAACTAAATAATAAGAAACTAAAGCTAGTCTGTCTCGTCCATTCTTACAAAAGTTCTATGGTAGCACAAATTGCTGTAAGAATTGTTGATGGTTATGACAGAAAAGTGCCAAAACATATAGGGCATTGTAGGATTCTATGTATGTGGTTATTTAGTCATTGATTGGGCAAAGAACCCATGCTGATCCTATCTTCTGCCTAAAGTGCCAACAGCGCACACATTACCATCTGATTTGGACAATGTAGGAAGGTGGCTTGGTCTGCTCAATCATATGTTCTTTTACATGTGGACAGATGGGACCATGTGAAGTCATCTACCTGGGGAAGAGATGGCACCATGAGAAGTAAGCAAGCTGGAGAAGGCAGTGTGATGTGCTGGGTATTTTTCTCTGAGATTTCTAGTAATCATATATATATATATATATATATATATATATATATATATATACACCCTATATATAAAATTACAAAAATAAGCCCTAGCTGTATTATCGGGGTGGGCTGCAATATAAGCCCTACCCTGAAAATAAGACCTAGGCCAGTGGTCTTCAACCTGCGGACCTCCAGATGTTGCAAAACTACAACTCCCAGCATGCCCGGACAGGCATGCTGGGAGTTGTAGTTTTGCAACATCTGGAGGTCCGCAGGTTGAAGACCACTGACCTAGGCAATGCCCGGGCTGAAAATATTAAAAAACAAACTTTAACTTACCTTCGTCCTCCCTTACCGCGTTGCTAAGGATCCGGCCTCATGGTCCCTCCGCTGTTCTTGCTGCGGTCCTAGGGATGGGAACGTCACAGAGCCTTCAGCCTATCACCGGCCGCAGCGATGTCCCACCTCTGTCGATGATAGGCTGAGCGCATTGTCATGTAAGGAGTCGGCCTGCTTCTTACATGAAAGTCGGCTCAGCCTATCATCGACAGAGGCGGGACATCGCTGCGGCCGGTGATAGGCTGAAGGCTCTGTGACGTTCCCATCCCTAGGACTGCAGCAAGAACAGCGGAGGGACCATGAGGCCAGATCCTTAGCAACGCGGTAACTGAGGACGAAGGTAAGTTAAAGTGTTTTTTTAAATATTTGCAGCCCGGGCACAGGAATACAAAGTACAGCGCAGCAGCTGATAAATTTTTGGCGGGGGAGGGGGGGAGAGATGCAGTGCTCGTGGGTGGCATACGATTAGTACCCCGATGTGAAGAGCAGCTCTTTGCTGATAAACCGGCGGGAGGGGGGGGGGGGGGGATGTTGGGGGGGGGGGCAGAGCTGCGCCCATAACATGTAAATAAAGCCCTACCCTGAAAATAAGCCCTAGTGTGTTTTTGGTGACTAAAATTAATATAAGACCCGGTCTTTTTTCGGAGAAACACGGTATATATATGTATATATATATATATATATATATATATATATATATATATTGACATGTGTCACCTACACTGTGAAGACTAAGTACCACCCATCATGGCAATAGTATTCCTATTGGCAATAGCTTCTTTCTGATGGATAATAATCCCTACTATGCTGCAAAGATCCTTCAAGGTTTGAGGGACATGACAAAAAGGTCAATGTGTTAACTTCACGATAAAAACAAGCAATCTCCAGGTAGCAGAGCGGGATCAATGGAAGCGCTGAGACCAGATAAGAAGTTAAAAGGATTTATTTCCCATAATGCAACGCGTTTCACGGTCACCCGCTTCCTCAGGATGCCTGAGGAAGCAGGTGACCGTGAAACGCGTTGCATTATGGGAAATAAATCCTTTTAACTTCTTATCTGGTCTCAGCGCTTCCATTGATCCCGCTCTGCTACTTGGAGATTGCTTGTTTTTATCGTGATTCTATTTCAGCGGGACGAAGCTGCAGAGACCCTTTGATGATACACCCTGTTCCATTGTTGTACTTGGTTGGAGTACAACTTCATGTGGTAAGCGCAATTCACACTTAGCGTTACCAACTCACCTTTGGTGTTACACTACGGAGCGCATCCGTTTGTCCTTTTTTTTTATTTCAATGTGTTAACTTGGCCTCCATATTTCCTGCACCTATATGTATGAATGAGTATATCCTCTAACTTTTCATTTTATTAAAAACTATTCTAAACTAGGAATGAATATATTCAATATACTCTCATTTCTCTTTCATGGTTTCATGAAATGCCCCTTTCCTACTATATCTTATAAAACTTAACAAGATTTGTCAGTCTAGTCACTTGTGGTAAATGTGGTTGTCGAAATGGGCTTTATTAAAAGCTGTAGTTGGCTCCATAAGATCATGAGTCACTGACACCACTGAACCGAATAAAAACGCACAGTATGTCCAGCTGAGCAGAACCAGAACATACTGTTTTAGAGGGTGAAAAGTTTGAAATGTGAAAATGTCGTTTCCGTATTGGTCACAGAACAGAGAAATGTTTTGAGTTGCTGTGCATTCATCTGTTATGATCTGTTTCCAAATGTAGCTTGTGGTCAGATGTAACCACAGAACAGCATATTAAAGTTTCCTCTGGGGCCAAAGCGAATCATTACCAGACCTCTCCAATTAATCTCATTCCTCATTCTGTGATCTTCATTTTGACAGGGAGAACAGGTGAGTAAAAAGAGCATGGATTTAGCAGGTCTTTTACCAATAATAGTCGATTTTTCATCCAAACACCTAAAATCTCATAGTCAATAGCTTGACCAGGCTTAGGCTGGGTTCACACTACATTTTTCAACTACGGTTCCCGCATACGTTTTCTATCAAAAACTGTATGGGGAAAAAAAACGGATGGAACAGTATGGGAAAAAGTAAACCGTATGCATTTTTAAACAGTATACTGTTTATAAAAGTGCATACAATTCCGTCAGTTTTTATAGAAAAATAAAACATACGTTTTTGAAAATTTTGTCCATTTTTAATGGGAGGGACGTTTTTTAAACCGGAGTCAAAACCGTGGTTGACCACGATTTTGTCTCCAGTTTAAAAACCGTACTGCAACCACATACGTTTTTTTTAACATGGACGTCAATGGGATAACGCACATGTATACGGTTCCATACGGGAAAAAAGTATACGTTTTTACTTTGCACATGCGCATTTTAATCCTAAAGTACCCACCCAAGACCCCTCCCATTAAAAATGGACAAAATTTTCAAAAACGTATGTTTTTTTTGTATAAAAACGGACGGAACAGTATGCACTAAAAAACAGTATATTGTTTAAAAACGCATACGGTTTACTTTTTCCCATACTGTTCCATCCGTTTTTTTCCCATACGGTTTTTGATAGAAAATGTATGCGGGAACCGTAGTTGAAAAACGTAGTGTGAACCCAGCCTTAGTAGATCTAGACATTAATGTGGATGGTAAGTAGGATCCAAACAGGACTGGAAACTATCCATGGAATATGCAGCTATCTTGCTTTTGGTATGTCCAACCACCATGTTATAACAGATAATTGTGACAAGCCGCCCACTATGATGACTTTTAACAATTGTCCATAGCGATGTTACTGCAAAATGTTTCCTCCTGCTACTAGGACTGATAGTCACACTAGGTTTTGCTGTGACTCACAAGAAAAACTCAATAATCACCATGGATATAAATCTTTTAGAACAATTCACAGTAATACCATCTATATCATTAAAGGGGTACTCCGGTGGGAAACTTTTTTTTTTTTAAATCAACTGGTGCCAGAAAGTTAAACAGATTTGTAAATTACTTCTATTAAAAAAAATCTTAATCATTCCAGTACTTATTAGCTGCTGAATACTACAGAGGAAATTATTTTCTTTTTGGAACACAGAGCTCTCTGCTGATATCATGACCACAGTGCTCTCTACTGACATATCTATCCATTTTAAGAACTGTCCAGAGTAGGAGAAAATCCTCATAGCAAACATATGATGCTCTGGTCAGTTCCTAAAATGGACAGAGATTTCAGCAGAGAGCACTGTTCTCGTGATTCAGCAGAGAGATCTGTGTTCCAAAAAGAAAAGAATTTCCTCTGTAGTATTTAGCAGCTAATTAGTACTGGAAGGATTAAGATTTTTTTTTAATAGAAGTAATTTACAAATCTGTTTAACTTTCTGGCACCAGTTGATCTAACCCCTTAAGGACCAGCCCAAATAAACCTGTACTCCCCTGAAAGACCAGGGATGTCTGTCTTTATTAGAGAATAACTCTGGTAACGTTTTGCCAATCACGATAATTCTGACATTGTTTTTTTGTCACAAGTTGTCCTTCATGTACATAGTAAAAATAAGCCGATATCATTTGTAGTTTTTTTTTTACAATGCAAAAAATCATGACATTTAAAAAAAAATTACGATTTTTTGCTATTTTAACACTAACAGGTTGGATATATTTATACTTACTGACCAAATAGTTTATGAAACTTATACTTTCAGATGTCTACTTTATTTTGACAGCATTTTTTTTTGTTTTTAATTAACATTTTAAATTAATTAGAAGCCTAAGAATTTAACTTGAAATTTAGAAAAATTAGAAAATTTGAAAAATACATCTTTTTTTATGTGCTATGCAAGGTTTGCAGAAGTTTGAAGGTAGTAGAACATAGGAACACCCCCCCCCCCCCCCCAAATGAAAAACTAGACCCCTCAAGGTATTCGCTAGGGGGTACAGTGAGTATTTTAACACCATAGTTTTTGGCAGGAATTATTACAAAGTCAGTGTTAAAAATTCGAAATTTGCATTTTTTTCACAAATGAATCATTTGGGGGGCATATTTTTTGTACATCACTTCTGATATTGCAAGAAATGCACCCTATATTTTATTAAGCTGCTCGGCCCGTGTTTGGAAATACTCCCGCTTAGGCCATATTTGGTTCCTTGGCGGCGTGGTAGGACCCAGAAGGAGAGGAGCGCCATTTGGCTTTCAGGGCATCATTATATGAATAGTCCCTATTCATACTGCGTTTCTGCAGTATAGGTGTCCGTTGTCATGTGAAAAAAGGGATCCAATGTATACGGTAGCCGTCTCGTTCAGAAATAAATGGAGCTGCTACAGTACACGTCAGCAACACTCTTTTTGACATGATGCTGACGGATACCTCTAACACTGTGGAAATGCAGTATGAACGGGATGCAGTGTAGGGTCACATAGAGCACATCCGCAGCATATTTCACACTGCCCCCCGGCAGTCACAAGGGCGAGATCACTGCTGCAGCTGGGTAGCTCAGTGTGACCGCTCATGACTGCCGGCGGGAAATCCGACGCTATTAGTGGACACACAAAGCTACCCAGCTGCAGCAGGGAGCTCATTATTGTGACTGTTGGCAGGCATCCGCAGCATGTAATATGCTGAGGATGTGCGCTGTGTGATACTACACATTATACATTTTTTTTTAAATTATATTTTCTTAATAAATGTGTTTTTATTTTTACCCTTTTTTAAACTTTTTTTTACCCTTTTTTAAACTTTTTTTTACCCTTTTTTTATACTTATTGTTTTTATACACTTTTATTTATTTAATATTTTTTTTCACTTTTTTTTTTGCTTTGGAATACTTAGTATTCCAAAGCATTGCAGATATATGCTGTCTGTTAGTTTTACACTAGCAGGCAGCATATCAGGACGTGCCTCTGCGGGGTGCTGCAGGGGGGACAGAGGGAGCTCCCTCCCTCTGTCATAACACTTACAGCCCGCGGTCACTTCTGACCGCGGCTGTAAGGGTAAAACTGCCGGGACCAAAGTTTTCTTCGGGCCCGGCAGTGCGGCAGGGTCCCGGCTGTGTGTTACAGCCGAGTCCCTGCCGTGATCTCGTGGGTGCACTGGGCAGCACCCACGAGAACCATGGACGAGTATACACATCCTGGTGTGGGAACGTTCATCCTGCTTGGACGTGTATACACGTCCATGGTCGTTAAGGGGTTAAAAAAAAAAGTTTTCCACCGGAGTACCCCTTTAAGTGGCTTAAAGAGTCAATTGAATAAAGTAGCAAGTCCCAGATGAACTTCTCACTGGGAAACATTGTAATTCCTCAAGTTCTCAATCAAATAAAAAATGGTCCATCTTGAGCAGCATGTGCCAACCACATGGTCCACATTTAGAGAGTGTTAGGCATGGTGCTTAGATTAAATCATAAGTATATCTATGACAAACTAGGCTTAATTTGGAAAGCCTAAACAATTTAGAGCCAAGGGTTGTTAACAGCTTATTTATAAAGATAATGGGTTTGTAGATATTTCCATTCTATATTTCCACCTGTTCCATAAAAATCAAGTAAATCATAATTTACTAAGACAATTAATGCTTTGTTGTGACAGTGGGAACATGTGCATAATGTTGTGGGAATGAGTACAAATTGTTTGCCGAAAAATCACTGCACTTGAGCAAAATTGAAGATCTTTGCAATACTAAAGGAATTTTATTACATTATCCAAATTAAATCTATGGTCATGGCACAGAGCATGTACAGGGGAAGATAGAATCCCTATAGTTCTGCATTAAGGGGGTACTTTGCCCCTAGACATCTTATCCCCTATCCAACCCCCGCGATCTCTCCTGCAGCCCCCCGTGTCATCTGCTGCACGGAGCGATATTACAGCTAAGGTGAAGTGGATCCACTGTACCTGTGTGGATGATGACATGGGCCGTACCAGGAGCAGAGTCTAAAGTGCCGCTGGTTTTCACCAGAGCCGCAAAGCGGGATGGACTTGCTGCAGCAGAGGTGTAAAGTGGTACTGGAAGCATGAGGCAACACGTAGTGAGGACAGACAGGAGGTCAGGGCTGGCGGCACAGGAGCAGGGACAGGATACGTAGCAATAGGGTCTGATACATGCAAGGCAAGACACAAACTGAACACTTTCTCTTAGGCTGATAAGGCACAAAGTTCCAGCAAGGATCAAAAGGATGTGCCTGTACTTATAGGGTCATGGAGAAGCAATAAAATGTGTAATGTCCATTTAAATTTCACAGAGCCGGAGCGAGCGTGCCCTAGGAGGCGGGGACAAAGATTGTCCAACAGTCTTCTTTTGGGTGGTGTATAAGGCATCCGGCATAGGTGAACTCCGCCTAGATCTTGACGCAACTGATGTCATAACTGATGACAACGTGCATCAGTTGTATGGCATCTGGCGTCCATTGTTTCTGGACGGTGGACAGAGGAACGCAGCATGTCCTTCCGGCATGTCCAACCATCCGGCATCATAATCCAACCATCTCACAATTGTGATGCTGGATGATTGTGAGTTGTCCCATTGAAATGAATAGGATTAGTTCTAGCATCAGTTTCCATCCGGTGCACGCTAGGAGACTATGCCGGACGCTGTACATATGTGAACCCAGCCTTACAGTTCTGTACAGCACAGAACAGTTAATACGGTTGTGTGTATAAGGCCTAAAGGAGTGGACCAACATATCTAAAAACCTAGTCAATTAAATAACACTGTCATTAAAACTCAAGGTACTCCTTAAGGTAAATAAAACAATCTTTCAAATGCACTTTGTTTTAAAAAAAAGTTTTCTATGTTTTATTTGTGTTTAAAAAAGCTGCCACTAGATGTCTCCCTACTTGTCCAGAGCACAATTCCCCCATCTCTTGCACAGACTTTGGACTCCTGCTGGCCTGGCAGAAGTCCAAAATCAGGAAATTCAGTCTGGAGTGTTGAGAGACGATGTCACGCCTGCTGGGGAACGCCCCTTCCCAGTCTGTGAATCAGACTGAGACTGAGCAGAAAATACAGAGCAATATCAAGGTAGGAAACTAACAAATAATAAAAATAAAGGCAGGGGGTGGTTTATCATGATGGGGGCAGTGACATGGGAGGATTATAAAATTAAGCAAGATCATGACAGGTACTCTTTAACCAATCTGTTTCGAGATTAGGCTTAAAACAGATAGAAAACTTGAAGTTGAGTTCATAAAAAGTTTTCTCAATTTATCCAACTGTTTTTAGAGCTCAACCATATCAAACATCAGAGGAATCAAACACTCTAAAGACTTTTGAAGCACCATATCCACCCACAGACACTTAAATGGAGGGGTTGTAGACATACCAGTCGTGCCTCGTCAGGGCATGACAGAAACAATGATAAAATAAGTTAGACTGGACATAGCAGGGAGAAATGTGCTACAAAAAAGTCAAAACACAAAGTCAAACAGAACTTAAATCTTTAAAGCTGAGGTTTTTATATATAAACTAGGATGATGAAATACAAAAAAAAAAAAAAACAGTAAATTCTATAATCACCTCAAAACCCCAAAACACAATTGCTCAGATTTATCAAGCTTTGTGAGAGAAAAACTCACCTTTCACTTTACCAGAGCTTGTTAGCTGAGCTGTGATTGGTTGCTGTGGGAAAATCACTCCAGTTTTTCTCTCACATAGTTTGATAAATCTGGGCCAACATGTGAATAAAAACAGAAAAACTTCTGTTGCCCCACATAGTACATAGTGTACTCTTTGCAGTACTTGCACTTTTTAGGCATGCCATTTGCCATGGTTTTTATATTGCCAGAATGGTGCTACTCTTTGCTGTAACATTTTGTAGCATTTTCAGGTGCCCTCAAAAGCAACAAAGGCAAAACCACAGTGACATGATCCTCTCCTAGTGACTGTTCAGATTTTATGAGGGATTACTGTAATATGCGCTTTCTTGATTTACATACGAAGATTACTATAGGACTATGTTGTAAAATGCTGGATATTAATATACACATATTCTTTAGTCTCCCTTTATGTATCTCATGAGGGATTTTCTAATGTTTTCAATGTCTTTTCTATGTTTGATTTAAATTATTTTTGAAAGGGGTTAATACATGTCCCCTTAGTTGCACCTGAAGCCGTAATGTGACCTCCATTTAAGAAAGCCTCCGTTAGTCAATCCCTTGCAACTAAGAGTGTGAATTTGTGAACTCTCAAACGAAGAAAAAAGCAATGGATCCAGCAGATGAAGCAAAATCTTATCTTTTGTTTATTTAATCATCCATGCAAACAGACAGTTGACATCAGCAGCCGGAACGCTGATGCGTTTCTGGCACCTTGGCACCCTTAATCAGCCATGATTAAGAGTGCTTAGGCACCAGAAACTCATCAGGGTTCCCGCTGCTCATGTCAACTGTCTGTTTGCACGGATGATTAAACAAACAAGGACAAAATGTTACTGCAATGGCTGGATCCATTGCTTATTTCTTTGTTTGAGAGTTTCCGGTTCCTGAGATCAAGGATACAGGATCTGCGCGTTAATCGGGATTCTATCTCAGGGTTAACTGGATAAACTTATCTTGTGCTGTGCATTTGTGAACACCTGAAACGCGTCACATGACACTGACCAATTCCTGATGCTGGTTTAAATATATAAATCCTTGAAATTGCACTGGACTTCATTATTATCAGAAATGGTAATACCAAAATTATAAATGTATAACTGTATCTAAAGGTAATTCTATTGATAGTGGAAGCTAAGAAGACATGCAGCTTGTTCTGGACAGATAAAAACAACACAGACATAAATATGATGATAAGGGCTGGCGGGGAAGAAGATGCAGACAGAGATGACCAGGCAGTCACTGACTGGGATACAAATAGAAATACAGATATAGCAAGAGACATAGAAAGTCTGCACCGTCTGGAAACATATGCGTGTGATGGGGCACCTACAACAGGTCATACACAGGTGCAGACATCTATGGGGCCATGGGGAGCACGCAGACATGTATTGACAAAAGCAGATTAAACTAGAGCACTGACACATGGACAACCCTAGGGTTACAGGCCTAAGAGAGAGCAATCATTTGTGTGGCAAGCAGCTGAATGAGTTGGCCATAAATATCCCCATTTCATCTCATGCGTAAACAACGCCAAAGTAAACTCTGCATATCAACACTTCTATACTATTATAATAAGTATAATTGAATTTATGTTTACCCTTCCTACTCCTAAATATTTATTCTATTCTTCTGCATGAGCATGTTCATTATTTATGGTATGCTACTGGGAGCAAAGGATTAACACTCATGTTCCATTGCTAAGAAAATGGCTAAAGAAAAAAAGAGATAAAGTAATGCCATAAAAGTTATATAAAATAGTCGCCTCCTAGGGCATTTGATGACATTTGTCCTGACATTTGATGCAAGCACTGCTTGTGAGAAGACACCACACCCCTTATGCCTGAGGCCATCATGACTGGTGGGTGTACCTTTGATTTGTGAAACATTTACCTGTTTTGATCTAGCTTTATAATATCTAATTATATACTGATTGTAATCATTTATGGATTTATTGTATTTATTTGTAATCTATAAAGCAGATATACTGTACCTCTTCAAGTGATGTGTTCTGGATGTTGAGTAGGTAACGTCTTGCAGTGAAGTAATAAAAAGCTTGTTGCAATGAAGGATTATTTATAACTAATATATTTTAGAACTTTTCTTTCATTGCCAAGAACAATGTACCAGCATTGTTCCAACAAGTCTCTATGACTTCACTTCTGACAGTCCCTTAATATAACTCACCCTATACTTAGGTTGTACTTTTCTTTTTAAGTTTTCATATGAAAAAACATCTGCCCAACAGCAATGAACTTAAAACCACTATGGAAACTTCAATAATATTATTTATCACAAGGTATCTTTCAAAGCTGTCTACAAATCTCCCTTTTTAGCAGGATGTGGGCATAATATCTATTGTGAGCAGCAGACACAACAGGGAAACATGGATCAGACAGGTTGGAATGTAAAACCTCCAATCCTGTTGTATCCATCGTGATTAGTAGTGCCAAGTGCTTATGGGGCAGTCAGGACAGGTAGCTGACAGCTGAAATCATGTCTACAGTCAGCCATAGGCTACATCTACTTTGGGCTTAAAGAGGTATTCCACCCCTATACATCTTATTCCCTTTCCAAAGGATAGGGGATAAGATGTCTTATCATGGGAGTCCCGCTGCTGGGGACCCCCATAATCTCCGCGCTGCACCCCGCTTTCATTTAGAGCCTCAAATTCAGCGCCGGAGGCTCGTGACATCACGGCTGCACCCCGCTCGTGATGTCACGGCCACGCCCCCTTAATGAAAGTCTATGGGAGGGGGTATGATGGCCGTCACGCCCCTTCCCATAGACTTGCATTCAGGGGGCTTGGCCATAACGTCATGAGCGGGGCATGACCGTGACGTCACGAGTCTCTGCGCCCCATCGCTAGTCATTCAGCACGGAGCGAATTTTGGGGTGCCGCAGCCAAGTCTGGGGTGCCGCAGCCAAGATTGCGGGGGTCCCCAGCGGCAGGACCCAAGTGATTAGACATCTTATTCCCTATCCTTTGGGTAGGGGATAAGATGTCTAGGGACAGAGTACCCCTTTAAGTCGTGATATGATTAACACTGCAGCAAAATGTAAAGTATGCAATCCTAGTGCAACAGCAGGACAACCCACCGTGGAATAATAATGATACAACAATAAAAATAAAAAATAAAATAATTATTATTAATCTAGTTCCAACATATTCCACAGCACTTCACAATTTGGCGGGTACAAATAAAGACATATCAGAGATTACTCGCATTCTTCTACTAATGTCACAGCTACTCTGTCTCTGATTATTAAGTCAATTTGTGTGAAGATGACAGCACCTTGGCAGTCTCAAAGTCCTAGCACTGTGATTATCTAATAATCAGAAATCTTACTAAACTTGGTAGTGGGAAAAAGACAGGATGCATTAAAGGGAATTATCAAAGAGAAGTTGTGATCAACAGATATCTATCTAGCTGTGCAAATGTGGAACAGTGAACTTGTGAAAATATGGAGATCTGTGCCCCTGTGGGCCTGGAAGCCATCTATTTTGGCACTATTAAAGCTGTCCACCAATAAAACTGTTCCCTTTGTAGTAGGGATGTCCCGATACAGTTCGAGTTCGAGTATGAGTACCAATACTATTTTTTTAAGTACTCGCCGACACCAGTTACCAATACTTTTTTCTATGTCATGTGACAGGTTTTTTTTCAATGGGTAAAAGTTTTTTTTTTTTAAGTTTTTTTTAGAGGAAAGGCTTTTTTATATTAAAAAACAAATATATATTTTATTTAAAAGGGGGGAGGTAAACTTTTATAAGGGTGAGGGGTTAATTCACATTTATTATTTATTTATTTTTAATAATTTTTTTTCACTTTTACATGCAATCTGTATATTGCATACACTGATCAATGATATTCCATAGTATAGCATTGATCAGCCTTATCGGAGCTCCTTTACTACTGCCTGCCATGGCTAGCAGCAGTAAAGGAGCGGCGATTGGATGGCACGGAGCAGGGTAAGGGACCTTCAGCTGTCCTCACAGCTGATCGGGACACCGCGATTTCACTGCAATGATCCCGATTAGCATTCCTGAGCTAACCGGCAGTTAACTTCAGGACCTTTAGACACCACGATCGTTTGATTGCGGCAACTATAGGGTCAATGCCGGACATCCCCGCGATCGGTGATGTTCGGCATTAGCCACAGGTCCCGGCTATGAGGCGCGCTCAGCTGCTGGGCGCACTGCATAGTTTGGCACCTCCATGATACCTGCCAGCGAGGGTCCTGCCGGCGAGTATTGGATTAGGTATCGGGGACCTTTGTACAAGTACTCGTGCAAATGTCCAATATCGGTCCCGATACCAGTATCGGGATCGGGACATTGCTACTTTGTAGGTCTCCTAGGCTATGTTCACACGATGGAAATTCCGGATGGAATTTCATTTCTGCATACATTTAGAGCCAATACACTTTAATGGGATTCCGCTGTCCCATTCACACAGAATTTCTGCATCTGTCTTTCCACTGCAGAAATGCTGCTTTCTCCATTTAGCACAAAGAAAGGTCCTACCCTAAATTTGTGCGGAATTCTAATGCGGAATCCCATTGAAGTCAATGGGTCTTTTTTTTCCCACCCAAATGTGAAATTGATGCAGATTTTGTGCAGAATTTGCACGGATTTCGCACGAAATGTAACCAAAGCAATGAAAGAAAAGCCCCATTTTCCATACACTGAGAATTCATGCGGAATTCCACATATATGCAGAATTCATGTGGAATTCCGGGTCCGCATCATTTGGTCGGAATTCCGCTTTATGCAAAAATTCTGACGTGTGAACATAGCCTTAAAGGGGTACTCTGCCCCTAAACATCTTATCCCCTATCCAAAGGATAGGGGATAAGATGTCTGATCGCGGGGGTCCCTCCGCTGGGAACCCCCACGATCTCTCCTGCAGCACCCCCCCTCATCTGGTGCACGGAGCGAGCTTTGCTCCTTGCCTGATGACTGGCGATGCAGGGGCTGGAGGATCATGACGTTATGGCTCTGCCCCCCTCGTGATGTTACACCCCGCCCCCATCAATGATGTAACCCCCCCCTGCGATCAGACATCTTATCCCCTATCCTTTGGATAGAGGATAAGATGTCAAGGTGTGGAGTACCCCTTTAAACTTCTGTACTTGTTGGACTGTACACTTGTGGGACTGTGGCGTCTACATTTTGCATTATCTGGTCACTATTTGGGCTCAGAAGTTCTGCGCCTATGCTCCACAGTTATACAGGAATTTTTATTGTGCAGAGAAATGATTAAGATTAGAAAGATTTCTACTTAGGCTAAGAATGTTCTTAAAGTCTGAGAATACCTACTTACAGAACATCATAAGTAACTATCCAGACGTCAGAAGATACTACTGCGATGAAACAAGGACGTTTCAGAACTGTAAAAAATGTCTCAGCAAAGTATTTCAAGTAGGTGAAGCCCCCGAGCAAACATGTGAGCTGTGGCCGCAGGAGTCCCAGAAGTGCACCACCTGAGGTTAACCACAAGATGGATTTCATAGTTTGGTTTGATGTCCCTCACTGTCAGAAATAATATACATGTAAATCTGTGGGGCCTTGTAACAATGACAGCAATGGTATACACCAATTCCTTACATGTTTAATACTGAACAAGGAGAAAAAGAAGGAATCAATGAGGTTATGTGAATGTGCAACTCTTTGCTATGTACATCAAAACGATTTACCTACAGAACCGTCCTAACTCAAGATACATTCTAAATTTAGTATAAGTGCCACAGAGTCAATGCTATAAACTATGTCTGTACCCATTTACTGTATTATAATATAAACTCATACCAACTGGGACTAGAGGTACAGTAGGTACTGTCCATGATTTACACGGGCATTAATGAATACTATATAATAGGTGCAGTAAAAGGTAAGAAGATCAGAACCAGATGGTAGGAAAGCAGAAATGACTCCCTTAGGTTTGCATTTTTTTTTTAAATAAACTTTGTAATAAAAGGGACAGGAATATTATTTTTAATAATAATAATATTTATTATTATAATAATAATTATTATTATAATTATTAGTTTAAATAATAATAATAATTATTATTATTATTATTAATAATAAACAATACTGTCTGTAATCAACAATAGTATTCAGATAAATTGATTGTTTATCTATTGCATCTATTGTAATTGATTCTGTATTACAGCATCTCATACAACTACATTACTTATATTAAATAAAGGGTAATAGGATTTCCTATTCTCAACTACTCAACCTGCTATCTTTTCTATATCTTTAACCCTGAGGCATGGTGTATAAATTGGTGTTCCCTAACCTGAGGCTCTCCAGCTGTTGCAAAACTACAACTTCCAGCATGCTCTGACAGCCGTAGGCTGTCAGAGCATGCTGGGAGTTGTAGTTTTGCAACAGCTGGAGAGCCTTAGGTTGGGAAATACTGTTACATATAATAGAAACAATATGAAAGCAGTATACAGCTTAGCTTTGTTCTTTCTGCACAAGGGACAAAAAAAACTCAAATTTGCAATATTATGTTAAATTATAATATTATCCTAAATTTTTAAGATTAGCATAAAATGCTGTGGTCTAATAATTCCGTATATACAAGCATATCAAATAATATTCAATAGTATAATATATATATATATATATATATATATATATCTACAGATATATATATATATATATGTATATATATATATATATATATATATGTATTGGGGGGGAAAAAAAATCCTGGCAGTTAGAGAGTTAAGCTGAGCCACTGTTTGATGATGGTTTCATCCTTAATGCTTTGATCAGATAAATAATCCGATCACAATTGAATTTCATTGGAAGATTCCTAAAATATGTTTTGGAAATGTTGACAGCTGGTAAACAGAAATCTTCACACTTGACAGTCCTTGACACAGTGTTTACTAAACAGGGTGACTCCCGGCTGTTGCAAAACTACAACTCCCAGCATGCCCGGACAGCCTTTGGCTGTCCGGGCATGCTGGGAGTTGTAGTTTTGCGACAGCCAGAGACAAGTTGTTCGGAAAACACCTAATCTGACAAAGCATTGAGCAGCCTAATGTTATTATGGGGTACCCCATCATACACTGCCATGGCCATTGGGTTACGAGAATTGATGTATTTAACCCTTTCCTTCCCAGGACAAGTGGTTATGTCACAGGGACCGGTTATCCCTTTGTAACAAACTTTGTAACAAAAAAAAAAAAAAAAGCTCTATTGTGAACTGTGTGTCCTGAAGCATAAACAGTGTCGCCAGGATAGTAAGAAAGAAGACCTACAATGGGGTACAGTAAATGGACTCACCGCTTGCACTAGGTCCGCAGCAAAGCAGGCAGCAAGAACCAGCAGGCAAATTCTGCAAGGTAAATATACAGAAGTATTATAACGCCTGGTGTCATAGTGCCCCCCATATGAGTACACAAAACAGCAGAATGCCCAGAAAGGTAACACAAGTACTCACCGTGCCCTCATCTCTTGTAGTGACCGACTGGCAGCCAGCAACCCCCTCCCCTACTTTCTTCCGCAGTTACAGTGGTCTGTCCCGGGGGCTCATTGAAAGCTTCTCCGCGGAGCTCTGAAAAGTATGTCTGGTGGGGGTGTCCGGGGGGGGAAAAAAACTGCAAGAAAGACAGAAAGGGCACAGAGCGTTATAAGAGAGCGGGGCAGCCTGAAGAAGAGTCGGGATAGTCGGGATAGTGAACGACGAGAGCGGCGAGAACCTGCATAGACTTTACTTGCCTGAGCTTGGAGAAGGGCTCGCTTCCATACACTGTACGGGCAGGCTAAGGTTAGGCATGGAGGAAGGGGGCGGGGCCAGGGGGCTGTCAATCACAGCTCTGTGGGCTGAGGGAGATGTCTGCGCTCATCTATCTGGCGCTAATACAGTCAATGGGAATATAGATTGTGTTCTATGGATGATACATAGACGGTTTATAGTCTGGGGAGTTTGGGCAATAAGTGACCCCTATTCTTGATATTTATGAAGTATTTATTGTAACATTACAGGTTACTATGTACATTGTTGTCTGCAGGATGGGGGCTTAGACTTGGGTGGGCTATATGTTAGGCTATATGTCATTGCATTGTATTTGTAGTAAAGGACATGTTTACTCAGCAGAATGCATAGCCTTATAATGTGGAGTGTATAGTGTATTATTTCAGGGACACCTGATGGCACGTTCCCCCTCATACAGACATTTCATTAGTTTTCATTTACAGGTTCAGGTCCCTCCGCAGACAAATGAGTCCCCCCCCCCCCCCTCTAGAAATGGCATCCAGTGTCTTTATGAGACAGTGGGCGGGAGTGGGTGTTGGGAGTGGGTGGGATGTGGCAGGAGGCTGGGGTCACTATCACCAGAGGAGAAAAAAAAAATCCTAAGGAGGCTCTCCATTAATATAGTGAAAAGGCTCTGGAGAGGCCACAGCGATCAGGGAGCAGCAGGTTTCTTAAGCCTAGGGGAGATGCTGACGCGGAGGGATTCGTGAGAAAATAGTGCGCCTCGTAACTTCAGCAGGGAAAAGTTAGCAGTAGTTTGCAGAAGGCAGTAGTAGCCCAGGTCCGGGGTGGCCCCTCTCACTGTGTGCTGCCGCATCTCCTCCTCTTCTGCCTGGGCATAATATGTCAGCTCCTCAGCTTCTGCCTTGTAGTTGGAGCCGGTGTTAAGATATTACAGGGGGTTCTGGAAGAATGAGGATGGGGCATTTCCATAGACTGGCTGTCCTAGCCTGGCTGCTGCTGCTGCTGGGGCACTGGGTGCAGAATGCAGACTCTGCGGTAAGTAGCGTCTTTTTGTACTATATGCATGGACTCTCTCACAGGTTGGGGGGGATGAGCAGCCTATGTCTCCTTATATTTATAAACCTTGTAACCTAAACCCTCTGTGATTCTGGATAAAAATAGTGGATTGTGACCTCACCAGGACAAGGAAGGGGCAAGGGCTATTTCTGTCATTTTGGAAGAAAATGGAGAAAGTCAGGATCTGTATCTTAAACATTGTTTCCATACACCTATTTTTTTGGGCTTTTTAGGGCCACATGCTGACAGCTCTCACCCCATGGTAGGATCTTACTAGGGACAATTCTAGAGCACCTTGTAGATCCCAGTTCTGATGCTGTCTGTGTCCATAAGACTTTGTCTTAAATATTTACTATTGATGACTTTTATTTTGTATCAGTTACATTCAAGTCCTGCAGGAACGTGTGGGAACTGAGTTCCTGCACTTTTTCCACAGCAGGAACCCTGTTCCCATTAGCCAGAGCCCTGCAGGACCAGCCTTTGAGTGGAAATCTTGGGTGAGTTCCCACACTTTTTTCTAGGACTTGACCGCTGGTTACATTTATTATGAAAATAGAATTTCCTGGAGGTGAACATATAGAAATGAATAGGTGACTTTACATTCTTCTGTCCCTCTGGTTTATCTTAATAGTAATTATGGATCAGACCTTTCCAGGCTTAAGGGAAAGATAGAAGAAAGGTACCGTTTACTATTTTTATATAAAACTCAATAAATTATGAACTAGTTTATAGAATAGAATGCTTCTTTTCTAACTACCGCTCTTGAAACCAGTGACTTGCAACCTATGGCTCTCCAGATGTTATGAAACTGGAACTCCTAGGCTGGGACTGTGAAGAAATGCTGGGAGCAGTAGTGTTACAACATCCGGACAGCTACAGGTCAGTGACTAAGAAAGTGTTTCCCAACTGGGGTGCCTCCAGCTGTTGTCAAACTACAACTCCCAGCGTGCCCGGATAGCCAAAGGCTGTCCGGGCATGCTGGGAGTTGTAGTTTGGCAACAGCTGGAGGCACCCCGGTTGGGAAACACTGAGCTAAGACCTGATACTGCCTGACGGTTTTCTATAATGTGGGAATTTCATAATTCCCATAAATAACTAAGCAAGTGTCTCTAATGGATTCTTACTTCAGAAGTAATCTATGAGAGTCATACCCAGATAATGTATGAAAATACATGACTGTCGGGGGATCAGCAATCTATGAGAGTCATACCCAGATAATGTATGAAAATACATGACTGTCGGGGGATCAGCAATCTATGAGATTCATACCCAGATAATGTATGAAAATACATGACTGTCGGGGGATCAGCAATCTATGAGATTCATACCCAGATAATGTATGAAAATACATGACTGTCGGGGGATCAGCAATCTATGAGAGTCATACCCAGATAATGTATGAAAATACATGACTGTCGGGGGATCAGCAATCTATGAGAGTCATACCCAGATAATGTATGAAAATACATGACTGTCGGGGGATCAGCAATCTATGAGAGTCATACCCAGATAATGTATGAAAATACATGACTGTCGGGGGATCAGCAATCTATGAGATTCATACCCAGATAATGTATGAAAATACATGACTGTCGGGGGATCAGCAATCTATGAGATTCATACCCAGATAATGTATGAAAATACATGACTGTCGGGGGATCAGCAATCTATGAGAGTCATACCCAGATAATGTATGAAAATACATGACTGTCGGGGGATCAGCAATCTATGAGAGTCATACCCAGATAATGTATGAAAATACATGACTGTCGGGGGATCAGCAATCTATGAGATTCATACCCAGATAATGTATGAAAATACATGACTGTCGGGGGATCAGCAATCTATGAGAGTCATACCCAGATAATGTATGAAAATACATGACTGTCGGGGGATCAGCAATCTATGAGAGTCATACCCAGATAATGTATGAAAATACATGACTGTCGGGGGATCAGCACGTATCGTTACATGTAACCTGTTCTGACAGTATCACCTTGTGTAGTCTTCTGTAGATAACATCTGAGAAATTACAGTAAAGCGCACAGACTATTGCTATGTTCTGCTTCCACACAACTTCCTAGCTGTCCCAATTTGAAATGGCTTTATGGAAGTCGATCTCAGTAGGAGGAGACTGTTACCTCTATGGTACTACAGTAAGCAGCTGAAAGTCTACTGAGCAGGTTAGGCCTCTAAATGCCACAGGGAAGCATCCCGGAGCAGTCCTAACATGCTGGAAGGATGCAGGGAGTAGAACTGTGTATTATTCGTGGAACAGCAACCATGAATTTGACCATTTTCCGATTCCCCCGGGTAGCATTAGCAGATTGTTCCATTACATTTTGTACGTTTTCGCATTTTCAGCTTTAGTCTTCCATTCATCCATGTATTTTGCCCAGATCATGTTCTTCCTATAAGTAGCTTATGTACTAGACAAACGAAAAACACGTGGTGAGGAATTTATTATTTTTTTTACTTTTTTCAAGCCCTTTTTGAGCTTTCACTTTCTTCTTTTTGCCAGTTCTATTTACGGAACGTGCATCACATTGTCACACAAAGTATGAGGGGATTGTGTCCTTTTCTTGGCACTTCACTGTCACATAGATTTCATGCCAACTCTTAAGAAGAGGAAGCTGCTTGAAATTCTTTTGACTTTTCAAAAAGTTGCATAAATGTGTCTAAAAACCAAATACACTTAAACCACGCCCCCTTTTTAAACCAGAAAAATAAAAATGATGGGAATGAGGAAAAGTGGCAAAAAAAAAAAAATGCTTAATAAGTGCAGTACTACTTAAGCAAATTAAAAGAGGGTGCCAGCATCCCAGAACCGATCAAAGTCCGGTCCACATCACGTAGAAAACCAATGGTGCAGCACTCCAGTATAGTTTCTAAGAAAAACGTGTGGTCTATTTCATGTCAAGTGATGTAACGTGAGTCATTCTTAGAATACTTTGGTTGGTTAGTGATCACTGTACAACATCTAGCAGATATAACCAATTGAAATTCAATTGGTCCAGGAAGAAAAATCAAGTGCCAGGTGACCAATGGGCACGTTTATGAGGTGGTTATGTCAGTCCTCCTTGTCATCTTAGGCAATACTGATGTGTTAAATCATTACCATTCACAGGAACATCAGCAGATTATCTACTGCCAGCAATATTAATATTACAATATAATGCTCTAGTCTGATAAAACCTGCACTTGTTTTACTAGCCTATCTTTAAGAGATCAGTACTAGATCAGTAAGGCTTCAGGGTGGACGCCGACTCCACGAGGAGCAGGATGAACTCAAGGAGGACAAGGTAAGATCTTTGGTCTTACCTTGTCCTCCTTGAGTTCATCCTGCGCCTCATGGAGCCGGAGTACACCCTGAAGCCTTACTGATCTTGTACTACTATTCTGCCAGAGGGCAGCAAATAGCTCTGTTACCTATGTGCCTACCATTGTTGTGTATGTTGGTACACAACTATTTGGGGTGAGCGGCTTTCATGCTTCTGTTATTTTATTTATTTATATCTCTTTTATCACACCAAGGAGCGCTTTTCCTCCACTTAAAGATTGTCTTAAGAGATCAGTACTGTGTGATTTCCTTTGCAGAATGATGTGACTAGAACTTGCAATTTCTATCTTCTGGCGATATGTTGCTTCTAACAAGATGGCTTCCCATCACTTTCTTTTCACCTGCTATTTAGGGCTGGTAAAGTAGCTGTCAGTCCTGTGTGGACATGAGTAATTCACCAAACATCCACCATTCACTGGAAAGCACACCTCATGGCCACATCCACCGATTTGTACTTGAGTTGTCAAATTGACTAATAGAGAGCGAGATCTTGGTAGTCATTGACTTAGAAATTCCTGCTGGCCTCTTCAGTTATTTTCCAGTAGGATATATTGCAGTTCTAATTGTCTCTCTGCTACTAAAATTAAATACATGACTGTCCATTTATTCTACTTTAAAATGTTGTAAAAAGTCTTGTTGTGATGCAGAGTAAAAATATCTCAAACTGATTTGATGGAACCACCCAAATTTGCGTTAAAAAATTTAATCTTCCAGGGAGGTGGTCTTCTCAAAGACTAAAAATCTGTCACATGAAATCTTGTCTGAAATAAGGGGTGGTCTTCTCAACCAGTTGTTTCTCAGTGATCCTCATGAACACAAAAATTAAAATGTTTCTCTTACATCTTTATTATCCATGTTAAATTAGATTTTTTCTTTATATTGAAACAAACCCACTTTGCTCGATAATAGACTTCCTGCCTGTTGGTCCCAAGGGTTCATTACTTTAAAGGTGTCTGTGCACATTAGAAGTAGGTTAATACCTGATGAACAATCTCTTTACAGATGTTTCCATACACATTGCATTCCATATTGACCATTACAGTTCTTCAGACTGGCCATGCTTATTTAGAATCTTGCCAGAATGTTTCCAGTCTTTCTGGGTGGGAAGTGCAACTGCCCCCTTCATTTCTGTCAGTCTTCATGGGCAAAATTAGGGGAACATTCTTTTCTGAAAGATTATTGGTTGACATTTTTTTAACATGCCTGATTTCATATCAGACAAGGACATTCCATTAACAGTTGGCTAATTTAAGTGTTTAATCCAATGTGTCTGTATATGTTATTGTGCCTACCCAGAAAAAAAGCAATGGGATGGACATCTTTCTGATAGGTCCCTTTTATAACACAGCATTTTCCTGTTATTGGATTCCAGTTTTCAAGGCCTTAGTAAACTGCATGGTACAGGGCGGCACCGCGGGGTGATTATCCAAATCACCATAGTTTCAAAAGTAGGACAAGAAAACCGCTATCTCACAAATTCCAGAGGAATTCCCTGTCTATATGAATGATTATTTCCCACAGTTCTCTATGACATATCCTTTATTAATAAACCTGAGTGGCAGTCTCCTCCTTTTCATAGAATGAATATTGGGTGACATTTGTAGGTCACTTGAATCAGCTGAGCTTAGCATACATTTTATATTCAGAATATTGAATTGTTTTCCCTCTTGTCCAGTATTTATGTTTAGCTTTACTGTTCTGATAGAAGAGAGCAATGTAAAAAAGTCAAGCTTACATTGACTGGTCCACATAAAAAGGCATGACGGGCCCCTCGCTGGGCTGTGAAGCGGGACATAATACATCTTACTAAAAATGCTTAAATTTTTAAGTGATATTATTACAGTGCAGCTGGATTCACATTTGCCCTGCAGCCATTGACAGGGTTTATCTCAACTGTGCGCAAAGAGGATACATTTTACAAAGCGCTAGATGTAGGGGAAATTCCATTTTATGAAATGAAAGTTTGATTTAATTTGTATGACATCCTAAGCTTCATGTACTATGATTCCCCCTTTATTTCTACCTTTTCTAAGTGAATTTATTAACTTTTCCATATGCATATCCATCAGTGGGGATTCCATACAGCTTTAAACTTTGGTGCATCGGAAATACACCAAAATGCGACATTGTTTTTAACCTCTCTTTTGAAATAGAAAAGTCATAGCCTAAAAAGATGCCCAAACAGGGTGAAAAAATCATAAATGATGCAGAAAACCGCACCCATATTTAAAATAAATAAACAGGAAATTGCAGATTAGTTGGAAAAATAGCAAAACTTTCTGGCATGTTTGGTGCACACTAATAAATAGAGTTAAATGCATTTCCCCATGCTTTTCTTCACCAAAATGTAAAGTAAAACACAATAGTACATAAGGCCCAATGTCTGCATATATTAATAGTGTTTTCCAGGTATCAAAATAAATTTAATAAACTCTCTAAACTGTTTTTTAGTTCTTAACACATCCGGTTAAAGCATATTTTGTAGGAATTTTCAGATTTTACCTTTCTTCACCCTTCTTGTATCCATTCTTCTCTTCCTGTTGGTGGCGTGTTTGTAGTTTCAGCCAGGCACTAAAAACTGCATATGCCACGAGGATTGTGCAGGGCAAACCAGTTAACCCAACCAGTTTAAATGATCCAGGTGCTTGACCCTTGTTTGCTCATTCTAGACCATTTATTTCCCAACCTCCCCTACATTACATCATTGCTGACATTCCGTACATTGGGGGCAAGGTGTGCAAAACACAAACCATGTGACCAACGTACATGATGTCAGCAGAAAAGGTACATCATACTGTGCCAGGCATCACGTGACCTGTGGCAGAAGCACAGTAAATTGGGAGCAACAGTAAAGCAAGTATATTGCTTGTGACTATTTTTGACATACTTAGAACAGGGGGTTAAAAAAAGGAAACCCTTTAATGCCCAATTCACATTACATTTTGTTTGCGGGACACAAAAGCACAACCAACTACCCTTTTATGTCCTAAAGACAAAATGTTTAGGTTCATGAAACAGACCAAATGACTTTTTTAAGGTAAACTGGGGATGAAATACTAAAACATGACGTAAACGGGGCTAAGCTAATTAAATGTATGTTTTTGCATAATAGTATGTGCATGAATAGGCTTCCACTTTGGCTGTATGTTGCAGCAAATGAAAAATAGCATGATTTCTGCATTACTGTTCTTTGTGTTTATAATACACACATCCATATATATATATATATATATATATATACATCCACAAAGAGAGAGAAACTGAAGGGGCACTCACGTGTCTTCTTTCAAATCAACTTTAGCATGTTGGTAATAGCTACTTCGCGCTGCTCCCGGTGCTTCTTCCAGACCGGCAGTTCTTCCAGTGGCCTGGAAGAAGTGCCGAGAGCGGCGCAAAATAGCTAATACCAACATGCTCCTTACCTGGTCCTGCGTGGCTTAAAGATCTGCCCGGCGGTCCCGCTGCTGTAATGCCCTCCGAAATAAAGTTGATTTGAAAGAAGACGCGTGAGTGCCCCTTCAGTTTCTCTCTCTTTGTGGATACTACTGCTATTTTGCCTCTGTTGAGGGAGAGCACCACAGGACACTTTCAAGACTAACACCCACAACCAGTGCTGATAGCCTGCAGACTGTGTATTGCAGAGGTCTGATTCTCAATTCACCTGTGCCGGCAGCTTTTTCTTTTTGCAGTGATAGTACATATAGTTACATAGTTACATAGTTCTTAAGGTTGAAAAAAGACCAGAGTCCATCAAGTTCAATCTATGACCTTATTTTGTCCCTCCTGTGTTGATCCAGAAGAAGGCAAAAACCCTTATGAGGCTGATGCCAAATGCCCCATACTAAGGCAGGGGTGTGGAAATTAGGGGTGTGGAACACAATCTACTTGTCCCTCAAGAAAATCCACTTGTCCTGGTAGATAAAATAATTTTAACCAAAATAGTATGTAAATAAGGTCTTTATTAGTTTCTGCACTTTCGTTTTTCCTCCTCGTCCTATAAGTCCCATAATTCTTATTTTTCCATCTACAGACCCATGTGAGGCTTGTTTTTTGTGGGGCCAAGTATACTTTGTAATGACACCTTTCATTTTTCCATAACTTATGCTCTGAACAAAAAAATATTATTCGTGAGGTGACGTTGAAAAAAATGCAATTTTTTTCGCCATTCACCTTGTGGTCAAGCTTACATATTATTTTGATACTTTAGGTCGGCTTACACCAATATCAAATTTGTTTTGTTTCCGTCAAGTTTTAATAATTAATTTTTTAAAAACTTTTTAATAAAAAAAGAAAAATCCCTGACCCCTATAATATTTTTATTTTTCCGTATACTGGGCTGTATGAGGGCTAATGTTTTGGGCCGTAATATGCTGTTTGTATCAGTACCATTTTGGTATTGAGCAGACTTTTTGAACACTTTTTTACTTAATTTTTTCTGCGATATGATGTTATAAACATAAAAAATGCAATTCTGTGATTTGGTATATTTTTTTACGTTAACGCCATTTACCGTACGGGATATACATTTATTTTTTTATAGTCTGGTCAATTATGCATGCACCAATACCAAATATGTTTATTTTCATTATGTTTACATATTTTTATATAGAAAAGGGGGGTGAACTTTTAATATGGAAGGGGTTAATGGGTGTTTTTAAGCTTTTATTAAACTTTTTTTTTTTAAATACAATTTTTTAGGAGGAATCATTTAGATTCCTCACACAGATCAAGGCAGTTCTATTGAACTCCATTGATCTGTGTTCATTTGGTTGAGCCTGCTCAAGGCAGGCTCAATCAAATGCAGATCTATGGGGGCTGCGATGAATGCATAGGTAAGCCCTTTGGCTACCTCCACAGGGGATCGCCTCCTGCGATAGCGCTGCAGGGGGGGGCGATCCATCCCATTAGACTACCAGGGATGGTTAAAAGATCCCTTTAGACACCGCTGTCAACTTTGACAGCGGTGATCTAAAGGGTTAATAGCTGCCCATGGTGATCGCCGCATGCCGGGCTATTGGCGGCCTCCAGCTACTGAAATCAGCCGGGGGCCGTCGGGTATGGAGCTGGTACGAGTCAGGAGCCCACTCCATACACCCTGAGCGCCGGTGTGAGGTGCAGACTGCATCCGCTCCTGCACCTCACACCGCATTAAAAAAGAAAAAAAAAGGGGGGGGGGGAGTCGTTTGCCCGATACAGGGCTAAATCTATGAAAAATTCATCTGCCCGGCGCCCGAAATTACATGTCCTGGGCATCGGGCGATAGGATTTCCAGATCCCTGCTAAAGAGAAAAATTCCTTTCTGGCAATCAGAATAAATCCCTGGATCAACTTTCTGTCCCTATAAATCTATTATCCATAACCTATAATGTTATTACTCTCCAGAAACATGTCCAGGCCTCTTTTTGAACTCTTTTACTGAGTTCACCATGAGCACTTCCTCTGGCAGAGAGTTCCTTAGTCTCACTGCTCTTATCAGCATAAATTTTTTTTCTGAATGATTATGCCAAGGTTTAAAGTGTAGCTCCCACCAAGTTATATATAATCTAATATGTCCCTACCTATTAGTAATCTAGCCCTAACCCCCTACCTGGGTTTAAAAACATTTTAAATCGCTTTAATAGAGCAGATTTAGTGCTTCTAAATCTGCTCTATCAAGCAGGGCAGGAAGCAGCGCTTCCCAGCAAGCATGGCGTCACTGATGCCTTGCCGGGGCGCTTGCTTCCGCCCTCAGATCGTCTATGCAGCGCTGTCAGGAGCGCGCATAGATGATCTGCCAATAGCACGGCAGGCAGCTCCGGGGTCTCCTCCTCCCTGTTTAGCTGTGCATGTGCTATCCAGGGAGGAGGAGTAGAGGAGCAACGCCGGCCTGCCTTGCACGATATTACTGCCGGTGTGAGGTGTTTTTTTGCGCCCCCCGTAGATCCATGCGTCCACCTCACACCGGCTAATATAAGACCTCAGATCAGGCTTACCCATTCGGAGGATCAGCGCAGCAATGAGTGCTCGCGCTGCCTCCGGACAGGGTAACGGGGGCGGGCGGGCGGGGCCGCGCGCAAGGCCAGTGTTGCTGGCCAATGCGCGCAGCCCCAGCTATCAGCGTGCTCGCTCTTGCCTGTTTGATTGACAGGCGGGAGCGAGCACAGCAGTGCCTGAATTTTGACTCATTGCCAGGCTGAAATGAGTCGAAATTCAGTGGTGACGTCACTGCTGAATGCATTCGGCCACTAGGAGGGCGACCCCTAGTGGCCGAATTTAAAAGTGATTTTAAACTTGTTTAAAATCACTTTTTTTAATTAAAGTATATTAGAGATATGTTGTAGTACGTAAGTACTACAACATATCAATTTTTGTACTTCATGACAGTGCCCATTTAATGTTATCCCTTATCCACACATCAATAGGAGGTCTGCTGAATGTAAAATTTTCTCCATGAAGTGCCATTACACATGTTCAGTCACCGCTCCCCTTATTCTCTATAGGCCTTTTGAACAGGCGCTTGGCAATGTTCGGAAGCCCTTTAGAGAATGAATGGAGCAGTGGGCAAACATGTGAGGTGCCTCATTTACTTGGGGACAACTGACTGTTCCAATTGATCAGTGGGGTTCCATTGGTCAGACCACACCCTATCCTGAGAGACAAATAGAAGAGGCAATGCATTTCTGAGTAAAATCTGCAAAAAGAATAGACAAGTCTATTCTTTTTGTGGATGCCAAAATCAGAAAACTGTACCCTAAGAATAGCACATAACAGACAAAAACACAATGCAAAAAAGTCTCAAATTTGCAAAATATATGCACACAAAACCATTGATAAATCTCCCTTATGGCCTCTGCCTGGTAAATCATGGGGAGCAGAAGAGTGGTGGAGACTTTGCTGTTGAAACTCTACAGATAATCTGGGTTTAGAGAATACTAGGTGATGCTCTTCTGTACTGAATGTTCTATTTGCTGGAGCAAGTTTAAAGATGTATAACATAAGTGTGTCAACATGCTCTGCTTTTTTGTTTCAGGTTTTTAGAGTTCTTTGCTAAAATGAGAGACAGATTAAACCTCAGAGGGTCTAGCCCTGCAATAAATGTGATGTGGCTGAATATAACCTGTCCCACTGATAATGTCGGACAAGTCACAATAACATGAGAAAATAATATTTAGATTTAGTTGAGTCCAACCTTAAAGCATACCCACAATATAAAAGGATTTATAAAGTAAGTAAAATAAGCAGAAATGAAAGAAATAGCATTGCATGAAAGGGGTTACACTAAGCACTGAACTGCTGCTGCTGCTGCTGCTGACAAGATAGCTGAGCAAATAGCATTTTCTTAGCCTTGCTTCCACTTCCTGTGTTCTGTCCTGATCCCCCAAACAACAGGTAGTTGACAGCATATTGCAGGAATGTGAGACACGAAGTGGCTGAGACTGTAAAGCTGTTTTTCAAATGTAAGAGTCATTTTTGGTAAATCTTGTTATTAGTTTTTTTTTATATGGGTCTGAAAATGTTTGCTGCACATACATGCCATGATGCTCTTTTCGGCAACTCCTGGTATGACTTAGGATCTTGCATTCATCAAACAGATGCACATGTACAAATGAACAGAGCAGCTCAATACAGGTGAATAGAAATTCTTTCAGGTAAAAGCAATAGGTTGTGTTGCTTGTCAAAAGGCCAGTCATAGATTTCTCAACACTAAAATGCTAGTCATAGTTAAGTCCTGTGGCACTTGCTTTAAAAAAGCTAATGTGGCGTTGACACCTAGTCTTCACAATACCATCCCTCTTCAAACATTGACTTCTGCCTCTTCCAGTGGGTTGGATTAACATTGGCATCAAGTAGTAGCCACAAGCATTGTGCATACATAGTATAGACAGTGCCTTACATTACTGGGAGAGCATTGTAAATACTGTATATTTTCTTAAATATATTATTGCAGAAACATTGCTGAAGAGATTCCGTAATTTTAATAGTTTTTGACCCTCTGTCCATCATAAGATTTAAAATGATTTATTACCAGGTGGGTTATGAATAAACATATGCACAAAGGAAATTGCTGTTTGCTATAGTAAGCAGAGTCCTAAAATACCTTCTCAGCTCTCTAAAGTTGTATGGGAATGTCCTATTTTTAGAGATTATTTAAAGAATACCTTTTGTTCCAAAACATTTTAACCTCTTCAGGACATAGGGCGTATGGATACGCCCTGAATCCCGAGTCCTTAAGGACCGAGGGCGTATCCATACGCCCGTGGGAATTCCGGCCCCCACCGCTAGCCGGTTGGGGACCGGAGCCGGATGCCTGCTGAAATCGTTCAGCAGGCATCCCGGCATATCGCCCAGGGGGGTCATTATGCCCCCCCATGTCGGCGATCGCCGCAGATCGCTGGACAATTCAGTCCAGCGATCTGCGGCGATTCCGGGTCAATCGGGTCTCCGGTGACCCGGAATTACTGGCTGTTCGGGGCCGTCTCTGACGGCCCCGAACAGCCAGAGCCTGCAGGGGTGAGGTGGCACTGGTGCCACCTCACGATCGCCCTGATTCGTCGGCCGGATTACCGGCCGACCAATCAGGGCGCCTGCTGCGGGTGTCACTCCCGCACCCGCTCCGCCCCTCTTCCGGAGGACGTGAGCGGGTGCGGGAAGACGACCCCCGGTGCTGGGGACCCCGATCCCCGGCGCCCCTGTTGGGATCGGGGCCCCAGGAGCAGCTGCGGCGGCGAGGGACTGACCTGCAGCGTCTGGATCGTTGGAGGTGAGTGACAGCCTCCTGCTGTTGCTTAGCAACAGCTCCCAGCATGCAAAAAGGGCATGCTGGGAGCTGTAGTTATGCAACAGCAGGAGGCAGACCACCACAACTCCCAGCATTCCCTTATGGGCATGCTGGGACTTATGGTTTTGCAACAGCTGGAGGCACATTCTTTCTATGGAAAAGTGTACCTTCAGCTGTTGTATAACTACAACTCCCAGCTTGCACAAACAGCTAAAGTGCATGCTGGGAGTTGTAGTGGTGCATCTGCTGGTTGCATAACTACAACTCCCAGCATGCCCGTTGGCTGTCGGTGACTGCTGAGAGTTGTAGTTTTGCAACAGCTGAAGGCACACTGATTGTGAAACTCAGAGTTTTTTTTTACCTAACTCAGTGTTTCACGACCGGTGTGCCTCCAGCTGTTGCAAACTACAACTCTCAGCAGTCACCGTACACCATGCACCGTACATGCTGGGAGTTGTAGTTTTGCAACAGCTGGAGGCACACTGGTTGTGAAACACTGAGTTAGGTCACAAACTCCGTGATACATAACCAGTGTGCCTACAGTTGTTGCAAAACTGCAACTCTCAGCAGTCACCGACAGCCAACGGGCATGCTGGGAGTTGTAGTTATGCAACAGCTGGATGTCCCCCCCCCCAATGTGAACGTACAGGGTACACTCACATGGGCGGAGGCTTACAGTAAGTATCCGGCTGCAAATTTGAGCTGCCGCAAACTTTCTGCTGCAGCTCAAATTGCCAGCGAGAAACTACTGTGAACCCCCGCCCGTGCGACTGTACCCTAAAAACACTACACTACACTAACACAAAAAATAAAATAAAAAGTAAAAAACACTACATATACACATACCCCTACACAGCCCCCCTCCCCTCCCCAATAAAAATGAAAAACGTCTGGTACACCACTGTTTCCAGAACGGAGCCTCCAGCTGTTGCAAAACAACTCCCAGTATTGTCGGACAGCCGTTGACTGTCCAGGCATGCTGGGAGTTTTGCAACAGCTGGAGGCACCCTGTTTGGGAATCACTGGCGTAGAATACCCCTATGTCCACCCCTATGCAATCCCTAATTTAGGCCTCAAATGCGCATGGCGCTCTCACTTTGGAGCCCTGTCGTATTTCAAGGCAAGAGTTTAGGGTCACATATGGGGTATCGCCGTACTCGGGAGAAATTGTGTTACAAATTTTGGGGGGTATTTTCTGCTTTTACCCTTTTTAAAAATGTAAAATTTTTGGGAAAACAAGCATTTTAGGTAAAAAAAAAAAATTTTTTTTACATATGCAAAAGTCGTGAAACACCTGTGGGGTATAAAGGTTCACTTAACCCCTTGTTACGTTCCCCGAGGGGTCTAGTTTCCAAAATGGTATGCCATGTGGTTTTTTTTTGCTATCCTGGCACCATAGGGGCTTCCTAAATGCGGCATGCCCCCAGAGCAAAATTTGCGTTCAAAAAGCCAAATGTGACTCCTTCTCTTCTGAGACCTGTAGTGCGCCAGCAGAGCACTTTTCACCCCCATATGGGGTGTTTTCTGAATCGGGAGAAATTGGGCTTCAAATTTTTAGGGGTATTTTCTGCTATTACCCTTTTTAAAAATAAAAATTTTTTGGGAAAACAAGCATTTTAGGCAAAATTTTTTATTTATTTTTTACATTTGCAAAAGTCGTGAAACACCTGTGGGGTATTAAGGTTCACTTTATCCCATGTTACATTCCCCGAGGGGTCTAGTTTCCAAAATGGTATGCCATGTGGTTTTTTTTTGCTGTTCTGGCACCATAAGGGCTTCCTAAAGGTAACATGCCCCCCAAAAACCATTTCAGAAAAACGTACTCTCCAAAATCCCCTTGTCGCTCCTTCCCTTCTGAGCCCTCTACTGCGCCCGCCGAACACTTTACATAGACATATGAGGTATGTGCTTACTTGAGAGAAATTGGGCTACAAATACAAGTAAAAATTTTGTCCTTTTACCCCTTGTAAAAATTCAAAAATTGGGTCTACAAGAACATGCGAGTGTAAAAAATGAAGATTGTGAATTTTCTCCTTCACTTTGCTGCTATTCGTGTGAAACACCTAAAGGGTTAAAACGCTGACTGAATGTCATTTTGAATACTTTGGGGGGTGTAGTTTTTATAATGGGGTCATTTATGGGGTATTTCTAATATGAAGACCCTTAAAATCCACTTCAAACCTGAACTGGTCCCTGAAAAATACTGAGTTTGAAAATTTTGTGAAAAATCGGAAAATTGCTGCTGACCGTTGAAGCCCTCTGGTGTCTTCCAAAAGTAAAAACTCATCAATGTTATGATGCAAATATAAAGTAGACATATTGTATATGTGAACCAAAAAAAAATGTATTCGTAATATCCATTTTCCTTACAAGCAGAAAGCTTCAAAGTTAGAAAAATGCGAAATTTTCAAATTTTTCATCAAATTTACGGATTTTTCACCAAAAAAGGATGCAAGTATCGATAAAAATTTACCACTATGTTAAAGTAGAATATGTCACGAAAAAACAATCTCGGAATCAGAATGATAACTAAAAGCATTCCAGAGTTATTAATGTTTAAAGTGACAGTGGTCAGATGTGCAAAAAACGCTCCGGTCCTTAAGGCCAAAATGGGCTCCGTCCTGAAGGGGTTAATAACCTGCATGGTTACATTAACAATTCAAAGTGGTGATAACATGATTTTTGGGCTCCCATTGCTGGTATTGAGCCCTGAGAGCACTCCATGGTGCACAGCTGTTCCCCTCATTTCAGGGGACAGGACCAGGACTGGGCTGTTTGCCACCAGAATAGAGACATGAATTCCTTACCCTTACTTCTTTGGCCAATCATAGAACAGCACCTACTTAACTTTGCTATGCCTTTACATAGTGCTGAAAAAAAATGCATTGGACTTAAAGGGAACCTGTCACCAAGTTTTACCCTATATAACAAGTGGCGACACATAATAGTGATTATTACCATGTGTCCTACCATGCCTGGATGTCTGCTGCCACATCTATAAATGTGGGGAAAACTACTTTTATAAAGGGCACACGCAATATGTAAATGAGGCTTATGTAGTCAGTTGGGCATGCGGCTGCTGAAGCAGTCATGGCTCCCCGGGCCGTAATCACGCCTATTCAGGCTCCAATAATACCTATTTAGGCATGATTGAGCAGCTTAGTCAGGGCCTGATGTCATTGCTCATACCAAGGCTGTCAATCATTCTGGATAGGTGTGATTAGAGCCCGGGGTGTTGTGACTACTTCAGCAAGCCACATGCTTGGTGACTACTTGATCCTCATTTACATATTACGATATTTACCGCTTTTACGTGTTGCCACTTATTATATAGGGTACAACTAAGTGACAGGTTCCCTTTAACAGGCTGGGCAATGATTTACAGTACACTACTATAGATGGCATGTTGGGGAGAAGATATTGATGCACTCAGTTTGCATGGTGCTATTTAAACAGAAATAAAAGAAAGTGCACAGCAAGGATGGAGGTATATCATAAAAGAAGACATGTTTTAGCAGTATACCGCTGCTGTTGATGATGATGATGATGATGGGAAACTAAAGGGAAGAGAGAGAGTGTATTACAGCACTGTGTACTTGTGTGCTCTGTGATGACACGTGTCTCGGGAACTGTCCAGAGTAGAAGCAAATCCCCATAGCAAACCTATTCTGCTCTGTGCAGTTCCCAAGACAGACAGAGATGTCAGCAGAGAGCACTGTTGTCAGACAGAAAAGAACAACTCAACTTCAGCAGCTGATAATTATTAGAGGGGTTAAGATTTTTTAATAGAAGTAATTTACTAATCTGTTTAACTTTCTGGAGCCAGTTGATATATAAATATATATTTTTTCCTGGAATACCCCTTTAAGCATTGATTTTACCTTTCTGACATAGTGTGGACTCTCTCGAGGAGGCATACAGGCTCAGATTGCATGTAGAAAGTCCACACTCTTTCCCCTACCTAGCATTTGCTAGGCATCTTCCCCACTTCATGTGTTTCATATTGGTCTCTCTGTTGCTAGAGATGGAATTACTTTAACAACAGGCAGTCTACAGCAGTTTGCAGGTAAATGAGACACCTATTGGCCAAGACATACATTTTATGGGGTTAGGAGTCATTTTTAGTATATTAAGTAATCTATAAATATGTTAGGAATCACATAGGCTATCACATGGAGGGCAGCTGTTTTGAATGACAATGACCAGTATTATAGCTATGTATTGTTTCATATATTTTTAACCCCTTAAGGACACATGACGTACCGGTACGTCATGTGTCCGCTCCCGATCTATAATAGCGGGACCCGTGGCTAATAGCGCGCGGCATTGATCGCGGTGCCGCGCGCTATTAACCCTTTAGATGCGGTGTCTAAAGTGAAAGTGAAAGCATGCCGGTTAGCTCAGGGAGCTGTTCGGGATAGCTGCGGCGAAATTGCGGCATCCCGAACAGCTTACAGGACAGCTGGAGGGTCCCTACCTTCCTCCTCGCTGTCCGATCGCCGAATGACTGTTCAGTGCCTAAGATCCAGGCATGAGCAGTCAAGCGGCAGAATCATCGATCACTGGTTTCCTATGAGAAACCAGTGATCAATGTAATAGATCAGTGTGTGCAGTATTATAGGTCCCTATGGGAGCTATAACACTGCAAAAAAAAAGTGAATAAAGATCATTTAACCCCTTCCCTATTAAAAGTTTGAATCACCCCCCTTTTCCCATAAAAAAACACAGTGTAAATAAAAATAAACATATATGGTATCGCCGCGTGTGGAAATGTCCGAGTTATAAAAATATATTGTTAATTAAACCGCACAGTCAATGGTGTACGCGCAAAAAAATTCCAAAGTCCAAAATAGGGCATTTTTGGTCACTTTTTATATCATAAAAAAATTAATAAATGAATAAGTCCTATCAATTTAAAAAATGGTACCGCTAAAAACTTCAGATCACGGTGCAAAAAATTTGCCCTCATACCGCCCCATACGCGGAAAAATAAAAAAGTTATAAGGGTCAGAAGATGACAATTTTAAACGTATAAATGTTCCTGCATGTAGTTATGATTTTTTCCAGAAGTACGACAAAATCAAACCTATATAAGTAGGATATAATTTTAATCGTATGGACCTACAGAATAAAGATAAGGTGTCATTTTTACCAAAAAATTTACTACGTAGAAACGGAAGCCCCGTTTCACCGTAGATTTTTGGGCAAAATGACTGACGTCATTACAAAGTAGAATTGGTGGCGCAAAAAAATAAGCCATCATATGGATTTTTAGGTGCAAAATTGAAAGAGTTATGATTTTTTAAAGGCAAGGAGGAAAAAACGAAAATGCAAAAAACGGAAAAACCCTCGGTCCTTAAGGGGTTAATTAAGTTTGGTCCAAAATATTTTTCCCCTAAAGTTATGTGATAAAATTCTGACAGTCTTAAGTGTACCTGGCGCCAACAAAAACTTTTGATATAATGTAGATATTACCATTATATGTATATTTGTAATATACATTGATAAAAAGAAATGTGTATATTTTTGGGTGAAAAAATGCTGTCCTTGCAGCTATTGCCTGTGTGTATCTATGAGGAGTCCAAATACAGGAAGTGAGGGTAGGAGAAGTAGGGCTCTGTGCAGGCTCCTGGCTTGTGTATCATCCAGCTGTGTGAGCCAGGGACATGTCATAGAGCCTCAGTGTGCAGAGCCCTGCTTGTCCACCCACACTTCCTGTATTTGGACTCCTCATAGAGACACAAAAACAATAGCTGTAGGGACAAAAATCTACACATTTTTTAACCAATTTATATTACAAATATACAGATAATGGTATTATCTACATTATATAAAAAAGGTACACTTTAAGCTGAGTTGAGTATTTTTTTGCCCATATCAAGAAGAGAAACTCAGACATTGGGAGGAATTTATCAAAAGATTTATCTGTTTTTTTATATGAGTTAATTTGTGGCAGGATTTGTAACAATGTAAAATTTGCAACTTTTCCTGCAACTTCCGGTTTACACAAGAAATCAAGATGTGTTATGATGCACAGATTTGTAGTAACTTTAAAGGGGTAGTCCAGTGGTGAAAAACTTAGGATAGGGGATAAGTTTGAGATTGCGGGGGGTCCGACCGCTGGGGCCCCCTGCGATCTCTCTGTACGGGGGCCAGGCTCTCCGGCCAGATAGCGGGTGTCAACCCCGCACGAAGCGGCGGCCGACACGCCCCCTCAATACATCTCTATGGCAGAGCCGGAGATTGCCGAAGGCAGCGCTTCAGCTCTGCCACAGAGTTGTATTGAGGGGGCGTGTCGGCCGCCGCCTCGTGCGGAGGTCGACACGCCCCCTTCCCGTGGGCTGTCGGGGCTCCGTACAGGAGATCGCAGGGGGCCCCAGCGGTCGGACCCCCCTGCGATCTCAAACTTATCCCCTATCCTTAGGATAGGGGATAAGTTGTTCACCACTGGGTCACCACTGGACTACTCCTTTAAGTCCTTAATTTGTCGCAAATCAACACAAGCCTAGACCTGTCTTACAAAACCTTTGACAGCATTTGTAAAAAGTTGAACATTTTGGCGCAAACTGGTTAAAATTTGCAGAATAGGAGTGATACAAAGTGGTGTACTGAAGAACTAGCCTCATATTTATCACATGCCCTGCACCATTTTATACATTTGGTGCATGTGCACATTACCCCACCACAAATTAAAGGTGTAGAAATATTTTTTACCTACCCCACCCTTGTTAAATTCCCTGCACTCTGCTTAAAAATACCAGCAATTTTTGTGCTAATGCATAAAAAGTACTAAGTCTCATAAATACAACGAATGATGAAAACTAGACTCTTCACCTCCGGCATGAACATCTTTTGACTTACATTTGCGCTCAGTGCTTGCACCTATTCATGAATTCAGGTGTTCTTATGTAATATCATGTGTTCCATGTGTTTACTCTTTTACACATCAACTCATTCACCAATGTAATCTCAGACCTGCCTGTTCCAGTTCATGTGGCCTTATGTTACCTTATTTAAAGCAGAAGCAGATCTAACATATGTGTTTACATTGTGGGAAAATTATCACACAAATGTTTTATATTGAATGGTATTCAAGATTTCAACACATTTAAATATTTTTTCATACATACTTTTGGCATTCGCTATTTTATGAAGACTTTATCGCTGTTAAGATTCATTTTTATTTTTACCATTTTTTTGTCCTCCATCTATTCTTAATGATGTCCAATTTTATTAATTCCTGATGGTCAATTGGTATCACGGGAGAAGTAAAGTCTGGCTACTTGCCATACAATTCCTCTTTAGCAAAAGTTGTACATCATTACATTACATTACATTGACTAACCCAAGTGTGATTTAATGTCCAGCTTTAGTCTACACTCACTGCTGTAAAGGATTTGTGCCCAGTTTATTGAAATAAACAGTTGTATGTGAATATGGTTTAACTCTTTATTTTGTGTGTTTATATAGCATATTCTGTAGCACTGCATAGGGGCTGACCACTGTCACTTATGTCCGTTCCTGGATCTCATTTTACCCTATCTCAAATACACATAAGGGTCAATTTCCATGTGTTTCTAATATGTGGCAGAAACACTCAAATTTGATAAGAAGATTCAAACTATGTATATTTTGACAGTGGCTGCATGTAAACCTAGTGCTGCCAGCCATTATTGATATCCATTGGGCCACCATGCTGTAAATCATATTTTCATAAACCTAGACATGAGTGTACATTGATTCCCCCTAAGTATTGCTTGTATCAGGTGCAAAGTTTGCCCCATTGTTGGAAAAAGTCACCTATTCTTTACCATGCTCATAAAAATAAATCACAGTGTGTCATATTACAACTGTTAGAGATGAGCAAACTTACAGTGATTCGATTCGTCACGAACGTCTCTTCTCGGCGGTTGCTGACTTTAGCCTGCATAATTTAGTTCAGCTTTCAGGTGCTCCGGTGGACTGTAAAAGGTGGAAACAGTCCTAGGAGACTCTCTCCTAGAGCTGGGCGGTTTGACCAAATATGTGTATCACGGTATTTTTGTAACTTATGGTGGTTCCACGGTATATAACGGTATTTCCTAGCCCCCCCAAATCATGTGACCCGCGAGCGCTGTTTTGCCCCCCACCCCCCCCAATTAATTATCATCCCTGTGCTGCGCTGTCCCCATCGGGGTAAATACTCACATCGCTGCCCTCCTTGTCTTCCTGTTTGTTGCTGACACTCAACACTGTACACTGTATCCCTATGCCCGGGCTGCAAAAGATAAACAAAATAAACTTTAACTCACCTTCCTACGTCGGCCTTACGCTAGAGCCGTCAGCCTATTACCGGCCACAGCGATGTTCCGCCTCGGCCAGTGATAGGCTCAGCCCACTGTCATGTAAGAAGCCGGCCGGCTTCATACATGACAGTGGGCTCAACCTAACAGCGAAACATCGCTGCGGCCGGTGATAGGCCGACGGCTCTCCGACCTTCCCGTCCCCAGGGAGAGCGTAAGGCCGATGTAGGAAGGTGAGTTAAAGTTTATTTTGTTTATCTTTTGCATCCCAGGCATAGGGATACAGCATAAGGTTTAGAGAGTCAGCGCCGGCGGCCGCAACAAATAGGAGGACAAGGAGGACAGCGCTTGCACTTGATATGTGAGTATTTACCCTGATGGGGACAGTGCAGCGCTGGGATGATAATTAATTGGGGGGGGGGGGGCAGAGCAGCGCTCGTGGGTCACATATGATTAATTCCGATATATGTGGGGACAGTGCGCTGCGGCTGATAATTCATTAATTCCCGAAGAGGAGGCGCCCAACTGGTATTGCGGTATGGGAAAAATTCATATTGTGCAGCGCAAAAATTTTGGTATGAACCGGTATACCGCCCACCACTACTCTCTCCTAGGACTGTATCCACCTTTTCCAGACCACCGGATCACCTGAAAGCTGAACAGATATTGCCTGCCCCAACCACAAATGCTGGAAAGTGTACGTTTTAATTTTTTTAAAGAATTGTGCAGTCAACATAACTACAATAACGGATGTCTGCCAAAAACATGTCTTAGGCTGTGTTCACATGTGTTGGGCATTTTGTTATGAGTCTCCGTCACAGACTCCATCAAAATGCCAGACTAAATACTGCTTCATGCATGATTTTGTTTGGTGAAATGTAGGTCACCATATTGGAAACCCAAGAGACCCCTATTAAAGGGGTACTCCGGTGTAAATTACTTCGATTTAAAAATCTTAATCCTTTCAGTATGTATCAGCTGCTGTATACTACAGTGGAAGTTCTTTTCTTTTTGGATTTCTTTTCTGTCTGACCACAGTGCTCTCTGCTGACACCTCTGTCCATGTCAGGAACTGTCCAGAGCAGGATAGGTTTGCTTCCTGTGGAGCATAAAGCAGCTGATAAGTACTGGGAGGGTTAAATAGAAGTCATTTACAAATCTGTTTATTTTACCAGTTGATCCAGTTGATTTAAAAAAAAAAAAAGAAATTTGCACCAGAGTTCCCTTTAAGGTCCGTGGAGTCTATTAGATGCTGTTGGTTGTCTAGTATATATAACAGGATTTGGTACCACTATTGTATACTTTGATCTGTTGCTGTTACGAGCAGAACAACAAAAAAACCAATTCAGATGTGAGCATCAAAGATTCTATGATACAGGTTTTCATCTGATACAACCTATAGTTTACCTGATAAAAATCTGTTGCATTGTTCCTTTTTAATCTGTATTAATCCAAATATGGTAATTTACTTTTCTGAACAAATAGGGCCTTCTTTTGGTTTGAAAAAAATGCAAGAGAAAATGGCAGTGTAATTTCCTGTGCCTGGCGTTTTTTCATTTGTGTGGAAATTGCATTTTTGGCACCTTGGCAGTTTTTTTTTGGTACCCAAAATTTGTTGAGTACCCAAAAAAAATAAAAAATAAATAAAAAAAAGGATGCAGTATAACAACATTTTAACTAAATTTTAATAAAGTGTGTGTGTTTCACCTTTTTTTCTCTATTTTTCAGGTAGTACTACTACCACCAGCATGGAACAGACTGTTCCATGATGGGAGTAGTAGTACCTGTACTAATAGACATATCGCCACGGGTGTCACTCCTGACACCAGATGCGATCGTCCATAATATAGCAGAGATGTGGAGCAGCTCTATACAGTGCTCACATCTCTGTACTATACTCCAGCCAGTGATGTGAATAGAACATCACTCATTCATATTTTCTGCAGAGAATGGGGATTGGCCGGATGGTGGCAGCCAATCACCGCTCTGAGGAAAATATGAATAGGTGTATATATACAGCAGTGCAGGGGACCATAGAAGAGCGGCTGCCGCATTCTATACATTATACAGAAGGATCGGGCGATCTGTCAGTTAGTACAGGTACTACTACTCCCATCATGGAACAGTGTGTTACATGCTGGGAGTGGTAGTACTACCTAAAAAAAAAATTTTTAAATAAAGAAAAAAAGTGAAAAACTCACACACACACACTACATTTTTATTCTTGTCGGCTACATTTTTAGGTCCCTGCCCCCCACATAAATTGATCCCTGTTTAAAAGTTAATAAAAATGTTGTAATAAAAAGATACATTTTGTTGGATACAATTTTTTCCTTCACTACTGTATCTTTTTTCATAATTTTTTTTAAATGGTACCCTACGAAATTTTACTAAAAAAAGGTATCTCCATCACTTTTTTGGATCGTTAAAGTCCAAAAGAGAATAAAAACTGCCTGAAAAAATGCCAAAGTTAAAACCCACATGGCATTTTTCTTGGCGTTTTTTTACTCCCATAGACTTCTATGGGAGAAAAACGCTGCGATTTCAGGGGAAAAAACGCCAGTGGCTCAACATGCTGCGATTTTGCAAAACCGCCAAGGAGCTAAAAAAAACGCCAAAAAAAAGAGTGAAAAAACCCCAAAAGGAATAAAAATAAAAAGCCAAACGCCAAGTGGAAAAAGAATGCTCCAAAACGCCAAGTGGAATTTTTTTTTTGTGATTTCTCATTGATTTACAGCTAACATCTGGCCGCAGCGTTTTTTGGCCCAAAAAACACCATGCGGCAGAATTGGCGTTTTTCTTGGCGTTTAAAAAAAAAAAAAAAAAAAACAAGTAGAAACTTAGCCTCAGGATGTCTGCATGACGTGTCAGACATTATATACATGACCACCATTTTACCTGAAGAGCGCAGTACACCCATAACTGTAGAGGGGGCAGCATCACATGCACTAGTCATCTGTATTCTCAGCTTCCCTTAAAGGGGTTATCCAGGAAAACCTTTTTTTTTTTATATATCAACTGGCTCCAGAAAGTTAAACAGATTTGTAAATTACTTATATTAAAAAAATCCTAATCCTTTCAGTACTTATGAGCTGCTGAAGTTGAGTTGTTCTTTTCTGTCTTCTACCTCTTCTACTCTGTGCAGTTCCTGAGACAAGCAGAGGTGTCAGCAGAGAGCACTGTTGCCAGACAGAAAACAACAACTCAACTTCAGCAGCTGATAATTATTGAAAGGATTAAGATTTTTTAATAGAAGTAATTTACAAATCTGTTTAACTTTCTGGAGCCAGTTGATATAAAAAAAAGTTTTTTCCTGGAATATCCCTATAAAGTATAGTATTTCTTGAGATATGGGCTTATTTCATGGTATGCCAATGCACAATTCCCCCCACATCTAGATAAGATCTCCATGATCGGGGTAAAAATCGCTGATGCAGGGAATAATTTCCTGAAATATTAACCTGAGCCTTTTTACTTCCCCTGAGAGAAAAAAATTAAGTAATAACAGAAACTAGGAAATCTGCTAGGAAATATACAATTAACTATTTTGCTCCCACGGGCAGTGGACTACTCAAGCATGAATAGTTAAGCAGCGCACAAGTGTTTTCAATGTTCGGTTTAATTATTTCCTAAAGTGGAGGAAAACAAGGAAATTGATGAATGGAGATTCAGACGGAGATTCCAGAGTTTACCCCAAGCTCCTAATGTAATGTAATTAAACTATAACAATAAAAAGAAATGCCCAAAGGACGTTCTATTAAGGTATAACTATTGAATGCATCCTGGAAAATAGTAAGGAAGGAGCAGCTGGTGTATTAGATGAAGTAATGCAAACTCTACGCTTTTGTATGTATGAAAACCTTGTTGCCTATGAGTGGCATTACAGTATTTCATTCATGGCTTTATGTCCAGTTGCTGCTCAGTGGGTAAAATGTATCAATACTAACAATAGCCTTGCTGCTCATAGCAACCCATTAGAGACTATCTGTCATTTCTTAGGCAGGTCTTTAAAAATGAGACTTGCTCGATGATTAGTTCCCATATGCAACAAGGCTAATTTCACTTTTAGACAGTTTTGATAAATTTAGATGTTAGTTGATTAGTATTTTTTGCCAAAATCAGGAGTTTGTCCAAATGCAGCCTTATGCAGATAGCTCAAGGCTTACAGTAGTCTTATTATTTCCTTCTTTTACCAATTTACTCATAGGATTTGTATCCTAAACCTTGATAATTTTTGGAGAGCAGAAGTTGTACCTGTCATAAAATTTTTTTTTGACATGTCATAGGGACATGTCAAAAGTTTATATCGGTTATGTTCTTAGTACTGAGACACCCACTGATCAGCAGAACAAGCCGAGAGAAGCTCATGCTTAAGCACTTTACTCACTGGCTTATAGAGATTAAAGGGTAGCTCCCACCATCACTTTTTTTTTTGTCCCTGCCTATTACCCATCTATCCCTAACCCCCTCCCTGCCTTTAATTTTTTTTTTTTACATATTAAAAATGCTTTTTTGTCTGCCTGGTACTGTGCTCACTACCAGGCAGACTTCCCCAGCAGACACCACATCACTGATGCCTGCTGGGGCCGAAACTTCCGCCCGTAGTTCACCTATACAGTATGCCTCCAGCTGTTTCCCCACTGCAACTCCCAGCTTGCCCTGACATCTATTGGCTGTCAGGGCATACTGGGAGTTGTAGTGGGGAAGCAACTGGAGGCATACTGTATAGGTGAACACCGGAGCACATACCGTTCCCCGCCGCGCAGCCCGCAACTCCCCCCCCGGCCCCGTTGCACCGCTCAACTCACTCCCCCTCCCCCTTAGTTCACCCAGAGTACCCCCTCCCCACGCGCAGCCCGCAACCCCCCCGGCCCCGCCGCTCCGCTCAACCCACTCTCCCTCAGTTCACCTATTCAGTGTCCCTCCAGGCTTCCCCACTACAACGCCCAGGGCATGCTGGGAGTTGTAGTGGGGAAACTGGAGGCGTACTGTATAGGTGAACAGTATACATAATACTTGAACATATACATAATACATGTATACATAATACAGTGATTATAATACTTTACCTTGTCCCCAAGCCTGCGCGCGTCCTCTTCCTTCAAAGCGCTCGCTCCCGCCTGTTTGATTGACAGGCGGGAGCGAGCACAGCAGTGATTGAATTTTGACTCGTTGCCAGGCTTCAACGAGTCGGAATTCATTAGTGACGTCACTGCTGAATGCATTCGGCCACTAGGAGGGCAACCCCTAGTGGCCGAATTTAAAAGTGATTTTAAACTGTTTTAAAATCACTTTTTTTAATTAAACTATATTAGAGATATGTTGTAGTACTTAAGTACTACAACATATCAATTTTTTTTTTATGACAGTGCCCATTTAAACAAGATATCAGCAGGTCATCCGCTGGCATCTACTGTTTTGGGAGACAAGGGTAAGGCATTTGGGATTTCACTATAACTGGATCTTTGCTCAAAAGTGTCCAGTTGTTTAACTCCCCCGCCCCAATGTTTTGCATTGAAATGATGAATACTCAAGAAATCAAATAAAAAGGGATATATGTAATTGTTGGCCAATGTTAGGGTCAAACGCCTATTATGTTTCACAATCCAGAGGTCTCAGAAAGTCCCCCAAGCAGTGTCAGACAGTCAGCATCTGCATAGCACCATGTCATTCTATTACAGGATCCAGCAGAGGGAGTATTTGTTTGTACAGCTGACCATATGGACCATGACACAGTAGGACATACCCCGATGGTTGCTCAGCTGAGTCTTAGTTTAAAATTTGTTTAAACTATAGTATTTTTCTATTGCAATACCATGTAGCAGCATTTCTATTTTGTTCTATTAAATTATAAATTATTCATTTCCTTGTTATTGTCCATTGCCCCTGAAATTAACAATGCATTGTCATGGATCTCAGTCCAGAGCTTAGCATTGCTGCTTCAGTTGTGGTAAAGTTTTAGTAAGAACTACAATAAGTTGACAGCTTACATGTGTCATTTTTGTCTGTACTAAGTAATAATTTTGGCTTTCTACTATTGGGAAGTCACTTTGCAAGGTTAAAGAGATCATCAAATTTAAAGTTATCATCAACTTTCCCTAATCCCCCTCCCCATCTGTCCCTGACTCTAACTATCTCTATCCCTGTCCTTTTTTTTAATTCTAAACCCCCTGTAAATACCTCTTTTCTTCTACCTTCGGTAGCTCAGTTTGAAGCTGTGTGCGAGGGGATGAAGTGGGCGTGGCCCAGCAGGCACTACATCATCTGATGCCTGCCAGGGCCGGCTTCCGCCCTTCTTCCTGTATGCAGCACTCCCTCTCGGGTGCACGCATACAGGCTCAGCATACTGCTGGCAGCTTCTGAGTCTCTCCCTCTCTGTTTGGCTTTACACGTGCCATACAGAGAGGAGGAACATTGGAGGGCACTGGTGCGAGCACAGCGCTTGCTCCCGCCTGTCAATCAAGGGAGCTGCGCTGAGCTTATCATGTGCTCAGGCAGTGTCAGCGATTTCGGTGTCACTGCCAGCACGGTGTGAGTCCGAAATCACTGAAAACGCTTGCAGCCAGGGAGGCCCCTAGTGGCCACAGTTTCAAAAGGAAAATAGACATAGAATTTTTTTAAATAAATCCAATTAGAAAGTTGTTTTATATTTAATGAACTATAACATATAAAAAAAAATGCAATGGACTCTCACCTGCTGAGGGTCTTGTGATCAGTCATAACATCCCTTTGCAGGGCAGAAGGATATTTGAGCAGCAAGCCTCCTGTGCCTTAACTGGTATCCTTGGGGGCAACCTGTGTGAAAGTGCATAGAATAAGTGAAAAGGATGTGCACTGATGTGGTGCTGCATCGGAAAGAAAACCACCTAAGTTTCCAATTATGAAACAATATCAGTATGTTTAGACACATAGTAAAAAAAAGATTAAAGGCAGCAACGTGTTTCAGCAGTTTAATTTCCCTTCCTCAGATTGCATACACAGTTTAGTAATACAGGTTTAAATACATAAAATGGTGCCAAACCAACCTTAGTGTGGGACATGGTAAAAGTACATACACAATAAAATATATATATATATATATATATATATATATATATATATAGTAGCAAATAGGCAGCAGCAACTCCATAAAGTGCAAAAAAAGTGGATTTTATTCACACAACGTGAGGCGACGTTTCGGTTTGCTCACCAAACCATTTTCAAGCAACAAATGACATAGCCAGTGGGTTTTTATGGTCACGCAGGACCAATACAGTCATTAAATAATTAAGTGCAAAAACATTATTATAAAACATCAGCTTAAATATTATGTGCAAAAAAGTGCCTAGTGCTATAGAATAAGGAATATACATGTATATCCAGTGCACGTATATATTAAAACATTAGGTTTATGTCTATAAAAAGTATATTCCTATTAATTATACAACAAGTGCAATTGTGACATCATACATGTGTTTTCAGATGGGCGGGGGGATAGATACACTCACCATTGTTGCTATATTCACTGTATTCCATGCGGACGCCGGAGTTCGGCGTTTCCGGTACGGGGCAGCCGAAACCGGAAATGACATCACACTGTGAAGTCATGTGAACTAGTTGCTAAGTTACGAGTATACAATATCTTGCGCATGCGTGTTGTGCAAAACAGAAGCTCGGGCGCCATCTAGCAGAAGGGCAACTGCAATTTGTAGCCATACAGCAATCTCCTACGTACTTGCAATCTGCACAGGGCTATTCAGTGGTGCGGCAAATGAATGACTCACACACTGTAGCCTCTCCAGGCAAATCCGGGGTGTTGCCATAGGCAACCACACCCGAATGCATACGGTGCCATGCAGTACTACTTGGAGAAGTATAGCTAATATATATATGAGGCACCATGAATACTACTAAAGTGCAAGCAACTAGAATATTAAATGACATGCAATAGATAGAACTGCAGGAAACAGTGTTATTGAATAGGTGAGCGATCTTCCCATCCGCATATCCATCTGTAATAATAAGAAAAAGAAAAGAAAATTGTTAAAAATATAAAGATATAAAAAACTATATAATAAGAAAAAATCAAACATATACAGAGACCCATGTCACAGAATTTTTTATGCATTATAGATTTCATGAGTGATTTTAAAATCTACGTTCAAGCCATTGGGTTTAATCGTATTCAATTCATAAATCCACCACAGCTCTCGTTTCTTGAGAGCTGCAGTGCGATTGCCACCTCTCTTCAGTGGAGGAACATGATCAATAATGCAAAAAGTTAAGTCTTTTTCACAGTGCCCTGCCTCAATAAAGTGGCTGGGTACAGGTAAATCTGTTCTCCTCTTTCTTATAGAGTACCGGTGTTGGTTTAATCTAGTTTTTACACTTAGGGTCGTTTCGCCTACATATAGCAGGTTGCAGGGACATTTCAATATATAGATCACAAAATCCGTATCACAAGTTAGATAGAAGTTAATTTTATATTTTTTGGTGGTGTCAGGGTGTCTAAATTCCGTCATTTTCGTCATGTAAGAACAATTAACGCAAGTGAGGCAAGGGAAAGATCCCCTTTTCACTGTTGTTAATGATCTCTCTGTGGATTTTTTTAAAAGAGACATCGGCTTTTATATATATAAATATAGAGTATAAATATAAGAGAAGTTATGGTATATTCATACGCAACAGTTTTTATCTGAAAAGACCATTAAGCTAAATGGGACATGTTACATGTCAGACAAACAAAGATTTATTTAGGAGTCCATTTAGTGTAGCTGAATGGAGACCATGGCCAGCCATGGAGTCAAGTGCCTTACCAAGTACTTCTTCCAGCAATATCTAGAGATCAGTCGAAGGCTGAACTAGTGCTGGGCGGTATACTGAATACCGGTGTGTTTGTTTTTTTATGATATGAATTTTTCATATACTGCAATACCTTTGAATGTATACCCTGTCCCCGGTCACCAGCCTGGCCTTCACCATGAACAGACTCACCGGCCTGGGGATATAATTATAATTACCTGTTCCCGGGGTCCGCGCTACTTCTGGCTCCTGCAGCGTCCTGCTCTGTGCTGTGCAAGGACGAGTGACGTCCTCAACGCGACGTCACCGTCAGTGGCCCGCTGCACAGTGACAGCTCAGGAGCCAGAAGTAGCGCAGACCCCGGGAACAGGTAAAACCGGGGATGGGGGAGGCAATGGGGCAGCGGCGGCGGCGGTCTCTGGCCAGAGGGGAGGCAATCAGGCAACGGCGGTGGTTGGACTCAGGACCCCAGGACAGGCACGGGGAGAAAAGCGGGCGGCAGCGGCGGTCTCTGGCCCCACAAAAGCCGCTGAAGTTTGATTTAAAGCGCCCACATTATCGGCAAGGTAATTGCCGATACGATAACCTAGAAAATTGTGAATATCGTCTGATAATATTGGCCAAACCGATAATACGTCGATCCCTATAAAGAACTTTATTTCCCATGGGAGTGCTACATAGTACCTTGCTAGAGACAAAGAGGGAGATTTATCATTGCTTTTAGAGCATTTTTTTTCTATGTTTAGGCGCAATTCAGGCGCAAGCAGCATATTTTGAGACTTTTATGCGTCTTTTGATATAGACAGTTTCACTCTTTTTGCCGACCCGTAGAACTTTTTCTTGTTGACCATGCAGTGGTCACGTATTTATCATTTGCGACTTTTGTCAAAAGTCGCTATTTTGTGCGCAAAGGTACTTTTTTAGGCGCAAAGCTACACCACCTACCAGTATGCGTGAGAATAATGAGAAAGTAGTAAAAACGCCTAACCTGCCAAATTCAGGACCCGGGAAAGTGTCTACTTCCCTCCCTCAGAAGTGTCTAGAAAAAGTATATGTGGTAGAGCTTTTCCCACCAAAAACAAAGCTGCACAAAATTCATCATCCTGCTGCACCTCCTTGGTAAATAAGATGCACGCTAGTCAAACCCACCACCCAAATAAACCTGGGAAAATAGCTCTACCGTAGACATTCTTTGATAAATCTGGGCCATAGAAACTAAGTGGGCAGATGCATTTGTATTGATTGTTACATTTGTTTCAGTTTATCCAAGATACAGGATGTTTCAGTGAACACAGTGTCTTTCAACATATATGGATGAATTGATATTGTATATATATATATATATATATATATATATAATTCCCAAAAAGACAGGGCGGCACTCCAGCAATCCAATGTAAAAGTGGTTTTTATTCACCCAAAGTGAATAGCAACATTGAGGTCTTTTTGAATCATACAATTAGGGGCAAATGAACCACATGTATAGGGTACAATACTCCCACAAAGGGGTAGGTACATAGTGACATCATCAGTGTAAACAATGATATAAAACATTTTAAAATGTTCAATCAACAATCACTTATGTAAAATAATCATTATCATTAGTATAAGTGCACTGCGCAATATTAAACCCAAATAAAAAACATATGTGATGTTAAAACATTTAAATTGCTTGTGAATACCACAATAAGGGGGCAGGTACTCACTCCTATGCTGCTCGGACCTCCTTCTAACATGCCGCTAGTCCCCGTTTGTAAACAACGGGACTGCGCATGTCTGGAACTTAGCGCATCACATGACTTTGCCATCTCCCGAACATAGCGATCTCAATTGCGGCTGCTCATGAACTATGTATAAAAAAGGAACATGTCACGGTCCGCATTACTGTGCAAGTTGAGTTCCATACCTCCTGGTGTCCTGCGAGTGCGCAAGGACCATGGAGCGTTATAAGAACATGTGCGCATGCGCAAGAATGAGAATCGCCCTTTTTTACTGTAGGCAAAACTATGGGCAAAAGCAAAGAGTAGGCATATAGATATATTAGAAAATATGCTATAGATTAGGGTAGGCTCCTGGAACCAGCAATTCACCATATAAAATGTGCAATTGCGATCATGGCCCAAATTATTGCGATTTCGATATGCGATGCGATATAATAAATAAATGGTGAAATCGCGCCATTTCATGTCCAATCTCCTCCACTTTACCACTATCCACTCATTTTATGCCCACCGCCCATTTCACATCTCCCCATTTAATTTCTATCCCCCCCCCCCCCCCCTGTCACATTCTTGTCACACTTTCCCCCTGTAGGTAGCTTTTTGTACTGCAGCAATACACTGAGTTTCCCGGACGGTTTTCAAATCTCCCACCGGATTCAGGAAACCCAGTGTATTTGCTGCCAAAAAAGGCCTTTCCCCATCAGCTTATCACTGGCTTGACACGTGACACAGCTGCGGCCAGTGATTGGCTGAAAAGGGAAAGGCCCTACTACTTGAATGGTAAAGAGGAGACATCGGACCGCACGGAGACAAACATCATCTGCAGGGACCGGGAGTAGGTGAACAGAAGTTTTCTTTTTTTTTTTTCTCCCTGTGCTCTTTTACTTAGCTCAGTGTTTTTCTACCAGGGTGTCTCCAGCTGTTGTGAAACTACTACTATCAGCATGCCCGGACAGCCTTTGCCGGTCCAGGCATGCTGGGAGTTTTAGTTTTGCAACAACTGGAAGCACCCTGGTTGGTAAACACTGATTTTTAGTATTTCAATTTGTTTTTACCGGCTCTGGCCGGCCCCCGCCCACAGCAGCACACTTGAGCCGGCCCGAGCAAATAATCACAAGATTTCCCAGGGGGCCTTATTGTCATATCACAAAAAGCAAAAATGGCGATTCGATTGCTTTTGTGATATATTGTGCAATATATATATACATATTATATATATTATTTTTATTGTGTATGTTTTATCTAGGTAGATTCACAAGCACCCTGTGACCTACCAGTTGGGTGTGTATATCATTATTTTTTTTTAAATTAAAATATTTGTGCTCATTTCCAACAGTCCTGGAGCGCCAATCTTTCTTAGTGTTTTTCTACCTTGTTCAGACACCTGGGGTATAGGTGTTAGTTTGTTCAGCTCAGACATCTTTGATTTATACTGGTGTAGTTCTGCCTCCCCAGATCCATTTGTATTCAAACCTTGGCTGCTTACTGTATCTGTACGGCAACACTCTCACTGGTATCAACTTGGCCTGTTTGACTCTGATTTTATGTTTGTATGTTCATTCCTTGTCTGTCTTTTTGCCCTACTGTTGTTAGTTAACCCTTTAGTACCCTGACCTTTTTCCTGACTTCTGTACTGTTGTTTATTACTTTGACCTTTTTACACCCAGTACTTTAATAACGTTGGGACCAACATGGTTAGGACACCTTATTAAGGAGGTGGGTACCCCAAAAAGCAGGGACAGAGGTCTAGTGAGCTCAGGGCTGCACTTATCCCTGACACATGTGACAAAAAGATAGCTAGAAAGGTGCATTTAATCAGCTAAGCAACACTAGACAAGACTCAAATGAAATGGCCGAGAAATAAATAATTGTCCAGCAGTCGAAGGTTTTAGTCCAGTCTGCTTTACATCACAGGTCATAAAGGCAGGCTGGTGGTGGAGCTCTCCCTCTAACTTTCATACCTGGTATTTTTTGAGGAATGCAGCAAGCGGGAAGGTTAGATCTCAGCACTGAGTTTTGTTGGCATGTTTGTTCATGCCTGAAAATGAACTAGCCTTGGAATGCATTACAGAATACATAAAGATTATAAAAATCCAACCAGCACTCTGGTGTATTCTTAAGGTGGCCCTTCTTAATTTAATGGGGATTTAAAAGGATATTTACAGCAGATCTTCAGAATGCCTAGAACTTCCCATCTTGGCATAAAGGACTATGGCATCTGAGGGCAGGAACTCCACATACCTGGAAGACATTTCATCAGTTAAGGTTTTACAAAGTGTAATTGCTCTTATTACCAACCTGTATGAGGCTCCACCCTGTCCTTTGCTAATAGGATAATGCCAGAATAGCAATTTATACAAATTATTGAAGATTGTCCAATTAGCTGTGGGATTTATGCAGTGACCTACTGGGCTATGGATAACTTTATATGCCAATGGCTGTTACCCTGCAGATAAATGAGCAGGTCCATTAAGGGGTGGTAACTTAAACGATGTGCGCCAACATTCTGGTGCTGTATGCCTCCAGTGCAAAAACTTGCTTGCATTATTTGCACCACATTTCTCATGTGTTTGAGACATTTTTTGCACCTCAACAAGAGGAATGGGTCACCAGAAAGTGTATGAATCTTTATTGAAAAGGGATGTGGATTAAATTCTATGCTGTGTGCTAAAAATGTGTCATAATTATAATGCATTATGTTAGCATTTAGTAAGCCAACTAATAGCTATTCTAATACTAATACTCACAAACTATGCCTCTGGTTTTCAAACAGCATGAACCACTTTGATAAATCTAAAGAATTGTAAATATGGCCACACGCCTTATAGTAAAGTTTAGCTGACAATCTCAGGTGTATGATGCCTCAAACTCTCCACCAACAGATACTATTGAAGGAAAGAAGCGTTGAGACTACATTTTTATGTATCAGAAGCTATAGCAAGGCTTTTTTTCACTAGAAGTAAAGACTACATTTACGATGTTAGCTCTGTATGTGGACACCATGGCCAGGCAGGTTGACAAGGAAACCATGGACACCTTGGTCAAGGCAGGTTGACTAGTAGGCGCTCCCCTGCCACCCAGCACTTGGGGTTTATGCCCCAGAAGCCCAATCCTTTAACTCTGATGACCTCCAGATAATAATGGATTATTAAGGGCTGGATTTTACTGTTTTCTTTTACTAAATGTATTTCCTAAACAGACTTTTCATTATCTGTTAACCATTTCTGTAATGTTTAACCAAAGACTAATTTCTAAAGCAGTTTAGGGGAACTGGTCGGTCAAGTCCATTATTCCAAAACAACATTATAAGTTACTATTCCTGGTGGAACATTACAAGGAATAGACACCTGGTCTGCTGTAAGTAATTCAGTCTACAGAAAGTTGAGTGCATTTCTATAGATGATTGAAGATAACTATTAGATTGCACCAAAACCATTTAGAATTGACCAACAATGACATTTTCTAATATACTAGTATAAAAAGACTATGTGTTATGCAGAGGGTTTACAGTATATGCTTTCTTATAGCAAGTAAAACAAGTCACTCTGGAGTTTTAGAAGATTACAATAGTAGAGAATGTACCCTTGGATGAAATAAACAATGTAAAATAAATTCTACATACACACTTTATGTATCTAGAGAATTTATATTTTTTCTGTTTGATACTGCAGTCACAGAATTATCCTTGATGTAGCCCTCAAGGGGTACCACTTCTTCTTGTGGAGGTCCAGCTGGTGTATGGTGTCCCTAGTCATGTTTAAATGGGTTTTATATTGACTTGCAGGGTAGATACCTATAGGCAGCACTAGAAAGACAGTTTCAATCTTCCTGGAGAAGAGTTCATTAACATTATTATTGATGGACTAGCATAGATTGTTATACTGTTTACTATTCAGCAAGCAGAACCAGTACATTGTTGAATAGTAGAAGAGCTTTATCTAAGGCATTTCAACCAGTACAGTGATCCCTCAACTTACAATGGCTTCAACATACAATAGTTTCAACATACAATGGTCTTTTCTGGACCATTGTAACTTGAAACCAGACTCAACATACTATGCTATGGAATCTGCGAAACGTGTCAATGGCTGGAAGAACCGACTAATCAGAATGGGCATTTCACTGGTAAACCCCTTTATTCCTAAAGTGCATGCACTGACTGGTGTCTGGTAGCGCCCCCTACAGTACAGAGAGGTATTACATGTTCTGTACTCTTTATCTGTGCCAGGGTTAGCTGCTCCTTTGGACACCAGGTGAGGGTCCATTTTACCATTTTTAGGACATTGCGTGTTCTGTAAAGGACCCTGAAGAAGCTTCTGTCCTCTACATAGACCAGTGCTTCCCGAAGGCTGTCCGGACATGCTGGGAGTTGTAGTTTTGCAACAGCTAGAGGCATTCTTTTTGGGAAACACTGACATAGACAGTGATTACAGCTCCCAGTAGATCTTTCTTACTTTTATATGTAAGGATTTGCTTTATCTATATTAGTTATCTACCTATTTTTGTTTACTCCTCACTTTTTCCTATTTTTGGATGACATTTTGGGGCTTCAGAACCAATTAACAGGTTTCCATAGAGTTCTGGTCTCAACATACGATGGTTTCAACATACCATGGTCGTCCCGGAACCGATTAATATTGTAACTTGAGGGACCACTGTACCTTATTCAGTACCAGGCAACTCTGAAACAATGCTATCTACAGATGGATGTCTCTGGTTTGGTTGATATACTTACTCATGTTTGAATGTTTTTTAATGGTTCACACATTGAAGGTTAGCACCTATAGGTGGCACTAGAGAAAGAGTTATTTTCCTTCTAGGAAAATAACTACTTTGCATACTTTTCCCAGGGAACATTTTCTGTAAGGCTATGTACACTATCTGGATCTCTACAAGAGGAACCAGTACCTTTTAGGATCTATACAGAAAAAAAATCTTATTGATCACAGTTAAGTTAAACCTGTTAGCATTTATTCTACTTCTGTTTCAAACCACTTAAAGGGATACTCCGTCCCTAGACATCTTATCCCCTAACAAAAGGATAGGGGATAAGATGTCAGATCGCCGGGGTCCCACTGCTGGGGACCCGGGGATCGCTGCTGCAGCACCCCACTATCATTACTGCGCAGAGCGAGATCGCTCTGCACGTAATGACGGGCAATACAGGGGCCGGAGCATCGTTATGTCACGGCTCCGCCCCTCGTGACGTCACGCCCCGCCCCCGTCAATACAAGTCTATGGGAGGGGGCGTGGCAGTCGTCACGCCCCCTGCCATAGACTTGCATTAAGGGGACGGGCCGTGATGTCATGAGGGGTGGAGCCGTGACGTAACGATGCTCCGGCCCCTGTATCGCCCGTCATTACGCACAGAGCGAACTCTCTCTGTGCAGTAATGATAGCGCAGTGCTGCAGCAGCGATCCCCGGGTCCCCAGCAGTGGGACTGTGGCGATCTGACATCTTATTCCCTATCCTTTGGATAGGAGATAAGATGCCAGGGGCGGAGTACCCTTTAAAGTGGATTGATCATGGATCTGTCCCAAATGGAAGCCTGGACACAGAAGTGATCAGTCCCTATCTCTTTCTTTTACTCAGGGTTTAATATGTCCATTGCTTATATTTTGCTTTCTGAATGAAATACAGTTTATTAATCAACAGACAACCAGGACAAGCAGTTATTTTTAAGTAATGAATTCAAGTATGAGTTTCTAATTTTAACATTTTCTTGGCATAACTTTATTTATTTTTTTTACTTCCTAGTCAGATTCTCATATAGTGTGCAGATCCACAAATTGTTAAACTGTATCTGGAAATTGCTTTAAAAAAAACCTGTAGTTATTAATGAAAAACCTAAGTATAAGAGGCTTTCAAAATGTAGATGTCAGGTTGATTTGAAACTGCAATTCCTCACACACTTCAGACGCGCGTCTCAAGACTTTAGCTGAACGGCAGGTGATGACAGGAGAATTTCTTAGCTGTTAAGCACTAGTTCATTTTCAGGCATCTGGGAGTTATAAAGCACATTTATTAGTATAGAAAACATGAATGAAACCAAGTCCCAGAGCAGTGTTTTCATAGCATGGAATAGCCCAGTGTGAAGGGAATGGTGCAGTTAATAAATACCACATGCTGTTTGATTACATCTGGAAATCGTTTTTGAAGAAAACCCCCGAGGTTCATGGCGGGAGGCCTGGGTAACATTTAAACAAAATCCGGATATCCTGAAAAACATGAACAGCATCAGCAGCTATGCTCCTCATTGATCTTACTGATTTAGTGGGAAGTGCAGCCTGACAGCTATAAGCGGTTTTGTAAGGGATATGAAATGAAAGCGTTTACACAGACACGAGTCAGGGATAATTTACTTTTTCTGTCTCTGTAACCTTACTCTACCATAGGCTGGCAGAAAGTGTGTGAGTGTATAGATTCGGAATGGTATTCTACGGTTTTATGAATGAAGGGACCTTTTTACCTTTATTCTTCTTTTGGAAAGTGCTATCCCATATACAGACATTGGAGAAGGGGTTTGGCTGCAGAAGGGGTCTGGCTGGCACAGTTTTCCCCATTTATTACTCCACATATACATAAATGTGTTTAAATGTGTGTGTGATTATTTTCTTGGGCATGTGGATTGCAGAGTTTCTTTTCTTATAGCTATAATTAAATGTAAAAAAAAAAAAATTAATAAAAAAAAAAAAAAAGTTACGGACTAAGCCGGTTTTACTTTTTAGTTAATACATTGTTTTTTGTTCAGTAGCTTAAATTAAAGGGGTATTCCAAGATTTTTTTATTTCACTATGCTACAGGGGCTGTAAAGTTAGTGTAGTTCATAATATAGTGTCTGTACCTGTGTGTGACGGTTTTCTCACAATTCTTCTGTGATTTTCACCCCACTATTTATTTTTACCAGCATACAAAATTACTGTTGTCTCGTATTTTTCCCAGCTTGCAATGCGGCCGAGACCTGATTCACTAGTCAGCTGATGACAGGGAGCCTGTCTGGGTCAATGGGGGGAGGGATCGCTTGGTGGGAGAGAGATTAACTGCAACTAATGCAACAGCTGTAGGCACCCGGATTGAAGACCACAGGTCTTTGTTTCGATGGGTGGGGTGGCTGATGTGTGGGAGGGAGGAAAATGGAATTGTGGGATTTGTAGTAAAAAAAAGAAAAGTCAAACAGGAAATACAAGTTCACAAAAAGCTAGCCACAGTATTATGGTAATCTCATGACATAGCCATTTAGCCCCAAGACAAGCGCAGATCCTTCCTAAGCATGTCCATTACTGTCTGCCAGGTATGTACTAAAATCACCTTATGGTGGATAACCCCTTAATAGCAGAAATCCATTGCAGTTTGTTTATTTAGGGAATATATATAGGGGGCTAGAAGCTGTGGTTTTGGGGCTGACATACATACAGAAGAACTATAGCCCCCTGGTAAGTTTAGGTCCACACAACTAAAATACAAACTGATTTGGATGTAGAATGCGCTAATTTCTACATCCAATTCAGTGTAGTTTTGCATTAAAACCATTTCAATTGACTGACTATAGGAAATTTAATATCATGCTGCAAAGTCTGCTTGATTTAAAAAGACTGCACTGTGGGTTTTTCAGTACAGAAATGGCAAGTGACTGGTCACTTTTCCAATGGGAGCTTTAAAATCATCATATAAATCCACATTAAAATCCACACAGCTTTCAGATGCAGATTCCACACAGATTTTTTAATGCATTTTTATGCCTCTTCAGTTTGCTGTGTGAACAAACCCTAATAAACGGTCTTTGCCTTTGCTGTACTTTCCTGTAGATGCACATTACCATGAGTATTGGCTCAACATTTTTAGTCATTTGGTGGTCAACAGGTGGTTAAATAACACGTCTTACCGATCCCTCTCTTTTATTACAGTTTTACACACAGATTTTTTTTTTTTCATTTTTAATGAGAAATTGACAGAAGGATCAGCCCCACTAACCTGGAGATGGTTAATGTGGGTGATCCTGAGTAAAACAATATACTTCTTACCCCAATTCGTTCAGCCATTTCCGAGATACAGTATAGCACAATCTTGCAATAATCAAATAACCTCTTAACTGCCCTTGAGGTCGGTCTGAAGACTATCACCTCTGAGGCCATCCCCTGGGTCCATTTTGTGCCACCCTCTGATCAAGGAGAAGGAGATGAATATTGGTGAGCGGGGCAGCACAATTACTTTTTACTGCTTCCTGTTGGAGGTAGCATTCCTTCAGATCAATATCCGACCAATTAAGAGCCTTAAAATATGGCTGGGGATTATTTGACAAGCCAGAATCTCTCCCAGAAGGAAGAGATACCCATATGTAGACAGATCTTTTGGAGTTCTTGCCCCTTGTTAGTACAGAGCAGGGTAAGGTTGGTGGCTGGTAGGTTAGAAGCCTTTGACTTAAAAGGGTATTCCAGAAATGTTTATTATTTGACTATGCTACAGGGGCTGTAAAGTTAGTGTAGTTCATAATATAGTGTCTGTACCTGTGTGTGATGGTTTTCTCACAATTCTTATGTGATTTTCACCCCAATATTTATTTTTAACAGCATACAAAATGACTGTTGTCTCAGATTTTTCCCAGCTTGCAATGCGGTTGAGATCTGACATCACTAGTCAGCTGATGACAGGGAGCCTGTCTGCTTCAATGGGTGAAGAGCAATCTGCAACTAATGCAACAGCTGTAGGCACCCTGATTGAAAATGACAGGTCTTTTGAAAGGATGCAGCTCATTTATGTTTCAATGCGTGAAGTGGCTGATGCGTGGGAGGGAGGAAATGGAATTATGGGATTTGTATGCAAAAAAGAAAATTCAAACAGGAAATACCAGTTCACAAAAAGCTAGCCACAGTGTTATGGTAATCTCACAACATAGCCATTTAGTCCCAAGACAAGCGCAGATCCTTCCTAAGCATGTCCATTACTGTCTGCCAGTACGTACTAAAATCACCTTATGGTGGATAACCCCTTTAAGACTTAGGCTTCTTTCACACTAGCAAATTACTCCGTTTAGCAAGTTCCGTTGCTAGTTCCGTCCCAAAATCAGCTGTCACCGGCAGTAACCAAATCCTATACGTACGTTCTAATATCCGTTTTAATCCGTTGTAGTCGGTTATTTGTAACAGACGTTATTTTGTGACGGAAGATAGTACGTAAGAAAATTGTTCATGAACTAAAACGGATATTAGAAAAATCCCATAGACTATAATGGGATTTTCTAATGGACGTATAGGATTTGGTTACTGCCGGTAACAGCTGATTTTAGGACGGAACTAGCAACGGAACTTGCTAAACAGAGTAATTTGCTAGTGTGAAACAAGCCTTATAGGTGGCAGTGATGAGCAAGCTTTTTTCTTTTTGGGGGAAGGTAATTTGCATACTTTGTTCCCCTGCAGCATTGCTTGGCTTATTATTTTTGCTATGCTTTCCTATATATAATCATGCACCACCAATAAAAAGTATTTGTAGTTTTAGTTTTTTTAATTGCACTCTCTGGAGAATGTATGCAGTTTAGACAAGGGGCAGGAAAGCAGAGAACGCAGAGAGACCTAGGTTCTAGGATCTAGGTTAAATCAACTGGTGCCAGAAAGTTAAACAGATTTGTAAATTACTTGTATTTAAAAATCTTAATCCTTCCAGTACTTATCAGCTGCTGTATGCTCCAGAGGAAGTTCTTTTCTTTTTGAATTTCTTTTCTGTCTGACCACAGAGCTCTCTGCTGACACCTCTGTCCATGTCAGGAACTGCCATGAGCAGGAATGGTTTGCTATAGGGATATGCTTGTACTCTTGACAGTTCCTAACATAGACAGAGGTGGCAGCAGAGAGCACTGTGGTCAGACAGAAGAGAACTCCAGTAAGAAATACAACTTCCTCTGTAGTATACAGCTGCTGATAAGTACTGGAAGGATTAAGATTTTTAAATACATGTAATTTATAAATCTGTTTAACTTTCTGGCATCAGTTGATTTTAGAAAAATTGTTTTCCACTGGAGTACCCCTTTAAGGATCTGTCTTGATTTTTCTCAACACATATATGTGATTCAAATACGTGCCCATTCGTGTTCACAGAACTCTTCTGCATTATTGCCAAAGCTGTCCCATCATCTGATTACCCGCATCCAGCAAAGTCGGCCAGAGCAGTTATTCTCCTTTCCACACTGCCAATTTTTTTCTTTTTTCCTTTGGTTCTTGTATCATTTTGGCAACCATCCATTTTTGTGTCAAGTAGTGCTTAACTATACATGTCTTTATTTTGATGCACATTTTATCCAGGCAGGTATGCTGCTCATACTTCGCCCTTACCTCTGCATGAACTGATAAACATCCCTGTGATCCATCTATAGCAGTGTTCTCCAAACAAAGGCCCTCCAGCTGTTGCAAAACTACAACTCCCAGCATGCCCGGACAGCCATTGGCTGTCCGGGCATGCTGGGTGTTGTAGTTTTACAACAGCTGGAGGGCTGCCATTGGGAAACCACTGATCTATAGAAGTTTGCACACATATCCGCTATGTCAGTGCCTAGTTTATGGTTTGTTTCATTTGATCATAAGCCATTATAAACAATAGAAGTAATTCAGTGATAAATGTGTACTTTATTTTTACATTTTACAATTTAATGTCCTAATATATTGCATTACAATAAAGTTTTCCCCAGAGCCTTGTAAACTGGGAACCCGATGTTTTACAATCTCTACAAATATAGCTTCCTGCCACCTAGGGGGAATTTCGTTTCTTGTGAACGCTTTAATAGGTTACTCGTTCTAATTTTTACATAGTCATATAATGGACCATGAAACCTAAAATACAAATAAGCAGGGAACTTAGTGTGTGAATGTTACTCGCTGCATCTTTAGCTGACATTATATTGTTCGTGGCTTTTACTTATCTTGGTTGAGAAATGAACGTGACATACAGTACCTATAAGCGTCCCCATTTTAACATGTTAAACTTGTATTTTTAAAGCGTACCTGTCAGGTCCTAAAAACAAAACAAACAAAAATAACTGTTATGTTACTCAGTACCTCATCCTGATCATATACATGTAATTTTTATGTGTATATCACCAACATTTCACACAAAAAACAGCATATTACAGCTGCTTAATGTCTTTTCCATCTTGTCAAAGGGAGGGGGCATGTCCATCCCTTGCCTGCAATGTGATGACTCCTCCCCCTCCCTTGCTCTGCCTACAGCTTTTGCAAAACTAAAACTTCTAGCATGCCCAGACATCCTTTGACTGTCCAGGCATGCTTAAAGTTTTAGTTTTGCAACAGCTGGAGGCACATGTTTGGTAAAACTCTGTGTTTCAGCACTGTTGCTGCAAACTATGTTCCTCCTGCAGCCTTGTCAATCAGCCATCTCGTGCTCATGACCCTTGGACACACTCATGCTCCTGTCGGACTCATCAATGTCCCTGGAGGTATGAGGACCCCTAGTGGTGGGATTTTCAAAGGCAGTTTTCTTTAATAAAATGTAAAACATTTTTAAAGAAGTATATTAGAAAAACTATTGTTTTGCCAAGATGTGCAACATATAAAGTTTTTATATCTGACAGTGCCCATTTAAATAGCAGGAGATTCAGTATCTGTACATAAAGAGAAGTGTAGGGATGAGTCTAGGCTCCTTGTGTGAACATGCAAAGTGTTTTGCAATATCTTCAACTAAAGGAAATCTTATGAAGCTAAAACTCCAATAAAACAACAGGGTTTATTATTATGTATTTAAAGGGGTATTCCAGGCCAAAACTTTTTTTTATATATCAACTGGCTCTGAAAACAGATTTGTAAATTGCTTCTATTAAAAAATCTTAATCCTTCCAATAGTTATTAGCTTCTGAAGTTGAGTTGTTGTTTTCTGTCTAACTGCTCTCTGATGACTGATGACGGCCCGGGAGCTGTGTAGTTCCTATGGGGATATTCTCCCATCATGCACAGCTCCCGGGACGTGACATCATCATTAAGCAGTTAGACTGAAAACTTCAGAAGCTAATAACTATTGGAAGGATTAAGATTTTTTAATAGAAGTAATTTACAAATCTGTTTAACTTTCCAGAGCCAGTTGATATATATATAAAAAAGGTTTTGCCTGGAATACCCCTTTAACCCAGTTTATTTTAGTTTATATGTCTCCAGTGCTAAAAAAAAAAAAAAAAAAAAAGCCTTTAGGGTAGCTGAATGCTCAGCCAAATGCATTTTTGGGGGAAAAAAAGTTGTGACCATTCCCACAGTGGACAGCAGTGCAGTACAATGCATTCAGATGCTCCGTGCAGTGCTTGCTTGTAATGCATCCTGACAGCTCATTGTCTGCGAATGTCACTTTAGCTTCTCTGAACTATGTCACTCATCCTCAACTTGTATTTCCTATATTTCCTATATTCCTATATTTCCGTATTCTGAGACCAATAGTAATAATAATAATCATTTTATTTATTGTCAGGTAAAATGACAAGTAAAGAAAAAATAATACTATTTAAGGGTAGGGTCACACTTGCTGTATTTTATACTGCATATTTTTTGCTGATTTTGCAACTAATTGACTTCAGTTGGTAGGAAAATGCTGAGCAGAAAATACGCAACGAAATATGGCACGTGGGACCCTTCTGTGGTGTCCCGGTACCGTATGGTATACCGTACCTTGTATGGTGGTCCCCAAAGTCAGAGTTACTTCGTTCTAGTAGGGTCCTCCTAGTGGGATATCTCCTAGTCACCTCTTCCTTCTTCAATTCTATGATGTTTACATGTAGAAGTAATTGTATATTTAATTATTTATATAGTGTCTCAGGACCTTAGGTCACATGACTAATGTTACTTCTTTAGGTTATGCTTAAGAACCTTCCAAGGTCACATGGTATGGTCACATGTCAGACCATAATCCTTTGTAAGGAGAATTGATATATGGTATGGACCAATGAGCTTAAGGCCAGCCCCTGCCCATATAAGGGAGCTGCCAGCCAATCCTCGCTCTCTTGTTCCTGTACTGCAAAGCAAGCAGTATCTCTTGGGTTCCGGACTAGTGGAGAGTGAGAAGTGATCCGTGCAACTTACAAAGACAAGCTTAGGCCTGAAGCCTGCCAGCCTCGGCCTGAATCTAACCGTCAGTTTAAATATCAATCCCTGCTAAAGCTAGCGTGACTACTGGACCTAAGATCAATCCCCTAAATCCAGTGGAACAGCACCTAATAACTTCCTAAGCTCTAGAAACTCACGAGGTCCCAACCGTCAAACTCCAAATAGACTTTGTTACATGGACTGTTTCTGTTTAATCCTGCATAAAAGCTGCAGTAAAAGTTCTGACAGTTTTCTACAAAATCACCGGTTGTGGACAATCAATTATTTACTATCTCCCTATCGCTCTTGGGACGGGTGGCGGTAGGACAAGCATACAGAGAAAACCCTCACCCTGGCGACATGACAGTTAAAGGTTAAACCAGCACCCTTTCATCACTGCACAGCTACACCCCATATACCTCACACCCCCAGGCTACCACACTACCCTGAATCATTATTTCAGATTCTCAGTCAATACCTGACAACGAAGAGTTAACTTTCGATTCACTTCGGCAAAAGGGTTTCCCAAAATGAAGGATCCAATTATTGTTTTGTCTGTGGTGATCCTACTCCCCAAGATCCTGATGAACATTACAATGATGGCTCTATGGCACTCGTGGGCATACAAGTGGGTGCGCCAGGCACTGCACTACCTCTCTTGCAGTATCAGGCACATCTTCCCATATGAATGAGGTTTATGTGTAAACTGTTATTTCAATACTTTGAGAGTAAGGCCCCTATTGCGCTATGTTACCTAAATAATTTACAAAAAGGAGCATTTGCGTAGTGAACAATGGAAAATTCCTAACAGTTCTTACTGCTTTGCCAAATAGGTGTTAGGGATCTGTCACACTGGTCCTAGTAGGTCCACAGTTGCTGATGTACTTCAGTGTATCCATGAACATACAGATCACTTTATCAATAGCCTTTGTGCCTGCCATGAGAGTCCAGTTGTTATACAGTGATCCCTCAACTTACAATGGCCTCAACATACAATAGTTTCAACATACAGTGGTCTTTTCTGGACCATTGTAACTTGAAACCAGACTCAACATACAATGTACAGACAGTCCAGATCTGTGAAACGTGTCAATGGCTGAAAGAACCGACCAATCAGAATGGGCATTCACTGGTAAAACCCCTGTATTACTGAAGTGTATGCACTGACTGGTGTCTGGTAGCGCCCCCTACAGTACAGGGAGGTATTACATGTTCTGTACTCTTTACCTGTACCAGGATTAGCTGCTCCTTTGGACACCAGCTGAGGGTGGCTCCATGTTACTTTTTTTTAGGACATTGCATGTACTGTACAGGACCTGGAAGAAGCTCCAGTCCTCTACATAGACCAGTGTTTCCCAAGCAGGGTGCCCCCAGCTGTTGCAAAACTATAACTCCCAGCATGTCCGGACAGCCTTTGGCTGTCCGGGCATGCTGGGAGTTGTAGTTTTGCAACAGCTGGAGGCTCCCTGCTTGGGAAACACTGACATAGACAGAGATTTACAGCTCCCAGCAGATCTTTCTTACTTTTATATATAAGGATTTGCTTCATCTATATTAGTTATCTACTTATTTTTCTTTAATTCTCACCTTTTTCCTATTTTTGGATGACATTTTGGTGGCTTCAGAACCAATTACCAGGTTTCCATAGAGTTCTGGTCTCAACATACAATGGTTTCAACATACAATGGTCGTCCTGGAACCAATTAATATTGTAACTTGAGGGCCCACTGTACTGTAGATCAGAAAAGATCAAATGAATACTGGTATCACAACTGGTATCAGACAAACACTGCGGCCTTATAATAATTCATTTTTCCAGTAACATATAATGTGTTACTATATATATTGTTTTTCTGGCTGGAGGTTTACACTTCTAAGCCTGCATTTGTTTATCTTCTGTTGCTTACCCATCCCATTTGTTTGGCTGGTTAAGGAGTGGAACATGATTTCTCCTTCACACACATCTGCCTAAGTTTCCACTTTTTTCTGGCAGTTTTTGGATATCTGCCACTGCAGTTTTTGAGCCAAAATCAGAAGTGGATCCATAAGGGAGGAGAAGTGTAAGTCCTTCCTTTATATGTCCTATTCCTTTTGTATACATTTCTGGCTTTGGCTCAAAAACTGCAGTGGTAGTATTCCAAAAACTGCCAGAAAAAAACCAAGTGGAAACTTAGCCTAAGAGGCTATAAGGTCCTAATTTCACTTAATTGCAAGATCATATGCAAGGGACTTTGCAGGGCAGTCTGTGTTAGATGACCTCTGACCTCCACGGGTCACTGGCCACCAACTATTTTTTTCTCTCAGGAAACAGTATGTGCTTGTATAGAAGGAGATTTATGAAGCTCTGTAGTCAATTTTTTTTTGCTTAACCCCTTAAGGACCGGAGGTTTTTCCGTTTTTGCATTTTCGTTTTTTGCTCCTTGCCTTTAAAAAATCATAACTCTTTCAAATTTACACCTAAAAATCCATATGATGGCTTATTTTTTGCGCCACCAATTCTACTTTGTAATGACGTCAGTCATTTTGCCCAAAAATCTATGGTGAAGCGGGAAAAAAAATCATTGTGCGACAAAATTGAAAAAAAAACCGCTGTTTTGTAACTTTTGGGGGCTTCCGTTTCTACGTAGTACATTTTTCGGTAAAAATGACACCTGATATGTATTCTGTAGGTCCATACGATTAAAATGATACCCTACTTATATAGGTTTGATTTTGTCGGACTTCTGGAAAAAATCATAACTACATGCAGGAAAATTAATACGTTTAAAATTGTCATCTTCTGACCCCTATAACTTTTTTATTTTTCCGTGTATGGGGCGGTATGAGGGCTCATTTTTTGCGCCATGATCTGAAGTTTTTAACGGTACCATTTTTGCATTGATAGGACTTATTGATCACTTTTTATTCATTTTTAAATGATATAAAAAGTGACCAAAAATGCACTATTTTGGACTTTGGAATTTTTTTGCGCGCACGCCATTGACCGAGCGGTTTAATTAATGATATATTTTTATAATTCGGACATTTCCGCACGCGGTGATACCACATATGTTTATTTTTATTTTTATTTACACTGTGTTTTTTTTTTTATTGGAAAAGGGGGGTGATTCAAACTTTTAATAGGGGAGGAGTTAAATGATCTTTATTCACTTTTTTTTTTCACTTTTTTTTTGCAGTGTTATAGGTCCCATAGGGACCTATAACACTGCACACACTGATCTTCTATGTTGATCACTGGTTTCTCATAAGAAACCAGTGATCAACGATTCTGCCGGATGACTGCTCATGCCTGGATCTCAGGCACTGAGCAGTCATTCGGCGATCGGACAGCGAGGAGGCAGGTAGGGGCCCTCCCGCTGTCCTGTCAGCTGTTCGGGATGCCGCGATTTCACCGCGGCTATCCCGAACAGCCCACTGAGCTAGCCGGGATGCTTTCGGTTTCACTTTAGACGCGGCGTTCAACTTTGAACGCCGCGTCTAAAGGGTTAATAGCGCGCGGCACAGCGATCAATGCCGCGCGCTATTAGCCACGGGTCCCGGCCGTTGTTAGAGGCCGGGCCCGACCCGCTATGACGCGGGGCCACGCCGTGGCCCCGCGTTATAGATCGGGAGTGGACACATGACGTTCCAGTACGTCATGTGTCCTTAAGGGGTTAAAAAAGCCGCATATACTTGCGCACGTGCGATTTTTCTATACATGCTGCGACTTTTTGATTTTTGCTTTTTCTAATGCACATTTCTGAAATCTGCTCACGTAGTATTTTTTTTTTTTTACTTTGCAGTGGTCATGTATTTATCAAATGCGATAGTCGCTATTTATGAAGAAAAAAAGTTGCATCTCCATTTAAAAGTCGCATATGTATTCCAGGTCCAACCTGGCTTACAGAAAGTGCATACGTCTGCAGAAAAGCAAATTAACACCCACTTTAACAACTGTTCTTGTTCTGCATCATGAAACAAAGCTACTACATTAATGTTAATTATAGAAAAAATTAACTATATAACTATTAATTTTAAGGTTGAATATACACACTGCACGCCTTGTTAATTTTAGGACATATACATGCTGGCTATATTGAGGGGCACATAACAGGGGGCAATATATGTGAGGGACACAGCACATGGGGCATTATATGAGTCGTGTGCCCCTCACATATAATGCCCCCGTCATGTACCCCTCACATATAATGCCCCCCTTGTCATGTGCCCCCCACTTATAATGCCCCCTGCCATGTTTCCCTCACAATAAATGTTCCCTTTTATGTGCCACTAAGTTTTCATAAGGCACTGTGTACCATACAGTGCCCCTGTGGTGTTTTCTACAGCTTTTGTACTCATGCACTGTGCATGGGTGTTAAATGCAATTCTTTTTCTGCTAATGTACACACACATTCACACAAACACTTACTCTATCACACACATACTCACACACTACTGCAGGGTCTTACAAAAATGAAAATTAGCTAGCACAGCAAACAGCTTACGGTTCGGGCTCTGTGAAAGCCGCAGTGATGTGATCTCCCTGCGCCGGCGCGATGATGTGATGTCATCACGCTGCTCTGCTGTGGATCGCGTCCCCGCAGTTCAAATTCTGCAAACAAAGAGCAAGCAGTGTGAGAAAGGTGGGTTAATGGTGGAGCGAAAGCTGACAGCTCCCGCTCCACCATGCTAGAGGTAATTTCCCCTCCCCCTTGATCCGACACTGTCCCCTCCATTACTGTGTATTATGCTGGCACCTCACCCTCCCCTCTACATTACTTATTCCTCATGAAAGCGGAACCTACCATTAAACTGGATCCAAAAACCACAAAACAGTTGGCTAACATAAGTCACACCAACCCCCCTACACGCTGATAAGAACTCCCGCAACATCTTGGGGGGTGGGTTTCACTATTGTTTATGTGCCTGCTGGTGCTGCACTGTCTTCCCTTCTGAAGTAAACTCCGGCCTCAGCACAGCGACACAAGACTCCACCCACCAACGTCACAAAATGCGGCCTCAAAATTAAACCAAAAGGCCTATGGATATTCATGGTGAGGCATAGTATGTTTTTAATTTCTGAGGAGGGTGGATGGGTTGTTGCGGGATAGTTGGAGTGCAGCTATTTAGTGCCAGTCAGGGTGTCACCCGATTACGTTTTAACCATGTTTTTGTATTCTTCAGCAACTTGTCAAAAACATATGCAGACATGAATGACAATGGGGGATATTTATCAAACCTTGTGCAAAGGAACACTGGTGCAGTTGCCCATAGCAGCCAATCAGATTTCAGCTTTTATATTTCCGTGACATTTTTAAAAATAAAAGAAGCAACCAAGTATTGTATTGTACTGAACTTTATAGTCCTCGGAATCATACAGCAAATAGAGCCTCTGTGGGTGGGTAGTGTGGAATTGCCATTGAGTAACAGAATAACAATGTGATATTAGTAATCAGCATTGTTTCAACCTTTGCACCAGCTATCCAGGAAAGGGAAAAAAACGCACTGCGATAGTTCAGTATGCGTCACATAGAATGTATAGAATGTATTTGGTTATTTACATAGAATCTATATGTTATTGCTGGTAATGAAATGTGCCTCAGTTGGTGCATCAGGCACAACAAACAGAACAATTATACTTAAAGACATATAAATAGTATATCAATGTATAGTAGAGAGATTATAACAATAGATCAGTATGATTTTTGGATGATAATTGGGTGCTTCTTGGAGTGACTATAGATAACTGGAGCGTAAGATGCATGTTAGCAGCACACTAATCTGTGGTAGGTAAGGGCTCTACGGCAAATAAGCCATAGTGGAAAAAATAGCAAAAAGTTCATGCAGATCACATCTAAGTTCTGATGACTTAGGCTATGTTTACACGACGGAATGTCTGCACGGAGAATCTATGTGTGGACATTCCGCACACTGCATAGCGCCAGCATAATATGTCGGCGCTAAGGCAGCACAGGAATGTGCAGTCTTGTAGACGACTATGCAAAATAAAGAATTTAATTATTTGTGCAGACACAAAAAATGAAATTACTGTGCCGGAAACATCTGGCACAGAAATTCCACCGTGTGATCAGCGGAACAGAATCCCGTTGAATTCAACCAGACTCTGCTGGAGCGGAATCTCCATGCCGGATTTCAATGGGGAATCCAACAAGGAAATTCTGAAATGTAGGTATTGGTGAATTACAGTAGGTGTAAAAGGTGTCGTTTTTTTATGCAAGTCTTCCTACACTTTTCATTCAAGCCTAAGGTTATGTTCACACGGCGGAACATTCCACAAGCTGCTGTAATTCATTATGCATCATAACAATGTATTTGATTATTTATATTGAATCTATATGTTATTGATGGTAATGAAAAGTGCATCAATTGGTGCAAACGTTTTGGGTTGTAAAAAACCTTCATCAGGGTGCAAGAAACAAACAGCTCGGAAATGCGTCATCTCCATGGACGGCAATGCATTTCCAAGCAGATTCCGCAAAAAGAATTGACATGCTGCGGAAATTCCACCGTGTGCACGCTGCAGCAGAATCTCATTGAAAACAATGGGTGGAATTTTTCCGCCGTATTCTATTCGAAAATTCCGTTGTGTGAACGAGGCCTAGGGGTGATAAACATAGATAGTAGGAAATAAAAGGAGTTTGGGTTAGTAATAAAAACAAGATGCATGCACTTCTCCATATCAAACAATGCAATCAGCTGGACTACGTGTCACCTACAATTGCAGAGACCTTAGGGCTAACTCTTGGAAAACTTTCTCTGATTCTTCAAATGAAAACTAGCAAAATGTGAAAAATGTTCCTGGGAGAGACACATTCCTGTGAGGCTTGTGATTGACTAGTATGAGAAACATTCATGCCCCGAGGACTCCTTTCACAGCACTCATCCCTCTCCTGAGCTCTCACGACTTGTCATTACATTACACAGGACTAGCCCCAGACATGATACTGCATTCTAGAAGTGTCCAAACCACCTGTGTCACTGACAAACGGCTTTGCGGGGATCACGTTCTGGGACCGGTTTTAGGAACAGCTGGGTGTTTGCCGTGAAGCTATAGTCCTAATTGAATAGGGATGGAACCTAGAAATATTAAAGTAGATACGCAAACGTTATACACCTGTGGTAATGGGGTATGATGAGGGCAGATATTGTTACCCTAGGGGCAGATGGCATTAAACCCTTGTATTTGTGACGCCAGGGCATGGTTTATCCTCGATACCACCCGAAGGTATACCGCTGGATCCTGGGCTCGGCATGGGGGCAATAATGACTCCGACACCAAGTTACGGGTATTGGTAGCTTTACTGAGTGTAGACAGATGGTAAAGTCTATACAGTTCAGCCAGGGCCCAAGGAGGTGACTGGTAACTCAGACTTGTAGTAGAACTGAACAACTGGGACTTGTAGTAGGACTGGACAATGTAATGCAGGCCACACTGACTTGACAGATGACAGGGACTGACTTGACTTGACTGAAGACTGACAAAGCTATGACTGTAGCTTACTTGCATTTGATGGTGGCTGCAGGACTTGACTTTGAGGCCTCCAACACTCTGGACACACACACACGGCACGACTGACCTCAACAAAGACTTATCTCCAAAGAGAGAAGCTAGCTCCACCACGGGCTTATATGGGGGAGACTAGAAGGGAGCCCATAGGTCACTCTTGGGGTCACCTGGTCACTGATACTTCTTGGGTAACAATCACATGACAGATCACATGGTACAACTCTTAAAGCAACAAGACATTTTATAATACATTAAAATGCAGAACATATGTACAGTGGGGAAACAAGTACAAGGGAGCCCAGAAGACACTGAAGGGAGGCTGCAGGACAGGGCAGCAAGGGTACGGGGTAACACCTCCCATACTGGGCCACCACACACTCATTTCTTATATCTACATAAAATATTGGGTACTTTGCTAACTTATTGCTTTACTTTTTCTATACTGGTCCAGCTTACAGCTGGATATTATAGTTCAGCAGTGCATTCATGATCTGCTAATTACTGATGGAAACAACAATGTATGTTATGGGGTTAGAGGGGTTCTCCAGGATTAGGAAACCATAGCTGCTTTTTTCCAAAGCAGTGTTTTTTTTTTTTTTTTTCCAGACAGGGTGCCCCCAGCTGTTGCAAAACTAAAACTTCTAGCATGCGGCTGTCCGGGCATGCTGCGAGTTTTAGTTTTGCAGCAGCAGGAAACACTCTGGTTGGAAACAGCTCCACTCTTGTATTTAGTTTGTGTGTTGTATTGCAGCTCAGTTCCACTGAAGCCGAGATGTAATAGCATATACAACCTGAGAACAGATGGGGCGCTGTTTTTGGAAGAAATCAGCTGTGTTTTTCTAATTTTGGATAACCCCTTAAAACTCAAAGCAGGATTGAACATTATATCAGAAAATTGAATATCGGTAAAAATCATCAGTAATATGCCGTACAAATAATATATAATGAAAGGTTTAGTGCAAACCACTTTAGATAGGAACAGTAAAGGGCAACAATATTTCCTAGGGCTAAAAAAAAAACAAAAAAATGCATGATTGAAATCTAGAGATGACTGAAGGCTCCGCTCCCTCTAGTGGTGGCCTAGGCTATTACAGGCATTCAGGCTTAATTACAGGCATAAGTTCTTTTGCTGAACTATAGATTTCTTCAGCCAGATGACTTCTGTAAAAATTGCCTCCCCAGCTGTTCCTCACCAACACATTGGGGGGGGGGGGGGGGGGGGACTTCCCTCACCATTTGAGGAGCACTGTCCTACACCATACATAACAAGGTGTAAAGGATACAGCTTCTTAAATACCCATCACCAGAGCAAGCTGCACAACACCTTTTCATAAGCCTTACTAAGAGAAAGACTCTCTGCACGGGGCTATACCAGCAGTTCATTGCTGGGGGTGACTACATTCTAGTAGGGGTTGTCTGATATGGAAGCTCTACTAGTCAGCAAGGAAAGTCTAAGGATTTCAGCCATGAAGCCTTTATAAGTGTATATGCAGCTGTGTACTATGGTGCATTTTGTAAAGGTATGTTCACGCAGCAGAATTTTTGCATGGAATTTCGCATGAAAATCCCACTGTAAATTCACCAGAAATTAATTGCCCAGTCACTTCAGTGGGATTTCGCTGTCCCATTCACACAGCAGTGGAAATTCTGCATTCCACATTCTGCAAAAATATTAGTCTTGTGTTAATAATTTTGCGGAATTCCACAGAGGAATCCTATCCCCAAAATCAATGGGGCATGAATCTCTGCGGAAAGTGCGGATATCGCACGGACTGTGCAAGAAATAAATTGGCTCGAATTGCCGTGAAATTTGCATGTTAGTTACAGTATATGCCCACCTTTCTAAGTGTACTGAGGGATCCTGCAGAATTCTGAAAAAAACTCCCAGTGGATTCCGCAAATGCCGCAAATTTGTCCCAGCCGTTGGCTGTGCGGGCATGCTGGTAGTTGTAGTTTTGCAACAGCTGGAGGCACACAGGTTTATCATCTTAACAGTATTATATTTTATAACGATCATTACAAAATTTTCGGTACTTTTTCTGATGAAAACTTTTATAATATTGCGTATTACTTTAAAAAGTTTATTATATTATTTCTGCATTTGTAATCATTTGTTTCCCCTTCATTTATCCCAATGTGTGTTAGAATGTACCAGGTAGACTGATAACCCCCTGTGTTTCCTACAAGCTGTAGGCCATGTGAAATTTCAGGCTTGCTTGTTCACCAGTGGGTAGCCTGGATGTGCTGATGCATCTCTTCCCCGGACTCCATTGTAACATCTTGTTCACAGATTAGCGCGGCTGCTGAGCCAGCACTTCTGCCAGCTTTGAAGATTATAGTTCTAATCAATTCTCTCATGGGCTGTGGCTTTTATCGCACCCCCTACATATTTATTCCCTTTGTGAATGACCTCGCAACATTACTTGGCACACATAAAACGTCATATTTAAAGCACACCTGTCAGATCCCACACAAAAAAATAATAATTAATTAATATGTTACTCAGTACCTAATCCTAACCATGTACACATAATTTTTATGCCTTTATCACCTATATTTATTGTAAAAATACCTCTTTTCATTAGCTCACAGTGTTACAAAATCCTCTCAGGGGAAGGGGGCGTGTCCCTCCCTTGTGCTGGTGGGAGGTGATTGGTCTGTCTGCTCATGCAGCCTTGTCCATGAGTCATCTCTTGTCCATAACTCATGGACAAACCTGATGCTGCTGCAAGACTGATTATTGTCCCAGTAGGTATGGGGACCCCTAGTGATGGGATTTTCAGGAGCTTTTTCTTTATTAACCCCTTGCCACAAATCGCTTTTTATAATTGGCGCTGCAGCACGGCAGGGTTATAAAGTGAGCTCAGGAGCTGAGCTTGCATCATACCCACACGGTCCCGGCTACTATCAGCAGCCAGGACACGTGGCTAATGCTGGACATTGCCGTTCAGGTGGCATTAACTCTTTAGATATGGCAATCAAAGTTTATCGCCGTATCTAAAGTGAAAGTGAAAGCTTCCTGGCAGCTCAGTCGGGCTGATCAGGACCATCGCACTGAAAACGCGATGTCCTGATAAGCTGGGACGCATCAGGAGGGTGCCTTACCTGCCTTCTAAGTGTCCGAACGGTGATTGATTGCTCCAAGCCTGAAATCCAGGCTTGAGCAATCGACCACTGATAACACGGATCAATGCAATGCAATGTATTGAATCAATGTACTCAATTGCTTATGCACCAAAAAATTCCAAAGTCCAAAATAGCGTAATTTTTGGTCACTTTTTATACCATAAAAAAATGAATAAAAAGCGATTAAAAAGTCCGATCAAAACAAAAACTTCAGATCATGGGGCAAAAAAATAGCCCTCACACCGCCCCTTTTGCGGAGAAATAAAAAAATTATAGGGGTCAGAAGATGACAATTTTAAACGTATTAATTTTCGTGCATGTAGTTATGATTTTTTCCAGAAGTGAGACAAAATCAAACCTATATAAGTAGGGTATCATTTTAATCATATGGACCTACAGAATAAAGATAAGGTGTCATTTTTACCGAAAAATGTACTGTGTAGAAACGGAAGCCCCCAAAAGTTACAAAATTGCATTTTTTCTTCAATATTGCACAATGATTTTTTCTTTTTGGTTTCGCTATAGATTTTTGGGTAAACTGACTGATGTCATTACAAAGTAGAATTGGTGGCACAAAAAATAGGCCATCATATGGATTTTTAGGTGCAAAATTGAAAGGGTGATGATTTTTAAAAGGTGAGGAGAAAAAAAAGGAAAGTGCAACAACATATAAAAAGTTTTTGGATCTTACAGCGCCCATTGGCATTGGTGTGCGGGCTCTGGTATGTCCTTCATATAAGGATACACTGGCGAATGTCTCAATTTTAACATCAGTGTAGAGGGATAGCCAATGTATTGTTTACATCTACCACAGTAGTGCACCCATATTCCTGTATTGTATTATTCTAATTGTTACACATCCTCCACACCGTATATCTGGTGTAGGATGCCATTGTGGCACTTGTAGTCCGCTGCAGGCATCCTCCATTGTATGCATTTTATGCTGGGGATCGTCCCTAGCAACGGACTACAAGGGCAGGATCTGCTCCCCCAGTATATATGCACAACTGCATTGGGGTTGAGCACCTCCTGTCTGCCAGTTGCTCTTTTTTAGTGCCCATTTAACCATTAGATTAACACAGTTTATATGGTAAAGCAAAAAATTACACTGATTTGCCCATCTGTATTTTGGGTGCAAACTTCAATTTATGTATTCTAGAATACTATATTATTATAATTCAAAAATACTATACTATTAGGTAGTCACAGATATAACAACGAAGCTTGTTACTTTCCCGTAGGGTACCCTTACACTGCGGAATTCCGAGAGCGGAATTCTGCAAGTAGAATTCTGCGCAGTGAACTGTACCATTAGTGTGAATGGGTCTATCGCGAGTCCCATTCACGCTGCGGAATTTCAGCGGCGGACAATTCCGCCGCTGAAATTGTTCCGCACAAAGAAAGAACATATTCACTCTTTGCACGGAATTCCGCGAGTACTGCATAGCTGTCAATGGTGATGGTGCAGTACCCCGCGGTCCTACGGCCGCCTGACGGAATCTCCGCTCACCATATTACGCCAGATATGTTTCTATATTGTTGCGTCAGATATGTTTCTATATTGTTGCTCTCTCTCATCTTTATAAGTATTTTAAAAGCCTAAATAAGTGCAAAAAATTCTAATCTATCTTTTTTTCTTCACAGGCTTGCCAGGGATGTACATCAAAATGTGACTGCAGTGGTGTGAAGGGGGACAAGGTAAATATTATCCAGCAATATAATAAACGAAAATTAACACAGTATGGCATAACCCACTGACTGTAAAATATTATGCCTAATTCAATCATACCATCTGTATTTTCATTTCCACAGGGGTGTAACTAGAATCCTATATAGCAGTAGCTACCTTCATCTTCCAGTTATTCTCTTTCCTTTTTCTTCTTCCAGCCATGACTCTTACACCATGTTCATACTGTAAAATTTCCAAGCAGAATTCTGCAGGAATATACCCATTGATTTCAATGAGATTCTGCTGTGCTTTGGGTGGAATTTCCTGATGTCAGTCTCTGCAGAAAGAATAGTCATCTCTATTTTTTCTGAAGATTCCACTTGGAAATGAATTGCTCTCTATGGAGACAGTACATTTCCAAGAAGTCCTATCGCCGACATGTTCTGCCGGTGCCTGCTGTCTGAGAAATGTCTGCCTTTTGCAGAATGTAGAAGAAGAAGAAGGGTATTACCGTTCTCAAGCTAAATCCTGTAAATGTGTGCATATGTGTTAGTGAGAATGGTTAGGGCAATGAGTGCTAAAGAAATGAGTTTAAAATTATTTATATTTATTATTTCATAAAAAATGCACATACATCAGTGCTTTATGTGTCGTGTCTGCAGGGCCCATGGAGATTACCCACAAAGCACTGTACAATAAAAGTTTTAAACTAAAATCTAAATGTTATAGTGCAAAATATGTACACCGCTGGGACCTGCAGACACCACACATAAAGCACTGATGTATGTGCATTTTTAATGAAATAATAAATATAAAATATAAATGCACAGAGACACATAAGAAATAGCTGCTGGGACAAGGCAGATTTTTTTCACTCAAAAATATACACATTGTTTAACCAATGTATATTACAAATATACATATAATGCAATCATCTACATTATGTAAAACCTTTTTGCAAATGTGCACACTTTTACACTATAAGTGTGATTTCCACAGCATCTAAATTGTTCCCCCATTAGGTAGGTATGTCTATAGGTAGCCCCCCCCCCCACATTAGGCAGATATGTATCCCCATTAGGCAGGTATGTTTTACTTGTTTTAAGGTAGTCCTGTCCCCCCCAGTAGGTAAGTAGTCACATCTTTAGGCATTAATTGGTGAAACTTGCCTGAACAAAATCCCCATAATGAAATCATTGTTTTTATCCCACACATTTTTTTCAGGAGCCAAAGGAGTGTTAATTACAAATAGTCCCTAATACATTCAGCAATTTGTCTTGCCCTGGCATAATAATCACCAAAAAATGTGTATTCCCATTCTACCAGGGATCTGGCTGGTCATTTTAATCTTTACTACAATAAATGAGTAATCTGAAAGAGATCTAGGTTCATAAGTGATTTTTTTAAATTGGGAAAGAATTTGGAGCAACTAGAGCCAAAATAACCCTAGAAAGAATACTACTGTATTTATCAAAACATGACTAAATTCCCAATCTTCCATAAATCAGTCCAACCTATTTCTGTACATTGCCAGTGACCCCATCTAATGTCTTTCTATTTAAACTCTTATTATCACACAATTGAAATCCCCAGTTGTTAGATTGGAATATTATTCCTATCCTGCATATGTTTGCACAGATCAACCAGGGCATCCCTTAAAAACAGGGGTAAGATGTCATAGAATACCTGTGTAATTTGTATAAGCAAATGTTGAGTTTTTGCCATAGCAACTTTGGCACACTCTTATTGAGGTTAGTGGCACATGCATACAACTTTGCCAGTAATGATCAAATCAGCTTTATAAATGTTTAATCATATTTACCCGCAGGCTAGTAACAAGTCAGAAGGATAAAAAAAGACTGTACAAGCATGAGCAAAAGACAGTAACTCATTTAATTGTTAGTTTAATATAAAAAAAAAAGGCTTCTACAGAGAAGCTGTGATGTTGTCAGTAGACTTCAAAGGCATCGAGAAGGAGGCATGCACACAATGATATTGACCTGGCAGCATTACCAGCCTACAATGAATGAGCAGCTCACTTGCCAAAACGCTGGCAATGTAGCTGTTTGGTTTTAACATGCCATTTTATATTATTTTTCCAGCTTTTTTTCTGTTATTGAGGTTTACATAAATTGAATTTTATACTTGGGTATTTGTGATCACAATTGGATGCCGTTTCACATGACTGACAAGGGAATTCTGCCATAAGTCCCAGCGCACCATTATTTATCAGTCAACATATAAATAATGTCAATGTACCTAGATGAATAAGAACTTACCTCAATAATTAGAAAAACCTCAGACGAGAAGGATTATATATCCATACACCTACAATCATTCTGCCACAAAATTGCACAACAAATCAGATCATGAAAGCATATGGGAGGGGTATTTATTATTGTTGTCTTTGGAAAGCGAGCTTTGAAGTCATTTTTATTATTTGATACATTTTTCGCACATAAGCAAAAACAATAAATCACTTTTGAACACCATTTTGTATGATTCCTTCTCTGCAATTTTTCATGATAAAATATTACCTGTTATACTTCCCATTTTTTTTTAATCAACAGCTTTGACTGAAAAACTGCATAAAAAATTTTAGTGACATTTTCCCCAAAAAAATGCTGTGTGCTAATCCACCTTTAATTTTACCCTCTTTGGAATTTAGTCAGACTCCAAACTGGGACACAACAGGTTTCCAAGCTGCGTTTTATTGCAGTGACATCACTGAGCACATACCATTAATGCTCATATCTCTTTACAAAGGCCATTACACTTGGTTTGTTAAACGACAGTGTATGACAGAGTGGTGTAAGAAATGATGTTACAGTGTGGAACGTATTTTTAGGGCAACTTTGGAAGTAAAAGAAGCATTGTAGAATGTTTACTAAGAAAAGCAATGGAAATCTGAAAACATGGCCAGTACTTCAAAAGCCTATATATATATATATATATATATATATATATATATATATATATATATACAGTACTGTATGAAAATACAAAGGAGGGGTGCAATGTTGCAGGTAATTTATATGGGCTTATTATGGTATAGCATGTCCTGGTGACCACCTGCTGAAGGAGAATTGCACACCGTCCTTTAAAGTGTACCTGTCATGATCATGTTACATTTTATAATCCTCCCAGTTCACTGGCCCCATCATGATAAACCACCCCCTGCCTTTATTTTTATTATTTTTTAGTTTTCTACCTTGATATGTATTTTCTGCTCAGTCTCAGTTAAATTCACAGACTGGGAAGGGGCGTTCCCCCAGCAGCCGTGACATAATCTGAAGCCATACAGGGGAGATCTTCCTCCCTCACTCTGCTACTCACAGCCCAGAGCAGTTCAGTGTGTGAGATGAGCTATGATTGGCTAAGGCTGCAAAAGATGGGGGAAAATGTAGGGAGTAGTAGGGAGACACCTAGTGGCAGCTTTTTTTTTTTTTTAAACACAAACACAGAAAACTTCATTTTTTTAAACAAAGTACATTAGAAAGAATTTTTATTTACCATAAGGAGTACAATAGCAAAAAATAGTTTGAATGATAGTGCCCATTTAAATGCAGAACTCACAAAGACTTTACTTTCAAGAGGCACTTGGTGATTACAGAAACATATGTACAAAGCAAAGAAAGTGTGCTGGTTCTGACAAAGAGGCATACATTTTAGTTACGCAGTAAGCTGGTGAACAAAAGTCACTCTGAATCCAGCTCCTTGTGTCGGGGGATCACATACAATCTATTAATCCTTGTAACTAGAGCTCTTATATGCATAGATAGTGGCTATGCTTTAGACCTACCTATAGTTCTTTAGACTACTGCACCAATAACTTTTGCCAGTTAGTGGCCTCATAGCTGTCTCTAAAGCTGCTCACTCTCTTTCCCTGCTCCAGAATATGCACACATCTGTACCCACAGTGCACTGTGGGACACATACTTTTCTCTGCTTCAAAGACCTTATGTCTAGGTGCTGTGGCAGTAAAAATCACATGGCATCTCTGTAATCCATGGTTCACAAAGCAATCCTTTCAGATACTACCTACTATCAGTAGTCTGCCTCACAGGGCCGGAATTCCCAACTACCATGTTGTTTAACCTCACAGAAAGCAAATGCACAACAAAGTAAAGCAATACAATGTAACAGAAAAGTACAGTTTGCACAGTATTGCCAATATAAATATATGTTGCTCTTCACTGCAAATTACCATAAAAACACTGGGAAACGCATATGATCAACTGTAGATTTTTGGTGCACAAACAAAGTTATATGCTTTTTGGCGCACAACAGAGTTTACAGAAGGTGTTATGCAGTGCCTTTCTCTTCCACCCTGACATCGGGTATAAACAGACAGTTCTGTACACCGCACAGGACAGTTGCTGAGGCAACTGACCGACACCTGGCAGACATCATTCACGTGACCTAGTAACTAAATTACGGCATGAGCGAAATACCTTCTGGACATCAGATGGTTGTCTTGGCAGATGTCCCGCCTCATGAACAGCAGCGCCTCTCAATGCCCAAACCACTTTAATGTAGAAATGCAGAAACACTTAGCTCATAATCTTAAGTGCTTACTGGTATGCAAACCATTTTATTGACATTCAGCACTGCAAAATGCATATATATATATATATATATATATATATATATATATACAGTCATGGCCGAAAATGTTGGCACCCCTGAAATTTTTCAAGAAAATGAAGTATTTCTCACAGTAAAGGATTGCAGTAACACATGTTTTGCTATACACATGTTTATTCCCTTTGTGTGTATTGGAACAAAGCAAAAAAAGGGAGGAAAAAAAGCAAATTGGACATAATGTCACACCAAACTCCAAAAATGGGCTGGACAAAATTGTTGGCACCCTTAACTTAATATTTGGTTGCACACCCTTTGGAAAAAATTACTGAAATCAGTCGTTTCCTATAACCATCAATAAGCTTCTTACACCTCTCAGCCGGAATGTTGGACCACTCTTCCTTTGCAAACTGCTCCAGGTCTCTTTTATTGGAAGGGTGCCTTTTCCCAACAGCAATTTTAAGATCTCTCCACAGGTGTTCAATGGGATTTAGATCTGGGCTCATTGCTGGCCACTTCAACTCTCCAGTGCTTTGCTGCCATCCATTTCTGGGTGCTTTTTGATGTATGTTTGGGGTCATTGTCCTGCTGGAAGACCCAAGATCCCAGACGCAAACCCAGCTTTCTGACACTGGGCTGTACAGTGCGACCCAAAATCCGTTGGTAATCCTCAGATTACATGATGCCTTGCAAACATTCAAGGCATCCAGTGCCAGAGGCAGCAAAACAACCCCAAAACATCATTGAACCTCCACCATATTTCACTGTAGGTACTGTGTTCTTTTCTTTGTAGGCCTCATTCCATTTTCGGTAAACAGTAGAATGATGTGCTTTACCAAAATGCTCTATCTTGGTCTCATCTGTCCACAACACGTTTTCCTAGAAGGATTTTGGCTTACTCAAGTTCCTTTTGGCAAAATGTAGTCTTGCTTTTTTATGTCTCTGTGTCAGCAGTGGGGTCCTCCTGGGTCTCCTGCCATAGCGTTCCGTTTCATTTAAATGTCGATGGATAGTTAACACTGAAACTGATGCACCCTGAGCCTGCAGGACCGTTTCATTATCTTTGGAACTTGTTTGGCGTGGAAGAGGAGTCCAACATTCCGGCTGAGAGGTGTAAGAAGCTTATTGATGGTTATAGGAAGCGACTGATTTCAGTTATTTTTTCCAAAGAGTGTGCAACCAAATATTAAGTTAAGGGTGCCAATAATTTTGTCCAGTCGATTTTTGGAGTTTGGTGTGACATTATGTCCAATTTGCTTTTTTTCCCTCCCTTTTTTGGTTTAGTTCCAATACACACAAAGGGAATAAACACATGTATAGCAAAACATGTGTTACTGCAATCCTTTTCTGTGAGAAATACTTCATTTCAGGGGTGCCAACATTTACGGCCATGACTGTATATATATATATATATATATATATATATATATATATATATATATATATGAATGAATGATTTTATACAGATACATTTTGCTACACCATCATAAAACAGGAGACATGGACTATTACCCAGGCTTGTTGATACCAGGTACTGGGTGGTGCTGCTGTTCTGCTGCCTGAGCACAAATATCATGCTAAGAATCAAGTCATCCGCACGCAGGAGCCAGCATGTGCTGAGTTACAACATGCTCTGCACACTTTGTTTTATTATACAAGTCTTGCATCTTTGATGAGGTAGTGTTATTGTAATGACATTTAACGTTGGTCAGAAATACCACAACATAGCAAGGGAACGCCTTAATTTTTGCTAGTCTGCATTCAGAATGAGATGAAATCTTTTCTCAGGATTATTATATTTAGTACAGTAGAGGATAGTCCATGCAAAAACAGTCAAGTTGGCAGGAGTCCATAGGTCGAAGTAAATCACATTGGTGGTATACAGTGCAGTAGAGTGATCCATCCATTGGAGAGAAGAATCCATGGTACACATTGATATAAATGTACACCTGTGCTTTATTGCTTCATAGCAGATATGTACAAGGGAAGATGGACGATGCTTGAGAATGGACGATGCTTGAGTCAGTAATAGGCCTAACAGGCATAAAGCCATGGCACCCTCTTTCTATCTAATCATCTAGATGCCAAGGTCACTATTGACCATGAAAGCTAAGCAGCTAAATGGATGGGATCAGAGTTAGGATCCTACACAAGGGTCAACACAAGTTGATCGATGCTTGCTGAAAGGACATTTTACTCAGGGCAATAGGAGTCACTTCCTTTATTATCAACAGCGCTTCAGCTCTTACACATGAAAATGTGCTGTCAACAAAAAGTGAGTTTTATAGCCATATAAAAATGCCAATGAACAAGCTTGTTGACTCTTTAGATTGACCTCAACCTTATTCCTGGATATTACCTCTGCATCACTCCCTGGCTTGTTCATCTGGTACCTGTTGCTCTTCTCTTGGCTCATCCTCTTGCCTGTCACATTCTGGTTGATCTCTTCATGAAGACCCTTAGCTCTGTTTCTGACCACACTTCGGCTCCATCAGTGCTAATGTCCCCAATCTGGGACTCTTCTGTAGGCTGTGGCCTGGGAATCCTTCAGCAGCAAAATCCATCCTTAAAGATGAAGACTAGAGGATCCCTTAGACTCTGCACCACAGTCTAAACAGTGTAAATCTGATTGGGGTTTAAATGTTTCTGTGTATTACTGTAACAATGATACATTAAGTTTTTCATAGTGGTTGCTGAAGGCACCCTGAGTATTTTATTATTACAAAGGATAGGGGATAAGATGTCTGATCGGGACCCCCACGATCTCTCCTACCCCTGTCATCTGGTTCACGGAGCGAGCTTCGCTCTGTGCCTTATGACTGGCGATGCATGCAGGGGCCGGAGGATCGTGACATCATGGCCCCGCCCATCCCCCTCAAGGCAAGTCTATGGGAGGGGACGTGGTGGCCACCACGCCCCCTCCCATAAACTTGCATTGAGGGGGCAGGGCGTGATGTCACGAGGGTGGGGCTGTGACATCACGATCCTCCAGCCCCTGCATCGACAGTCATCAGACATGGAGCGAAGCTCGCTCCATGCACAAGATTACAGGGGTTCTGCATGAGAGATCCCCAGCGGGGGTCCTTTGGATAGGGGATAAGATGTCTAGGGGCAGAGTACCCCTTTAACTCTCTGCAGGAGGTATGGAGCCTGTAACAGAAAATAGAGCACCAACTGTTATAAAAAGTGAAGATTCACTTTAACATGGCAACAATTCAGCTGCTTTTATTATAGATGACATAGCTCTGTATTATTTGGAGCAATAGCACATTTGTCTGAGCACCCAAACCTCTGTACTCATAACCACACAGATTTACAGTGAAAACCTTGGTTATTGCTTCCTGCCGGGGATGTCTATAAACAAGGCCATAGATCATTTTATTGGACCTTGTCTAAGAAGAATTCAATGATTTTAGAGGGAAATGATATTCTCTATATAATTAGTCTAAAATACCTCCCTCGGGAAAGACTGTGGTATTGTACTGGATATCTGCCCAGCCGAAGCTTTGAGTCATGTTCCCAGAGAGCCTGTGTTTGCTACCAGTCAGAATGCTCAGACAGCATGTATCCATCTGTCATATGTACACCTGCCGCAGGGCTATTATTGAGAAAAAGTATATTTATTACAGTTAATTCACTGCAGAAACACAGCTTGTAGATTCAGACTTTCCTCAACTGAGTGCCACCAAGTATAAGGCCAGTCTTTCATCTTGGCACAACTATCACTACAACATCTGCTGGAGACTTGAGACTGTGTTCACACATCTCCTATCTCCTGGGTAAGCAGACTATATTATAACTGGGATGTCAAAGAGATCTCCCCATTGATGCCTTATGGTAGCGATAAATACAGTCCAAATGTTATTATAGAATGAGTAGAATGTCCATGGCACTCACCATCGAAGGGTAAAATGTCCCTTTATTGAGAAGAAAATGCCACCTTCCCCTGTCCTACTGTCTAATGCTTTGTCAAAAGCTCGGATGCGTGAAGCGGCCGCAGGCCAGGAAGAAATGGCATCTTCTTCAGGACTTCTGTATTGTTTTTGATGATTTAATAAAGGGCCATTTTTATCCTACAATGGTGAGTGCTGTGGACTTCCTCTCTTTCTATGACTTCTGCTCTTTTAAAATCCACTCCTGGCTTTGTATTTAATAACTGAAATTAAAAACCTGACCGTGTGAACACAACCTATGTGGGGTGCCCAGGTAAAAGATTTGAACATAGGAGTGGATTCAAAGCTCCCATTGGTTGTGTAAAGTTTCTGGTAAATTGTGTTTTGTCAATAATTTTAGCACGTATTAAAACCAAATGCTTTTTTATGCAATTTTAAAGCTGCAGTGAAATACTGTACTGTGTAGAGGGCCCTTTTTTTTTAATAACATTTAAGAAGTAGAAGAAGCATTTGTTCCTCATATTATCTATTTTTTTTTATAATCCACACCAGGTTTTGGCCTAAAAACTGCACCACAAAACCTGATGAAAACATGATTAAAACCTGTAAATGTAAGATCAGCCAAAAGGAGTTTTCCACTGAAAATATATTGATGGCTTATCCTCAGGATAGGTTAATATGTGGTTGGCTGGGTGCCAGTATAGAGCCAACTGCTTTACCCCTCACTTTGTAGTACGGGTGCTGCAGCTCTGCAGATTAGCTGATTGGCCGGGGGTGCCAACACTTATTACTTGCCTATACTAAGTGTCCACAGGGAATTTCATCAGCTAGCAAGTGTCCTGTGATCTTGGTGGTACAACCCCTCCATCTAGGCTTGACCGATATTTCTATTATTTCTATGTTATCCAGTTTCCCCTGCAAACTGAGAAATTATTATTCAAGTCTAAATGGAAGGGGTTGCCATTTAATCCATTGCGGAAGCAGTGCCCAGTGGATGCTTTTTAATTCTCAGAGTTCACAAGAAACTGCATGTTTTGATCTTTGGTAAATGTCCTTTTTATAGTGTCAAATCGATAAACATAGAGGCAGGATACATGTATATCAAGTGACCACCCTAATGCACAATGTGAATTTATGAATTAAACACAGATTCAGTCTACAACACGATTTCTATAATTATTTAAATTTATAAAAAATAAAAAAACTCCCACAATTAGGACAAAGTACTCATCTTCTAGTTAAATTATTAAACATAACATGTAATTCCACAATCATCTAAGAATGATTCATCCTAATAAAGTGCATTTTAAAGGGGTTGTCCAGGAATAAAGATAATAGAGCTGATTTCTTAAAAAAAAAAAAAAAAAAAAAAAAAGCTCCCTGTCTGTCTACAGGTTGGGTGTGGTTCTGCAGCTTAGTTCCATTGAAGTGAATGGAGCCAAGTTGTGAAACCACACACAGCCTGGGACAGAGGTGGAGCTGTTTTTGATTAGCTTGTTTTGTCCATTCCTGGATAACCCCTTTAAGGAGTGGAGATTCCATCCAAGCCAGCGCTAGGACTGTTCAGAAATGTGCTGTCTCTACAGGCGGCAGTGCATTTTAGAGCGGATTTCCCTGAATGAATAAACATGCTAATTTTTTTGGCAGAGTCCGGTGTCTGGACTTTCCACAGCAGGAAATTCTGTAGTCTGAATGGTGCAACAGAATCCAATTGAGAACAATAAGAGACTGCTGCACTGTATTTTACAAGCAGAATTCTGGTGCGAAATTCTGCTCGGAAAATCTTTAGTGTGTATGGGCCATAACTGGAATAGTTGCATAACAGTGGTATGTCATAGCAAAACATTGAAATTACATTGCCCATTTAAGCCCTTTTGATGCTGGGACTCTGGAGAGTGTATCCAATATATGTTTCTCTTCAGTAGTCTAACTTTAGTCTGCATATCATTCCCACCATGTATTTCTTCCAATAACACCCAGTGTAGTTGTGCCATACTGATATAAAACATATCATGACACACATTTTCTCACCATCTTTTGTCTGTCAGGATTTTTCAATCCAATTGCAGACTGATATTAATTTAAACAATAGTAATATTCTGTAGCTATGGCTGGTTTGCTCACATAGACTGATACTCCACTCTTCCACATTGCTATATATATAAATAATTTCACTTTGCATTATGGAACATTGTTTGGTGCAACATTTATTTTTCCACTTCTAGTGACCAAAATAGATTAGATGATTAGATGATCACATAATGTTAAGAGTGTAGTAAAAGTGTTACTATATAGAAATATATTGTGATTATCAACTGTTTTTCTTTAATAGGGAGAGAGGGGGCTTCCCGGATTAGAAGGACCGCTTGGTTTACCTGGATTTCCAGGACCTGAAGGGCCACCTGGATCTCGCGGCCCAAAGGTAAGAAACATTTGTGTTCTATAAGAGACATATCAAATTCAGGTACTTCTGACTTTCGATTGTTCCACGAAATGATTGCTAATGATAATAACTATTGTTTCAAAAATATATTATCCTTTATGTACCAATATAGCTAATGGTATAGGTACAGTTAATTTGTAGTATTGAGCTGGAATAATTTTTTTTTGCCACCAGATGGCACTAGAGGCATGTACAAAAGTCAAGAAAAGTAATTTCCCAAGAAAGTATCAAACTAATAAATACACTGCTCAAAAAAAATAAAGGGAACACTAAGATAACACATCCTAGATCTGAATGAATTCATTCGTCTTCACATAGTTGAATGTGCTGACAACAAAATCACACAAAAATTATCAATGGAAATCAAATTTATCAACCCATGGGGGTCTGAATATGGAGTCACACTCAAAATCAAAGTGGAAAACCACACTACAGGCTGATCCAACTTTGATGTAATGTCCTTAAAACAAGTCAGAATGAGGCTCAGTAGTGTGTGTGGCCTCCACGTGCCCGTATGACCTCCTTACAACACCTGGGCATGCTCCTGATGAGGAGTCTGTGGGGCAACGTGGCATTGGTGGATGGAGCGAGACATGATGTCCCAATTGGGCTCAATCGTATTCAGGTCTGGGGAACGGGCGGGCCAGTCCATAGCATCAATGCCTTCCTCTTGCAGGAACTGCTGACACACTCCAGCCACATGAGGTCTAGCATTGTCTTGCATTAGGAGGAACCCAGGGCCAACCGCACCAGTATATGGTCTCACAAGGGGTTGGAGGATCTCATCTTGGTACCTAATGGCAGTCAGGCTACCTCTGGCAAGCACATGAAGGGCTGTGCGGCCCCCCAAAGAAATGCCACCCCACACCATTACTGACCCACCGCCTAACCGGTCGTGCTGGAGGATGTTGCAGGCAGCAGAACATTCTCCACGGTATCTCCAGACTCTGTCACGTCTGTCACATGTGCTCAGTGTGAACCTGCTTTCATCTGTGAAGAGCACATGGCGCCAGTGGCGAATTTGCTGTAAGCACAACCCCCACCTGTGGATGTCAGGCCCTCATACCACCCTCATGGAGTCAGTTTCTGATCGTTTGAGTGGACTGCTGGAGGTCATTTTGCAGGGCTCTGGCAGTTCTCCTCCTGCTCCTCCTTGCACAAAGTCGGAGGTAGCGGTCCTGCTGCTGGGTTGTTCCCCTCCTACGGCCTCCTCCATGTCTCCTTATGTACTGGCCTGTCTCCTGGTAGCGCCTCCATGCTCTGGACACTATGCTGACAGACACAGCAAACCTTCTTGCCACAGCTCACTTTGATTTGCCATCCTAGATGAGCTGCATTACCTGAGCCACTTTTGTGGGTTGTAGACACCGTCTCATGCTACCACTAGAGTGAAAGCACCGACAGCATTCAAAAGTGACCAAGCATAGGGAGCATAGGAACTGAGAAGTGGTCTGTGGCCACCACCTACAGAACTACTCCTTTATTGGAGATGTTATGCTAATTGCCTATAATTTCCACCTGTTGTCTGTTCCATTTGCACAACAGCATGTAAAATTGATTGTCAATCAGTGTTGCATCCTGAGTGGACAGTGTGATTTTACAGAAGTGTGATTGACTTGGCGTTACATTGTGTTGCTTAAGTGTTCCCTTAATTTTTTTGAGCAGTGTATGTTCTGAAATGATCAGGGATATTACAATAAAAAAATGAACTTCATATCTAACGGTGAGGGTTAAGTTAAATGGACACTGTCAGATCCAAAACTTTTTATATATTTTACATCTTGGCAAAACATTGACCTTTCTAATATACTTCATCACAACATTTTATTTCCTTTTCATAGAAATCATGGGTGGGGTGTGCTAGCACTCCTCTGTGCTCTCTCCCATCTGATTGTACTACTCTGTGCTCTCTCCTGTCTGCTAGTACTCCACTGTGCTCTCCCCTGTCTGATAGGACTCCTCTGTGCTCTTTCCGGTCACATAGCACTCCTCTGTGCTCTCTGCTGTCTGATAGGACTCCCCTGTGCTCTCTCCTGTCTGATAGTACTCCTCTGTGCTCTCTCCTGTCTGATAGGACTCCTCTGTGTTCTCTCCTGTCTGATAGAATTCCTCTGTGCTCTCTCCTGCCTGATAGTACTCCTCTGTGTTCTCTCCTGTCTGAAAAGACTCCTCTGTGTTCTCTCCTGTCTGATAGTACTCCTCAGTGCTCTCCCCTGTCTGATAGGACTCCTCTGTGATCTCTCCTGTCTGATAGTACTCCTCTGTGCTCTCTCCTGTCTGATAGTATTCCTCTGTGCTCTCTCCTGTGTGATAGCACTCCTCTGTTCTCTCTCCTGTCTGAAAAGACTCTTCTGTGTTCTCTCCTGTCTGATAGTACTCCTCTGTGTTCTCTCCTGTCTGATATGACTCCTCTGTGCCCTCTCCGGTCTGATAGCACTCCTCTGTGCTCTCCCCCGTCTGATAGCACTCCTCTCTGCTCTCTCCTGTCTGATAGTACTCCTCTGTGCTCTCTGCTGTTTGATAGGACTCCTCTGTGCTCTCTCCTGTCTGATAGGACTCCTCTGTGCTCTCTCCTGTCTGATAGTACTCCTCTGTGCTCTCTCCTGTCTGATAGTATTCCTCTGTGTTCTCCCCTGTCTGTTAGCACTCCTCTGTGCTCTCTCCTGTCTGATAGCACTTCTCTCTGCTCTCTCTTGTCTGATAGTACTCCTCTGTGCTCTCTCCTGTCTGATAGTACTACTCTGTTCTCTCTCCTGTCTGATAGCACTCCTCTGTGCTCTCTCCTGTCTGATAGTACTCCTCTGGGCTCTCTCCTGTCTGATAGCACTCCTCTGTGCTCTCTCCTGTCTGATAATACTCCTCTGTGCTCTCTCCTGTCTGATAGTACTCCTCTGTGCTCTTTCCTGTCTGATAGGACTCCTCTGTGCTCTCTCCTGTCTGAAAAGACTCCTTTGTGTTCTCACCTGTCTGATAGAATTCCTCTGTGCTCTCTCCTGTCTGATAGTACTCCTCTGTGCTCTCTCCTGTCTGGAAAGACTCCTCGGTGTTCTCACCTGTCTGATAGTACTCCTCTGTGCTTTCTCCTGTCTGATAGCACTCCTCTGTGATTTCTCCTGTCTGATAGAACTCCTCTGTGCTCTCTCCTGTCTGATAGCACTCCTCTGTGCTCTCTCCTGTCTGATAGCACTCCTCTGTGATCTCTCTTGTCTGATAGCACTCCTCTGTGCTCTCTCCTGTCTGATAGGACTCCTCTGTGCTCTCTCCTGTCTGATAGTACTCCTCTGTGATCTCTCTTGTCTGATAGCACTCCTCTGGGCTTTCCTGTCTGATAGTACTCCTCTGTCCTCTCTCCTGTCTGATAGCACTCCTCTGTGCTCTCTCCTGTCTGATAGCACTCCTCTGTGCTCTCTCCTGTCTGATACCTCTCCTCTGTGCTCTCTCCTGTCTGATAGTACTCCTCTGTCCTCTCTCCTGTCTGAAAGTACTCCTCTGTGCTCTCTACTGTCTGATAACACTCCTCTCTGCTCTCTCCTGTCCTATCAGACAGAGGAGTGCTAGCCTGACCTCACTTTCTGGACTTTGTCCATGCCTGTGCTTTAGCTTGGACAAAGCCATGATTTTATAAACCATGATTTCTATATAAAGAAAATACAGTTTTCTTATGAACTATATGAGAAAGGTTCATTTTTTGCCAAGATGTACAACATATAAAAAGTGTTTGGATCTTACAGTGCCCATTTAAATTTATAGTGTGATTTTTATTACCTTTAATAACTGTGTTTTTTTTTTTAGAAAAAAACAAGAATAAACAACAGCAATATGTATTGTTTTGTTCTAACCACTGTATCCAATTTGAAAATAAATCTTTTTGTTTTCTTTTTTTTGGCGTGTTGCAAAGTTGGCAAGTCAGTTGCAAATTTTACTGAATAAAAAAAGGGGATGTCAAACAGGATGGTGCAGGTTGAAAAATTGAAATGGACAGTCAAATGAAAAGCTTGCAAAGAATAGCCATATGTGATGTGAACAGGTCCTATGAGAATGACATCTGATATGTTTTAATAGTTGATAGTAGTTTTCTGTGTTATGTTTGCACTGCATAGGTGAGGTACAGATCAGTGCAACCATCAGCTGATATTTGGTACAAATATATAAGCATGACAACTAAGCACCTTTTCAATCAACTAGGTAGAGACACTTGCCGACTTTGGCTCCAGAACATGTGCCATGGCTCAAAATTACCATGCTGCAATCACAGATAATAAAATTAAGTGTTTTAACATGTTGAGTTGCTACAACTTTCATGTTGCAGTGTAATAACATTTACTTTCAATACCTGTATGTGATGTAATTCAGGCAGTGTGACAGACTGATCTGCAGGTTATCCACCCAAAATTACCATGTAGCCCTAGCTTTGTGAGCAGATAAGAAAGCCTCAGAGCTATGACATTTTCCTTAGGCATCACGTTAAGAATTTTACAGCACAAATATCTAACTACAACCTTTATGGATAATAATATTTTAAGAAAATCCAACTATATTTGATGTTTTAGGTCTACTTCATGTATAGCAACTAATAACTTAAAATCTAGAGCAAAGGATCAGCATATAAAAATGGGGTTCTGAACACCAGAGGGTCAGACGCGGGATGAACTAGAAATCAAGGATGTAGTTATTGGTTTCACCACTAGATGTCAGTAAACACACTTTGAAAAATATATCACATATATTTCCTACATTTAATTAAAATGTTTTCATTAGGTCATGATGCCAACCAGCATGTTTTTACTTACTATTTTATAATTATAATGTATATAGGTTTTGTTGTCTTACAGTGTTACTATGTTGTTTTAATCATCTAAATGGAAATGATAAAGAATTTCAGTAACAAATCTCTCTTACTTTATCTGTATTTAGGGTGATGATGGCTCAGCAGGATCAGTTGGACCCAAAGGAATAAGAGTATGTTAACCTGTGTCACTGTGTGTGTGTGTGTGTGTGTGTATATATATATATATATATATATATATATATATACTATTTTGTGTTCTGTATATTGTTTGGTTTTTATGTAAAATTGTGAGTAATATTTAAATTCATCCTAGCTTGTAACATGAGTTTAGGACTGAATTGATTGGAAAATGATATCTCACATATAATAACCCTACACCTTTCTAGAGGGGATCTTGAATGAAGCAGAAGTTGTGACTGATTTCAATGTATAATGAAACATATTTTTTTTTTCAGGGACCTCCAGGTCTTCCAGGATTTCCTGGCGCTCCTGGATTGCCTGTAAGTACAACCCCTGTGTCCTGATATATGTCCATTAGTTACTGACTATCCACTTAACCATTAAAATCTCTTTTAGGGGTTACCTGGGCAGGATGGATCCCCCGGACCTGCTGGTATCCCAGGATGCAATGGGACAAAGGTATAATAATGTCTTATTTATTTCTCTATAACATTTCCTAATTGTATGATGGGTCTCTAAAACAAGTATACATTCATACAAACACTTTTCCAGACCTATACACTATCTAGAAGGGTATATGGAGATTAAACAGGAGATTTTATTTTAACTACTATAATTCTGTTTTTCAATTTTGTAGGGTGATCGTGGTTTTTCAGGAGGTCCAGGACTTCCAGGTCTTCAAGGTCCACAGGTAAGAGCTAACTAGATGTATTTAACCACTTCAGCAGCTGTAAGTTCTTGTCGTCTGCACAAGTAGTCATTAGGCCACCTAAACAGTATTTTGTAGTCAGTTCTATTCTGATCCAACACAAATCTGTTACATATATGTAAAGATGTATTTCCATATTAAGGAGGTTCTGGCATTTTACTAGGATTTCTGACCTCAGTGATCCCTGCAGATCTGTAAAATATAAGGATGTACAGGCTCTTATAATAGTACTCATAGCTTCCCTGCTGTGCATGGTAGTACAGGACAGTTTCATTTAAAGGGGTTAGCTACTAATTATAGGATAGAGGATAACCATTTGATTAGTAGGTGTGTGACTGCTGGGACAAAGATCACAAAGATTAAATGTTATAAATGAATGGAGTGTCAGAATACATTCTTGCCCATCACTTTATTTACTCTATATGGGACTCTGGAACATTGGTAAGCACTGAACTCAGCTATGATTAACAAGTCCATTATACAGTGACTGGAGCAGAGACTGAGCATGCATGCTGCTGCTCTATTCACTTGGGGGACATTTAACATCCATTCTTAGGATCGGTGGTGGTCCCAGTGGTTGTAGCCCCACCAATAAGCTAGTGCATAGGGGATAACTTTTAGTCTTGGGATAACACCTTTAGGTGCATGAAAGTCTACTTGCACTGAGGGGCAATAGCATTACTGTACAGGTAAACTCTTTTTATACAGAAGATCAGTGCATCTTCCAGCAGTCTATCTAGCTTAGAGTGATAGCACATGCCTTATACCATCACTTACTATAATGGGAATACACTTTCATCTCCTTTCTAGTCAGGCACTGTGATAACTTTGATATAATTATGTATTTGTATATTTTCAGGGTCCCCCTGGATTACCAGGCTTAAAAGTAAGTCAACAGATAAAACAACCAACAGTTTGCTATATAAATCCTATGTATGTCTGTATGTACAATATTTCTAAATATGCTGGAACATAAAGGGTCTGATTTCGATAAGGACCCTTAATAGGATATAAAATATAACTTTTATTCAATTCCAATAAAATATATCTATTTTCTTACACTATGAAATATGCAGGCAGTCACCAGTTTACAGTAGTTTAGCAAGCATTTATTTTTATATTGCACTTGAGAATTTGAAAATCTCTCATAATAAAGTCTATTTAAGGTAGGGTCACATGTGCCGTGTTTTTCTGCATATTTGCTTTTGCTTATTTTTCTACCTACTGAAGTCAATGAGTAGCAAAATACTTTATGAGCTCTCATAAGTCCCGAGTAGTTCTTAATTGTACTTTTGCAGTGTTAACAATGAATTTAGAGGATTTATTGCATTTAGTCCTAAAAGGAAAAAAGAAGAAAAACAGAGGACAGCGCCTTGTGTATTACCAAAGGTAACGCAGTCCCTGTTGGAGGCAGGGAAACATAGGTTCTATAGAATGGACGCTTACCAGACTATTGTAATTTAGCGCATATCACCCCTTTAAGGGGTTAGAAGAGATCCTTTCAGTCAATACTGCTGGGCCCAAGGTACATCTGGGTTGAAGGTAACCTTCTCCCATATGGAACAAACAAATAATGGGGAAAAAACCCTTTTCAAAGGGCGTTGTTAGGCACTTCAGAAGAATCCACGTGGACACCAGGTTAAGGATAAAAGTTCAGGGAAGCACTATTTTTATTTAATACCAAAAGACGCGTTTCTGAGGCAATCCACCCTCCTCAGTAATGGCAGATGCCATAACTGAGGAAGGAGGATTAACTCCGAAATGCATCTTTTGGTATTAAATAAAAATAGTGCTTCCCTGAACTTTTATCCTTAACCTGGTGTCCACGTGGATTCTTCTGAAGCGCCTAACAGCGCCCTTTGAAAAGGTTTTTTTCCACATTATTTGTTTATTGCATTTAGTGGCCTGTTTGCATTGTATTCAAGGGGTACTTTGGTGGAAAACAGTTTTGTTTGTTTTTTGAATCAAGTAGTGGCAGAAAGTTAATTCGATTTGTACATTACTTCTGTTTAAAAATCTTAATCCTTCCAGTACTTAGCTGCTGTATGCTCCAGAGGAAGTTGTATAGTTCTTTTCAGTCTGACCACAGTGCTCTCTACTGACACCCCTGTCCATGTCAGGAATTGTCCAGAACAGGATAGGTTTGCTTGGGGATTTTCTCCTACTCTGGACAGTTCCTGACACAGACAGAGGTGTCAGCAGAGAGCACTGTGGTCAGATTGAAAATAACTATATAACTTCCTGTAGAGCAAGCAGCAGCTGATAAGTACTGGAAGGATTAAGATTTTTTTAATAGAAGTAATTTACTAATCTGTTTAACTTTCTAGCACCAGTTGATTTGACAACATTTTTTTCCACCAGAGTACTCCTTTAAAGGAAGTTCTTCATGAGGGCTTTTAGTATCATATTGAATTGACAGATGTCAGGAAGCTGTGTTCTGTTCAAAAGCATACATGTCATACATGTGGCTGCTACAGGAAACCTTGGAGAGAGGGGCCCAGCCCTGGTTCTTATCTCTGGATGGGTGTGGGTTTGAAAACTTCCCATGACTCCCCTCTCGACATTGGAGGAGGAATTACATTGTTAGCTAACTATGGTGCAAAGTGGTGATTGGGTCATGTAAAGTTAAACACACATTAGTATGTTTTTTCTTGGTTGGTTAAAACTGGCATCCTGCACCTATTTTTTCCGTGTTGACCGCTTCGGGCAATTTAATATATTAATCAAAATATATTTTAACTATGCAATCTGGCAGTAAATAACATGGTTGAACTTTTTAAAAGCACTCTTCAATATAATTAAAATAAATGTTTTACTTCCAAAAAGGTTATAAGATGTTAGGATATTCTGCAATCAGGGACAGATAAAGGCTGAAAGTTGCAGTTTACAATTCAACCACTAGATGTCATCAGTAAAACTTGTCATACAAAGGGAAAGTTTCCCCCCCCCCCCCCCCCCATTGCTTTTATGCAATTTCTTTTGCTTCCTCTAGGGGGAGCCAGGAGAAGTCATTCCTTTTACTCAGTCAGGACAAAAAGGCGAATCAGGACTACCAGGTCTCCCGGGTTTACCAGTAAGTTCTTGCAATCAGTCATGTTCATAGCTAAAAAAAACTTTATACTATGTTCTCACAATGTTCATCATTAAAATAAAATATTTCAAACATAACAATAGATGTGAATGTCTTGAATTGATTGTAATGTGTATGTTATCTCTCTCCTTCTGTTCAAGAGACAAATTTAAGAGATTTACTCTTGATTTCTGCCTATATATTATGAGCTCTAAGTTGCTTTTGAACTGTGTTATGTTAGTAGTCTCCTATATACTACAATATAGTGTCACTACAGGAACATTTTCTGCCTATATACTGTTGTTGTAGGCTTCGTGCAGTGGTGCAGCTATAGAGGTCACAATGTTGATACCAATGAGCATCCAAACGGTGGATGCACAATGCTGTGACTCTTAATACTGTGGGACCCATAGTGTTGGTGCATGTACCTATAGAGGAACTGACTGGTAAATAAATGTAGGTGTCTGGTGTGAGGGGCATTGTAGCTGCATGGGACATGGGGGCATTGTAGTAGACTTTTACTTCCACACTGTTACTTGGCATTTGAGGGCACTGAAGTTGTCACTATTATTGTAGCCGACAGTCCTCTGAGCACTCTGGTTGACTGCTTGCCATTATGGAGAAGCCAGCTATTTTAGGGACACTGTATGTGGCTCTGTTATGTGTGCACCAGATTTGTTTTTTAGAGAGGCATTGTTGTTCACATGTTTCTCAACTGTGGAGATTAGCTCTGTAGAACCAGTCCAATAGTGGAAAAGTAGCAAGCAAAGACAGGAACATGGACGCAACGTTTAAACAGGGCTTCTCCTGTTTTTATTTTCAAAAACAGCCTTTACCTTCAAGCACAAGCAAATACAAAATAAATCCTGCTTTTTCAGAGATAACTACACAAAATCTTTAGTCTCTGTCCACCAAAACAAAACTGTCACGAAAAAATTTGATACTGACATAAGGTAAATGTCCCCTTTTTTTAAGTGTTGCCTACCACAGGACTCTTAAATCATAAACCCAGTATTATTTGGCCTCAGCACCAGTGCTGACTTGGTGTCAACCTGAAAATCTGGATTGGTCCAGGCAGGGAAATTAAAGGCCCCACTACCAACCAATCCTTCATCCCATAAACATCCAGGCCCGATAATAGGATTTACCAAATTCCCCTGCAAGCTAATTCTCGCCATGGATTTTAACAATTTCCTGGGGGAGATATGTTTTTTTCTGAAATGTAATATCCACATATGAAAAGTACCTTGGGAAAATATAGCAATCTCCGACCACCATTCCTATTACTGTGTAACACAACACAAACCAGTGGCGTAACTATAGCAATTGTGACCTGGCCCTGGCACCCAGAGCTGAAGATGACCCGACTCTAGTAAGGACCAGTAAATGGAAGTAGGTTCTAGTATGAATCTTGAATTGTTGTTGGGTCTGATTTAAGGGTCTGAGTTAATTCTTTGGGTCTGGTCTGGGGTCTGAATGTATACTGGGTGAGCTTTGTGCTTTGTTGTAGCTGGTTGGGACTGGAGGGGAGCCAAACTGAACTTTGAAAGGGTTTCACAAGGGTGACATTGAGTTCTGTAATGACATAACAAAAGGCTGCAGCTTGCTTTTCAAAAATCCTGGTACTAAAACTATAAAGGGACCTCTGCACCTAGTTATCATCAACTTGGCTGCTATATGCAGCCATACAATTGAAAGAAGTGGTCGTACCACATATCCTGATTTTCTGTGTGGCTATGTAAGGTCCAGGTGGTGACTGCTTCCTATGCTTATGCCATAGCAATGCCATTCTAGTAACACACATGTGCTTCCAGTGCTCTATCTCTCTTCTTTTTTACTTTTGTGCTTTCCTAAATGGATAGTTGACTAAGGGGAATGTCTGTGATCCCTACTTTTAATGTGAAGCAATAGATTGCAGTTTTGAGGCTAGTATTGTTATAGAATCTTGTGACTGCACTGTCACTTGTCTCCTGGGATTGTACATCTAGCCTAGATTTACATGTGCCCTTGTTCTGATTATAGGCATGTTATACATTTCCTATCATAGACATTTATGGGAATCCCAGCATATGCCATAAGTCACTGAGAATGCACATTCATCTCTCCATTAGCTTTCTGGTAAAGAGTAGCCTTGTTTATGAAATAAGTAGACATTTCTAACATATCCGGTCAAGACCTCATGTTTTACACTGTACATGGATCTATGACTTCATTTATCTGAGTATGTAATGCTGACATGGTGCATCTTGTTCACAGTGTTGTGCTTCTTCATCTTTAATCTTTCTATTGAGGAGTTTTCTTGATCTTACCATGGATAATCTAGTAGTCTTTCATACTTCATTCTTCTTATACACATGACTTGGATTTGCTCCTTTTTAATTTGTACTTCCTTCACAAAGCATATGATACAGTAAAATGTTATAAATTTGATATAACTTAGAAAAAAACAAATTGCATAATAACACAAGTTATCATGATACAAGAGTTATTATGTGTACAGTAGTTCCTGTGAAATTAATGTCTATATTTCTCTATAGGGTCTCCTTGGTCCCCCAGGAATACAGGGTCCAGTTGGACGTCCAGGACCTGCAGGTTTACCGGTACAGTGTAATCAATAAAAATGCTTAAAAGTAAAGCTTTGGCCAAGTGTTTTCCAAACAGTGTGCCTCCAGCTGTTGCAAAACTACAACTCCCAGTGTGTCCGAGCATGCTGGAAGTTGAAGTTTTGCAACAGCTGGAGGCACACTGTTTGGAAAACACTGGCTTAGGCTGTGTTCACACTAGTGTCACAACTTCTGTTTATTACACTGTGGCAGATCTTCTTTTCTGTTATATTTGAATGGCCACTCTTGGCCATAATTCACTTTTGAAAGGTTGGTTGGTGTTCTGGTATTTTTTAAATGGCAAAAAACAAGAATTGCGCTGTTCTTGATATAAAAAATACTAGAATAGCTGATGGCCCCAATAGAGGCTTTTACCCCATGTGAACTTTACCGAATATGTATCGTAGTAAGGATCTGTGTTCTTGTTTACCATAAGGACTCTATTACAATGGCCTGTCCTTGCACAGTAAACACGCACCAATCTCATAGCTTAGCCCCCATTTACAGATCCTTTAGATTCTCGAGCACAGAGGACCACACGAATGATCGGTGGATTGTTTGCAGGACCCTTTGCTGCCATGGCTGCTGAATTTTTGATGGATCAGACAACCTGATGAGCCAACAAGTCAGCTGATGTCTGGCCCTATTACATGGGGTGATTATCAGCTGAACAGTGCCCAAAATCATGAGTACAAGTAGTCACATGCCGATAGGATGAGATTTATCAAAACCCGCGTAAAGGAAGAGTGGGGCAGTTACCCATAGCAACCAATCAGATTGCTTCTTTCATTTTTAAAAACGTCTGTAAAAAAATAAAGAAGCAAACTGAATGGTTGCTGTGGGCAACTGCACCGCTCTTCGTCTACACAGGTTTTAATAAATATCCCCGCATAGACCCCTAAAATGTATCTCCAGCCAGATTAACCTGCAGATTTATATTATTCATTGGAACATCTGCGCAATATTCTGCTGCATTATGAATGATTTTCCTGCATGAATATTTGAGATGCCCATTATAGGAAACTTTTGGCAATTGTAGTTAAAGCTTGTTAGGGATAATCTTACCTCGTAATTTCGGAAAACTATGTTAATCTGTTGAAGTGGTAATAATTTATTGAACATACATAATCTGTATAGATGATCTTACTAAATCATGACAGCAAACCTTACACCAGTGTTCCCCAGACCGTGACTCTCCAATATTGCAACTCCCATCATCTTAAAACACAATGCTTTAAACACTTCTCTTACATTTATGTGTGATTTTTACCTCCCCTGTCCTTATATTTACATCCTAAACCCCCCCTGGTTTAACTGTTGCACATACTAATTCCAATTTTGTAACTCCTTAAAGGCCTGGTAATTTTTGAACAATATCATATTTTATTACTTCAGGGTAACATTTACTGTTTATTTTCTAGGGACCTCCTGGTACCCCTGGATTTCCAGGAGCGAAGGTGAGAATTAATTAGTTTATTTTTTTTTTTCAATAGTATTTTGTCATTTTTACCATAGTATTTTATGTTAATAGTTTCTCCCAATGTGATTTCATTAGGGTAATATGGGCTTGAATTTCCAAGGATCAAAAGGAGAAAAGGTAAGTAATCTATCACGTTATGCTATTTCCACAATGTAATTTACATTTCAGATTATTCTCATAGTGTCAGAAGTTATTATGCACTGTGATATAGCCACACTAGAAAGATAGATCTTTTATTCCTTTTATAAAAAATGTGATGGTTTGTTTTTAGGGTGACCCAGGACTTCAAGGACCCCCTGGACCCCCTGGACAATCAACAGAACAGAAGGAACCAGGAGACAGTCAAGTCCAGAAAGGAGAGAAGGTTTGAATCATGAGCATATTACTTAATAATATCAGTAAAGAGCACATATGGAGCACTCATACGTTGTAATATGCTTTGGGTTGTGATTCGGTCCCTGAGCGCCTACCTCAGAGAATGCAGGTGCCAGTGCTGGTTCATTACATAAATCATCAGTAGATATGGAATACATCCCTAAGGATCTACACATATACCATGTGTTCTTAGACAAGTTTACAACACTGCCCCCCCCCCCCTCCCCCCTTGCAGCTATAGCCCCAAGAGGCTGCTTTTTGTATGGAATACATTCCAGTTCTCTTTGAATGATCAGGAGGTTCCTGTAAGAGCTGGTAAAGCTCTCAGGTGCCCCACATGCACATGCTTGTGCTTTCTCAACTCCTGAGCGTCAGCATTGTTGTCAGAACATTGTCTGTGACAGCGCTGGACATACCACCCAAACATTCTGCGCAGCATACTGTCTTCTTATTGCTGACTTTGAAATCTGCCTGAGGTCCCTTCTCATACTTGTCAAGTGTTCTATATAGACTGTATTTCCATTGACAAATGTGAGGTCACAATGAAGTGTGAGCACTACATGTCCTATTTGACTTAAGCACTGGATATTAAATATACAGTATACTATGCTCAAATCAGCTATAACATTAAAACTGTGAAAAGGTGAAGTGAAAAATATTGCTTTTTTTGTGACACTGGCACCAGTCAAAGGGTAGGATATATAAAGGTAAATGCACGCTAGACCAATTACTTGTGCTGATATGGGGGAATAATTTGTGTGGATAGGGCTGTAGAGCCACACAGTACACAATATTCCGTATATAACCATTTTGTAAAGTTCATTATGGATTGTCTTCATGTTTCTTTTACCTTAACATGAACTATTCACTTGTTTTATTCATTTATATGTCAGCAACATTTTGAGACCCACGCCAACACAATGTAGAGCATACAAACCCAATGCAGTTGTTGCCTTTGGATAGATCCAAACCAGAGAGTGCTATCCAGTCTTGAATATGTTTTTTTTTTTTTATTTAATTCTGTGCCAGTGGATTTCTGACTATATCTTTAGCGTGGCTGGTGTGTTGTTTTGCTAAAACAGAACTTCCCCTGTATAGACAAAGAATTAAGATATAACACTCTGACTGCCTGGAGTCGCCTGCAGCACTTTACTGCTTGCTGTTATACTTTGAACTCAGTGATAAGATATTATGCAGTAAGCTCCCCCTAGTGGCAGCTTCAGGCATTCAGCTTGTTATCTTTTAACCCCCTGTCTATGTAGGGGAGTTTGAGCTCTGTATCAGACAAATTAATCTCTGACTGCTAGAAAGATATATTAAGCAATGAATCAGCACAACCTGCATATTTTTCTTCCTGTGGCATTTCATGCAGAACTAATCTATTTCCTAGCAATGAATTGGATATTTTAGGGGTTTCATCCACACTATTGAGGAAAAATCCATAAATTAATTCATTATATTCAAAAATACCTTATTTTTTGTGTCTGTTTTTTTTTCTTCCTTGATCTCAATGTGCAAAAATTTACATAGAATACCACATGAGGAACACACGTGTATGTGGCTAAATTTAGGGCAAAAACACATTATTAATAATAATTATAATAATAATAATAGTATACTCCATTTTAATGTTTCACCCATAGTAGGCCATAGTGTCAGGAGCCTCTACACTGATCTGACAAGCCAGCTGTCTAGTAGAACATGTATTTTAGGTTATGATGATGATATGTCATCTTCTGTATCTCCTTCTAGGGCTCAATTGGTTCACCAGGATTCCCTGGACCGCCTGGTCCTCCAGGTCCTCCTGTAAGTATTGTGGAGTGTGTGACATGGAAACACCAATAACTTCTTGTTTAACTACATTTAAGAATTCATAAAGAATAATTTCTTGAAATAAAACTAAGTAACCCTGAGAACTATTATAAATATCAGAGATTTAGTTATAATAAGTTATTGTATAATAAAGTCAATATAGATATAATACAGTTAAGATAATATATTGTATTGTAATTCCTATAATTTAGACATATATGTTCATTTTCTTAGGGTCTTTCTGGAGGTAGTAAAGGACAAAAAGGAGAACCGGGAGATGCAGGAAAGATCGTAAGTATTTCCACTCAGACTTTTGTATTCCATCTAACAGCATGGTTTTTAAAGGCAAAAAACTTTTTTCACCTGAAACACCACACTGTTGTAGCTTGAATACTGAGTGAGTTTTATTGTGCACTTTTTTAAAGAGGTTTTTGTGCTTGTTGGCTTAGTTTTTGGTGTGGAACTACACCAAAATAACATGTTTTTATACACTTCATGGCTGTATAGTAAAAAAAGCCTCAAAAACTGCCCCAAAAAGCTCCAAAAACCACTAAAGAAAAATAACAAAACGCATCCAAAAACATTACACTAAAAAAATACGGTAAGTGGCTATTCTTTCATACATAATTTTCGGTCCGTGTGAGCATGCCCTAAGTGACTGTGGCAGGTCACTGAAAACTGTGGCTCTCACTCTGGAGAACCTAAGCCATTTAAAAGGAGTTTTTCATAAGAAAATCATTTAAATGTTTAATCTTTTTTTTCTTTTTTTTAACAATATTTTAGTTTTATCTATAGTAGGCCCAATATTAACCTAAAACTTCCTGTTCTGTACAGATCACTTTCAATCAGTGTCCTCCTTATCACAGATGAGTTTATAGTGAAAAGTGACAGCAGTAGATAGATAACACTGCATCGGCCCATTCACAATAGCTAATGGTCAGAGCTCAGCTTCTCCCTCCTTGCACAATGACCTTTGCACAGATCACAGAGCATGCCTACAAAACGCTTCCATATAAGTAAACAGGATCAGCTCGAAACTATTGTTTCTATGTCCATGGGACTTACTATAAAGCATATCTCTAAATACTGGTAAAAGCTAGATGGATGCCAAAATAATATTGTACTATAAATTAAATAAAAAAATGCAATCTGCTGACCGCCAGTCTGGTTTCTATAAAATAGGTGTTTATATTGTATTCAAATGCATATCCTGGGTTGTTGGTTAGGAGTGTAAAAGCACACAGAACATAGCTGTCTTCTGTCAGCTATCTCTCCTAATCTCCCTATACACATGCACACTTGGCTTTGTTCTAAATTGGGAAAGGGAAAAAGCTGCTGCCGGTCTCCTTGTGGAGGCTTATCTCCTCATAAACAAATGAGTTGGGTAATTGAGACCCAACACATCCAATTCTATTCCTCCTAACATTTGCCCTCGGGGGAGAGGGGAGTAGGGGGCCGCCATGCACATTGCATGTTCACACAATCCCGTTTGGCCTACATAAAGGTGTAGGCTCATTCCTACAACAGACTAAAATTTTTACAACCTCCCATTTGATGTTGGGATGGTCATATGAGGTGTGAGGTGTCTGTTTTTTAAATTAAATTAGTTGTCTTATATAAAGCATCCTCTTTCTATTGAATCTGATCAATGTGCCGGCATGCAATTCTGTATCCTTTTAGAGGTCCAGACATTTCCAAATGCAGTGCAGCCTATTATGTTCCACTCTGATATATTGCTTAGTATTATTAGTAGCAGCTTTATTATATAGCGGTCTTATAAGGCATTATTCCTGTACCAGACTGGGCATTGACAATATTTTCTCTAATTGTGTCTAACAGGGCAAACCTGGCAAGGAAGGAAGGAGTGGATTTCCTGGTTCGGAGGTTTGAATCCGTTTTACACAAATCAGTATTTTCTTTGTTAACTGGAAAGTAGAATTAATACATTTATTTGCCTTATATCAGGGTGCTCCTGGTGATCGTGGTTTACCTGGAAATTCCGGCAGAGATGGCGAGAAGGTAAATAACAATTGGATTTATGAACTAAGACTGAATGTTTGACAACTTGGAAGAGGTGAAATTGACACAACTTAATTTAAGTCTTTCTCTTATCTACAATACATTTCTTTCAATAGTTGTTTGCTTTGTTTACCAATATCTCACTTGAGTATTTCTCCTGCTGGTAATTTAATGAAATCTCAGACAACAATATAAGGGCAGCATAGTATGGGGACAGGTCCATTCTACTACTAACTTAAATGGCATAAGTCATACCTATGCCCTCATAGTATGCTGACAGATTCACGCTTCAATTAAATAAGCTTACCTGTTTTAGCTTATGTCGCAGGCATGTTTTTTATAGCACTTTCTAATTGCAAATTAATCATGAAATGACTTGTACAATACAGTTTCCATTTCCTATGAATCCTTTGTCTATGCAGAGAGATTGTGTGGGGTGTTTGAATTAGGCTACTTGTGCTGTCGGTCACCCAGGTAAATTTGTTAGACTCATAAGTGGGTTGTGGTCAGTGCATTTCATGTACAGTTCTGGTGCGTTTTCTTATTGGAAGTTCATTTTGTACAGAAATGTTTTCACCAGGCAATAGTGAGTTAACCACAATCACAATGGAGGTGTTTTATGAAGATTAGCAGTCCTTAGGCTGTGTCCCACATTTAGCTAGTATAAGGGGATCTGGTAAGTGATGATATCATTCTATAGTTCACAGTAAGCCTCACAACTCACATTCTGCTCAGACACATTAAAGAGACCTGTGGCCAACCCTCAAAAATTAAGATTTTGTTGTCATTAAATAGTTCAGGGTGCCCTGATCCTGTTTAGAGTTTCTTGATATGTCCTACTATTCCTGAGATATAATGGTTTATAGTTTGTCTGACAATTCAGAGAATCAGATGGGTGTGAACTTAATTTTAATAATGGGAGGGAATATCAGATGATGGGCGGGATTTACAGGTGTGAATATTGTACATTGAGGGGTGTTTCTTCCTAGCTCACACCCCCTGACTGTATTATCCCGCTCATCACCCGATATTTACTTCCAGTATTGAAATTAAGTTCACACCCATCTGACTGATTTCCTGAATTGACAGACAAACTATAAACCCTCATATCTTGGGAATGGAACAGTGTGTCAAAAAACAGTAACTGAGTGATCAGGAAACCCCCAAGCTATTTAATGATAATGCAATCTGTGCAATCTCATTTTTGGGGGGGATTGGGTAAAGGTTGTCATTATGCCCTGGAACATTTGAAGAGTCAGACTGGTGATCACATGACCAAGTTACTTTATTGGAAAGTATAGATGCAGCTGTGCTAGCATACAACACATGGCACTGTAGGACTAGTTATAGAGAGTGTGCATTAAATTGGCAAAAACCAAACAAAGGCAAAGTGCTTCTTTAATAAACTCTGTTTAATTCCCTTTTAGGGTCAAAAAGGTGATCGTGGATTCCCTGGACCTCCTGGACAGGTAATATCATGCATAGCACGCATTGTATGCTTATGTAATAAGAAAATGGAGCCTTTATTAGTATATTTAAATCACTATGTTAGCTGGGCATTGCCACATGTCCTTACGGTAGTCCACAATCATCTAGCAAACCAGATTTTTCACAAGTTCACTGCAAAGACCATCAGCAGACTACAGGACTGTTTATATTAAACTGTTTTTCCTACAGATCATGCAACAATCCATCACTGTCTTTTCAAACATGGCCACAGCCTTATTGCTTGTTTTATTAACATAATACTGACTGCCATTGAGGCAGCCCTTACCACAGCCATGGTCTATTACCTGAAATGCTGCAGGTCATAATATAAGTGATGCAAATAATATGTAGGTATTATGGCGTTGTCAGTTTCCTAATACTTAATAAGAAAAGTAGAGAGGCTCCAACTTGAATCCACACGTATTTTTGTTTTTTTTTACTCATTTATAGCTAAACAAGTCCAGGTATTACAATTATTGTTTCTGTATCCACAGGTGATAACAGGACCAGAACCAAGCCTCGGACCAAAAGGAAACATTGGACCTCCAGGATTACCTGGAATCAAAGGAGAACGTGGTTTTCCAGGTTTGCAAGGTCCACCGGGCCTTCCAGGGCAACCAGGTGAGGCTGTGACAGATTTATATCAAATGTAGCATACAGGTTACATTGAAAAATCAAGTGAAGAGTAAATGCGCCAAATGTAACTTGAAGGGTCATTTCTAAATTTTATATTTGATCATGCATAGATCTTCACTTGTTAAAGCAGTTGTTTGTGCTCCAGAGCTTCTCTTCCTACTGTATTTGGGAACTGGAAGTTGCGACCTCTGTTATGAACCATTTTGGAGGCTAATGGCAATTTTGTTTAGTCCCTGAACATCTATGCAAGTACAGAAAGAGGTAGCAATGCCTACATGACATTTGAATTGCAAGCTCTATTGATAGTGATACCTTAAGGGTGCGTTCACACGCTAGTAGATGGCAGCGAGTTTACCGCTGCGGGAAACCCAATGCGAGTTACCCTACCATTCATTTAAATGGGTCTGCGGACACTGTTGCAGACTGTCTGTGGACCCTTTCAAATCAATGGTAGTGTAACTCGCAGCAGGTTTCCCGCAGCATGAAACCCGCTGCTAGTAATAGCGTGTGAACGCACCCTAAAGGGGTTTAACCACGAAGATAAATAGGTCTAAAACTGATGCATTATGTGAAATTTAACATATTTGTAAATAAAAGTAATTATCAGAAATCAATTGTTTTTTAAATACAGCCCAACCAATATAGGCTGGATGCACTCTTGTTTGCTTGTTGCCATGGGATATGTCCTTCAGGTAGTTTCCTTTTCAGCCATGCTCACTTGCTCAGTTCTCCTTACACACAGTGAATATACAGCCAGATAGACTGGGAAATTAAGTTCTAAGTAAACCATGTGACAGTGAGAAGCTTGGCCCACCACACAGATTTTCAGATGAAAAGGGGAGATGATAAAAAGAAGATAAAGACCAGGAAATAAAGTCATGTCTGCATTATTGCTTTAGAGGCAGACATTTACTGTATTTATCAACTTATAACATGCATTTTTTAAACTAGAATATGATGCGGAAAACCTACTTGTGTTTTATACGCCAATACTGCGTGTAATATGCTGGTCCCGCATATAACACGCCCGAGGAGCCGCACATGCTTCCCCTGCACAGCTCTCTCTCTCGCGCTCCCTCTCTCATTACGGGAGATGGGTGATAACATCTCTCCAACCCCGGCATCAGCACATGTGAAATGTGGCATACAGGTATATATGGGCCTCTAAAAGTACTTAAAGTTAACCCATTTCCCGCCCCAGGATTAAACCCTTCCCGACCCATGACATACATGTACATCATGGGTCAGGTGAGGGGAATATGGCGCGGGCCCGTGAGTTGGGTCCAATACATAACCGGGAGATGCCTGCTGACATCTGCCGGTAATGACGGACATTGGAGCTGGCTCTGATGTCCGTCATCTAAATGGTTAAATGCTGTGATCAATTGTGATCACAGCATTATGACACTATTCCCTGGTGTCTAGTGAACCCAAAAATAGTTACATTGACCTATGTTAGCCATCTATGTGTGTAAAAAAATGTGTAGTTAAAAAAAATCTCCCCTAATAAAATTTAAATCACCACCCCCCCCCCTTTTTCCATAAAAAAAAAAGTTTGGTATCGCCACATGCCCAAACTATTAATTTATGATGTTACTGATCCTACACGGTGAACTGCTTAAATGCAAAAAAAAATCAAAACGGTAAATATGATGATTTTTGGTCACATCAAATGCCTGAAAAAATTGAATAAAAAGTGATCAAAAAGCCAGACCTACATAAACGCAGTACTTAAGCTCATGGCGCTAAAAAAAAAAACTAAAACAATTCCGTAGGTGGAAAAATTAAAAAGTTATAGGGGTCAGAACATGGCAATGAACAGATTTTTTTTTTTTCATTTACTTTTTCTTTTTACTCAGATTTGCTTGGATATTATACACCAGTGCGTGTTATACGCCAATAAATACAGTATTTTCATTCAACTAACAACTTGCTGTGGAAAGTGAATCATAGTAACATAAGAGGTCATAATAAAGCTGAGCAGTTTTGTTCTCAATGCATGGTGCTTAGGGGAAGGGATGCCCTCATAGAAGCATTATAAAGAAAAAATGGTACCTCAAAGAGCCCCTACAAGTCCGTGCTGCTGGTCTGCACAGCCGTCTTTTTTTCATGGCTGGCTATTCAGTGATGGCACTCTGGTTGGCATTATGAACAAAAAAACATTCTGCATCTCACTATTAATGTGTGTGTGTGTGTGCGGGGGAGTAGTGCAGACCTTAATGTATGTATTCAATATGCTGCCATGTCTTTTCAGGGGAGAAAACAGGGAAGAATACACCTTGCGTTGGAGTTATTATTTCTTATAGTTTCAAGTTGAACAAATATACAATAAGAAAACTCTTTATTGTGACCTAGAAAATGTTACAGTTTTCACCATTATAGTGTTTGTTTAGTACTACGTAAAAACGTACACACAACTATACATGCAAGCACATTTAAACACCACAACACATACCTATATACAATAATAAAGCTTAGCTTTCACCAGCGGACGGCACCAGTCAGCTAATGTACAAGAGCCACAGGGAAGCCATTCAGAAGCTGTGGGGACACAAGAAGATGGTTTTACCCTCATAACACCCCCACCCCTTATCCCACTTTAAATCCCACCCCCACCCCCTTATCCCCCTTACCTTGTGTATACCTGATTGCTGAGGTTGGCCCCAATAAGCTTGCAGAATCACAGCTTATTTTACAGGCAGACGATAGGCTGTATGTCTGTCCAGCATTTTCATGTTAAACATATTATTTGCGAATTTTTGGTGTATTGTTTTCTAATTTTCCATTTTATTATCTTAAATCTTGCAGTTTCCAAATTGGCTACTAAGCCGATTAATAAACTGACACTTCCTTTTGTGCAGAGAACACTATCCAGCAGGCTCCTCCTTATTATCACAGACAAGAATACAGTTACACACTAGCCTCTGCACAGGTCACACAGCATGCCTATGGGAGACCATAGAAGTCAATGAGTCAGGCTACAGGCTACATGTTTTTAATGGCTTATGTAAGCATATCTTTAAATGCTGTTAAAAGATCAAAAGCTCAGGCAATATGGCTTCCCCCATAATAATGTAGAAAAAAAAAAAAGTACAATAAAAAAACAAAACAAAATAAAAATAACATTTTTTTTTTCATTAGCTGACTCTAATCAGTAAAAACAATCTGAAACAGTCAGAAAACCCCTAAACTGTTATTAAAGATATATATTATTTATACTGGCCCCCATGTGCAGGGGTTTGCCAGTCTCTCTTCCATTGCAGCATGTACTAGATTTATCAACAGCATGGCTGCCTAGTAGATGATGCTGGAGTAGGCTAGGAACAGTAGGAAAAAGTTACAGAACACATCTTCCCGAAGTACTGCTTAAATTAATGTCTTTAAAGTATAGTTGTAGAACAGTATATGAAAATGTATGGTCTCTTGATTTTTTTATTTAGGTACTGCTGCCACCGGCCCTCCAGGGGACCCTGGCTTCCCAGGAGAAAGAGGACAGAAAGGAGATCAAGGCCCTCCAGGAATATCTATACCAGGTCCTCCTGGTGAAGATGGCCGTTCTGGATTTCCTGGCCCTCCAGGACCACCTGGGCCTCCAGGGTCTTCAGATCCTCCTAGTAAGTATCATATCTTTTCCTTAATGTACATTGTTTGCACAACGATTTACTGTTCAGTCAGTTCATTTGTTAAGGTTGAACATACCAGAAAGTTTCTCTTTTATGGCATGTTACTGTTATAAAATCATGTTGTTAGATATTTAGATACACTGGGGCAGATTAATTATTGCAAATGTGCTGAAATTTTGGCATAATTTGTGTAAAAATATTGGCATACATGACTTAAACAAGATTTTTAATGAAATGTAAACAATTTTTTTGACATTTTTCAGCCTTGCTTAGTGGAGAAGGAGAGTAGCTTTGCTAAAAATGATGACACTGTGCGTCAAACTGCACTATAATCTTGGCAAGATTCTAGCACAAATAAAGCCAATGAATAGTTAGTCTAAATTGAGGCTAACCAGTCTAAGAATTGCTCAAACTTTTCTAATAGTTTAATACACTTTGATAAATCTGGTGCAGTTTACACTGTCTATGAATTACACAGTAAATTCGGTCCAATATTCCATCTGTGGGGCAGATTTATCAAAACTGTAACCAATAATAACCAATCACAGCTCAGCTTTCATTTAACCAGAGCAATTTGAGGGGAAAAAAGCTGACCTCTGATTGGTTGATATGGGCAAATAAGACAGTTTTTGTTTCGGCCAAATTTCACAAATTTGCCCCACATGTTCCTAAATTACAATGGAATACATTGCATCCTGTTCAACTACATAACTTGACCCTAAACTGGAACTCAGATAATAATATAATATATTGTTTGTGATAAACGCAACAAAATGCATGTAATTTTTTGTTTTTCATTTTTAGTTGGAGAAATATGTCTACCTGGAACACCGGGCCTTCCAGGCTTCCAAGGCGAGCCAGGTCTTTCTGGTGAAAGAGGACAGAAAGGTATTATTTTTGTGTAGCAAACATTCCAATGCAAAGTAGTTAGTATGGAACCTTTCTTTGAGTAATTACTATGTTAAAGGGGTTATCCAGGAATTGAAAAACAGAACCAATTTCTTTCAAAAACCTCTTCTCATCTGTCTCCAGGTTGGGTGTTGTTCTTCAGCTCAGTTCCATTGAAGTGAATGGAGCCAAGTTTTAATACCATTTTCACAACAACTTTAGGGGGAGCCCCTAAGGGGTACCCTAAACTAAGTCGCCTCCTATTAAAATATAACTTTTATTACTTCTGTTAAAAGGAAAAAGAAAAATGTGAATAGTGATTGAAAACACAATTCTGTGGTGTAAACTTAATACTGAAAGTGTCAAATCACACCTCAGATTTAAAAACACAGCTCCAGTATAGCTTCTGTTACATCTGATGCATGTCGCATACATGCATCATATGTAACAGAAGCTATACTATATACACATGGTGGGTATGTGCAGACTGCAAAGCATTGCACCCTAGGGTCTGTAGAAAATGCTAGTGTGCAGTGCTCTGCAGTGCACTTAACCCCATGGAAATAGCAGTGCAGGCAGAGGCCGTCACTTACATACCCAGCCAGGGCCACAGCACAGCGCACTGTGTGTGTGAATTGGGATTAACATTGGTGGCAGCTCTGACCTACCAGGCCTACGGGAGAAGATGGAGTACAGAGTAAACGATCCTCCAGGGCAGGCTGAGCACGCCAAAAATGGCTGTGCGCTGGCGGCAGAGGGAGGAGACAGGACTGGGAGGAGCGCTGTGAGACAATGTCACTGAGTCAGACTTTTATTGAGGCTGCCATGATGGTGCAGGATTTGCGCCTGACCGCCCGCCAGCAGCAGCCTTCTGACTGCCCGCACATTTTGGGTTGGGTCCTGTGGGATTCAAAATCCCAATGCAGGCCTCTACTATGTAGTAGAGCTAAATGACAAGCAATATGGCTGTCAATATGTATGTTATCCAGCTTTCCCATGCTTACTACTGGGGTGACACTAACAAACCTCCTCCTTATGTATTCTCCTTATTACTGGGGTGACACACTGTAACAAACCTCCTCCTTATGTAATCTTATTACTGGGGTGACACACTGTAACAAACCTCCTCCTCAAGTAATCTCCTTACAACTGGGGTGACACACTTTAACAAACCTCCTCCTCATGTAATCTCATTACTACTGGGATCACACACGGATAACACACAGTTACTCCACATTCCGCATGCCATCTCCTTATTACTGGGGTGACACACTGTAACAAACCTCCTCCTCATGTAATCTCCTTACTACTGGGATGGCACACTGTAACAAATCTCCTCATCATGACATATTTTTACTACTGAAGTGCACATTGTAACAAACCCCCTCCCCTTGTCATCTCTTTACTACTGAGCTGGCACACTGTAACAAACCCCCTTCCCCCTCCCCTTACTACTGGGGTACATGTCGCTGTAGGAGGATGAACATGCTGTCACACTTCTGCTCCTTCTCCTCTATGCTATGGAGGGAACTGTGCACTGAATCATTCTCCTTCTCTCACTCGAGCTGCAGAGGGGGTGTGGCCTCCTCTCAGCCAATCACAGCAGCTCACTCACTGCCTTCTCTCCTCTGCTCTCTATGTTCTGAGATCTCACACAGGGAGCGCACACAGGCTTGTAAAGCCCCCCCCCTACACTTCCTGTATCCTGTAATCTGAGGAGCTGCTGTTGCCACAGTCGGAAAGACCATAGCAACAGGTGGGGGACGTTTAATTTTTATAGGAGCAGTTTTCGAAGGGAAACTGTGGAAAAAAATAATGAAATAGTATTAGGGATATACTCATGTTCTATGTCTCTATTGTTTTTAAAAATATAGTTTTGGTGATAGTGGCCATTTAAGGCAGCACAGACCAGCCAAGGTGCCCATGTTGACCCCTGTCTACTGCTGAAAGTGCCAACGATAGGCATGTGAACTAGACCATTGACCAATGAAAGAAAGTCTCCTGGACTGAAGAGTCATGTTTTACATCATGTGGTTGGCTGAATTTGGGTGCATTGCTTATCTTGGGAAGTGTTGACACCAGGATACAGTATAGGACTTAAAATTCTCCTAGCTGAGCATTTGTGCACTGTGCTGGAAAAACAAGTCCAATTGATGGAGACCTCACTTCACAGCTTAAAGGGGTACTCCGGTGAAAACCCTTTTTCTTTTAAATCAACTGGTGGCAGAAAGTTAAACATATTTGTAAATTACTTCTATTAAAAAATCTTAATCCTTCCAGTACTTATTAGCTGCTGTATGCTACAGAGGAAATTCCTTTATTTTTGGAACACTGATGACTTCACGAACACAGTGCTCTCTGCTGACATCTCTGTCCATTTTAGCAACCATGCATAGCAGATGCATAGAAGATGCATAGAAGATGCATAGAAGATGTATGCTGAGGGCAGCATGGTGGCTCAGTGGTTAGCACTGCTGCCTTGCAGTGCTGGGGACTTGGGTTCAAATCCCACTAAGGACAACAATAAATAAAGCATTATTATTATTATTATAATAACGTCAGCAGAGACAACTGTGATGTCATCAGAGAGCATTCCAAAAGAAAATAATTTCCTCTGTAGTATTCAGTAGCTAATAAGTACAGGAAGGATTAAGATTTTTTTTTATAGAAGTAATGTACAAATATGTTTAACTTTCTGCCACCAGTTGATTTAAAAGAAAAAAGGTTTTCACTGGAGTACCCCTTTGAAAGGGTATTCCAAGTTTATACATCTTATCCCTTATCCAAAGGACATGAATGGAAGGGGTGTGGTGTTATGTCACGAGAGGGCATGACCAAGACGTCACATCCCCGTCTTGGAAGCAGTGCCTGGCACAGAATGCCGTGGGCTGCACCAAGATTGCGCGGGACCCCTGCGATCATACATCCTATCCTTTGGATAGTGGATAAGATGTATAAACCTGGAGTACCCCCCTTTAAAGGACTTAAAGAACCTTCTGCTAAAGTTATGACCAGTTTCATGTATGTCTGTGCAGTTAATAATTGCAATATGTTAAATGTCCACAGGTGACAGGGGAGACACATGTTACAACTGTATAGGAAATGAAATTCCAGGACAGAAAGGAGAACCTGGCCCTTCTGGTTCTCCTGGGAACCCAGGTAAATGAAAAGTTTTTGTTCTTGTCGCTATACCCACAAGATAGTTTGTTTGCAGATTAAGCTATAACAGTGGTGTCAAAAATACTGACCTCCAGGTGTTATGAAACTACAACTACCAGCATGTCGGGACAGTCAACGGCTGTCCAGGCATGCTAAGAGTTGTAGTTTTGCAACATCTAGAGGTCCACTTTTTGGAGAGCTCTGAGCTTTAATATTATTTGTTTTAAGTAGTTTGTATGGTCTAACTCAGAGATTCCCAAACTTATTTGGCCTATAGCCTTATTTTTTAGAGAAAAAAAATACTCAGCACTCCCTGGAAATCTACCTTCTTTAAAGGAGTAGTCCAGTGGTGATTAAGTGGTGAGCAACTTATCCCCTATCCTAAGGATAGGGGATAAGTTGCAGATCGCGGGGGGTCCGACCGCTGGGGCCCCCTGCGATCTCCTGTAAGGAGCCCTGACAGCCCGCGGGAAGGGGGCGTGTCGACCTCCGCACGAGGCGGCGGCCGACACGCCCCCTCAATACAACTCTATGGCAGAGCCGAAGCGCTGCCTTCGGCAATCTCCGGCTCTGCCATTGAGATGTATTGAGGGGGCGTGTCGGCCGCCGCCTCGTGCGGGGGTCGACACCCGCTATCTCGGCGGAGAGCCGGGGCCCCGTACAGAGAGATCGCAGGGGGCCCCAGCGGTCGGACCCCCCGCGATCTCAAACTTATCCCCTATCCTTAGGATAGGGGATAAGTTTTTCACCACTGGACTACCCCTTTAAAGGGGTACTCCAGTGGGAAAAAAAATTCATATCAACTGGCTCCAGAAAGGTAACAGATTTGTAAATTACTTCTTGCAAATTCCCATAGCAAACCTCTCCTGCTCTCGACAGTTCCTGACATGGACAGAGGTGTCAGCAGAGAGCACTGTGGTCAGCCTGAAAAGAACTTCACAACTTCCTGTGTAGTATACAGCAGCTGATAAGTGCTGGAAGGATTAAGAATTTTTAATAGAAGTAATTTACAAATCTTTACAGCTTTCTGGCACCAGTTGATCTGAATTATTTTTTTTTCCAACGGAGTATCTATTTAATAAGACAAACAGAAAGATGCAGTGACACTGTTGCATTTTGTTGTAAATTAGACATCTTGACATTTTTTAATTATAAAATCATTTTTTCAAAATAAACCACAGTAACATTTGCATTACACACAGAAATTTAAGATAACAAAGGATAGATTCTACTACGCATACACACCTTTGATGCACCCATACACACAGCTCTGCTGCACATACATGCACATCTTTGCTGCAGGCACACAGCTCTTCTTCACCTACTTACATGCACAGCTCTACTGCACTTAAACACACAAACTTGCTACACACACATGTAAACACATTGATTATAATAATAAAAGTCCCTGCACATGTACCTATTCCGATTTCTCCTGTTCTTCCTGACTCTTCCATCACTTTGTCTGATTATTAGGGAAGCAGTCAGGAAGGTTTCACACTGCTGGATCACCCTGGTTGTGGACTATAAGACTCAAATCCTTTTTTGTTAGATTCAGTCTTGCTAAAATTGTGCTTTTAATCCAAAAAATACAATGTGTGTTTGATATTAAAGGGGTTGTATGGGGTAAAAAAATGTTTCCAATAAACCCCTCCCCAGGTTTATTTAAACATTTTTTTACCCCATACAACCCCTTTAATATCAAACACACGTTGTATTTTTTGGACAAATAATTGTATTTAGTGTACAAATAATTAAATGGGCACTGTCAGATCCAAAAACGTTTTATATGTGGTTACTGATGAAAACTAAAGACCTTTTGTAATATGGTTGTTTAACATTTTTTTAATATTTAGTTAAAAAATTGGCCCTTGAAAATCCAACCACTAGGGGTCTCAATACCTACTGGGACACTAACCCGTCTTGCAGCAGCATCAACTTGTCCATGAGTTATGGACAAGAGATGACTCATGGACAAGGCTGGATGAGCAGACAGACCAATCACCTCCCACCACCACAAGGGAGTGACATGCCCCCTTCCCCTGAGAGGATTTCTAACACTGTGAGCTAATGAAAAGAGGTATTTTTATAATAAATATAGGTATAAGAGGCATAAAAAATTGATATACATGGTCAGGATTAGATACTGAGTAGCATATTAACTTAAAAAAAAATATAGGTATGTAGGTATTAGGGATCGACCGATTATCGGTATGGCCGATATTATCGGCCGATAATCACGATTTTGGGGATTATCGGTATCGGCAATTACCTTGCCGATAAGCCGATAATGCCCCACCCACCGCGACCGCCCCGCCGCGACCGCCCACCGCACCGCGACCGCCCCCCCGACCCACCGCACCGCGACCGCCCCCCCATCCACCGCACCGCGTCGCACCCTCTACTGTAGTGCTGGGCGCTATACCGGTATGGATTTTTGCCCATACCGCTATACCGGTCGGGCCCCTCCCCCACCCTCCGAGTCAATAAAAAAAAATTAAACTTACCCGTAATGGGGGTGGTCCGGGCCATCCATCGTTCCTGTAGTGTCCGAGGGCATTCCGGGTGAAGAGTGAACCGGTCCGGGCTGTCCTTCTTCTCCCACGGTCTTCTTCTTCACTCCGGGCAGGCTCCGGCCTAGTACGCTGCATAGACGCTGCTACGCCGTGATGTCAGGTGCGTCGCTGCGCACGGGCGTCACTGCGCAGCGGCATCTATGCAGCGTACTAGGCCGGAGCCCGTCCGGAGTGGAGAAGATGACCGCCGGAGAAGAAGAACAGCCCGGACCGGTTCACCCTCCACCCGGAACGCCCCCGGACACTACAGGAACGATGGATGGCCCGGACCACGCTGACAGGTAGGGGGAGAGAAGCAGGTGGTGGCGGCGGCGGCCTATGGCACCGCAAAAGCCACTGCAGTGCATTGATTTAAAGTGCCCGCTTTAAATCAATGCTCTGCAGCGGTGTCGAGGGGGGATAAATAGCCGATAACTTATACCGGAAAATCGGTATAAGTTATTGGCTATCGGCCCTAACCTCCACCGATTATCGGTATCGACCCTAAAAAAACGATATCGGTCAATCCCTAGTAGGTATGCTTTACGTAATACCAAGTAATACCTACCTTGAGTCCTTGCCACATAGACACTCCCTGTCCCTGCAGTGGGGTCCCGCCTCAGTCAGTAATTGGCTAACGGGCACTTCTTGCATTGGTAACATGTCACTGGGAATTAGGAAGTAGCGTTGACAAGTAGGAAGCGGGGCCATCGTCACAGCAGTTAGGGGAGCTTGGGGTAGGATATGTAAAAAACAGCATATGTAAAAAACATATTTACACTCAGACAAGGCCTTTGCACTAGAAGCCACAGACGCATACTGTAGATATGTAAGAAAATGTATGAAAAATGCCCATATGTAAATTGTTACTTTATAGAAACAATTTGCTTTGCATGTGATCCATTATCCATAATGATCAAAGGAATCGATTATGAATTACTATTTTTAACTCCTTAACGACGCAGGACGTATATTTACGTCCTCCGCCGGCTCCCGCGATATGCCGCAGGGTCACGCAGTGTCCCTGCGTCATATCGGGTCGGTCCCGGTGGCTATCAACGGCCGGGACCCGCGGCTAATACAGGACATCACGGATTGCGGTGATGCCCTGTATTAACCCTTCAGACGCGGCGATCAAAGCTGACCGCCGCATCTGAAGTGAAAGTATCCCGGCTGCTCAGTCGGGCTGTTCGGAACCGCCGCGGTGAAATCGCGGCGTCCCGAACAGCTTACAGGACACTGGAAGGGCCCTTACCTGCCTCCTCGGTGTCCGATCGACAAATGACTGCTCCGTGCCTGAGATCCAGGCAGGAGCAGTCAAGCGCCGATAACACTGATCACAGGCGTGTTAATACATGCCAGTGATCAGCAGGAGAGATCAGTGTTTGCAGTGTTATAGGTCCCTATGGGACCTATAACACTGCAAAAAAAAAGCGAAAAAAAAAAAGTGAATAAAGATCATTTAACCCCTTCCCTAATAAAAGTTTGAATCACCCCCCTTTTCCCATAAAAAAAATAAAACAGTGTAAAAAAATAAATAAATAAACATGTGGTATCGCCGCATGCGTAAATGTCCGAACTATAAAAATATATCATTAATTAAACCGCACGGTCAATGGCGTACGCGCAAAAAAATTCCAAAGTCCAAAAAAGCGTATTTTTGGTCACTTTTTATACCATTAAAAATGTAATTAAAAGTGATCAAAAAGTCTGATGTAAACAAAAATTGTACCGATAAAAACTTCAGATCATGGCGCAAAAAATAAGTCCTCATACCGCCCTGTACGTGGAAAAATAAAAAAGTTATAGGGGTCAGAAGATGACATTTTTAAACGTATAAATTTTCCTGCATGATTTTTTACAGAAGTACGACAAAATTAAACCTATATAAGTAGGGTATCCTTTTAACCGTATGGACCTACAGAATAATGATAAGGTGTCATTTTTACCGAAATACGCACTGCGTAGAAACGGAAGCCCCCAAAAGTTACAAAATGGCGTTTTATCTTTGATTTTGTCGCACAATGATTTTTTTTCCCGTTTCGCCGTGAATTTTTGGGTAAAATAACTAATGTCACTGCAAAGTAGAATTAGTGACGCAAAAAAATAAGCCATAATATGGATTTTTAGGTGGAAAATTGAAAGGGTTATGATTTTTAAAAGGTAAGGAGGAAAAAACGAAAGTGCAAAAACTGAAAAACCCTGAGTCCTTAAGGGGTTAAACCCTTATTGCACTTGCACTATTGGTAACTGCTTGTCACACAATTCAATAACCATCTAAATTAGATTTCATGCATGTTGCCAGTTTAAAATATCTTATAGTAAAGTCTTTAGATGTACATATTCCCATCCATACACACTAGACATGTTAGGAACTATCAGTAGTAATCAGAATGACTTTAAAGGGTAGGGTTACATGCCACAGGGATGCTGTAGATTTTTTTTGGCAGCAGAAAATCTACCACACCCAGACATAGAAGAGGAAGTACAACACCTTCCTTATATTTTCTAAACCTTTTGAATCCACTTCTGGCTGCAGAAAATCTGCAGCATTTTTGCTCTTACTCCCTATATCTCTGTTACAGAGAAAACATTGACAAACATTTTTTTTTCAAGGTTCTCCTGTCTTCTTCCTATATTTATCCCCCCTCCCTTTCGGCTGTCCCTCTCCCCGCTGCTCCTAACTGGTCTTCACTGTGCATGTCAGGAAGCGGCACATTCGTAGTGTAGACCAACGGCGGGGAGGCCGAGAGCTGGAGGGAGGGGGAATGAATATTCATAAGTGGGCGGGGCTTCAGACAGTTACAGCCACATTTGCATATATAGAAAAACAAAGATTTAGTGCCGGAGTGAACATGTGACAGTTTTCCTTTAAAACCTGAGGCTCCATTTTTAAAACCTTGAACTCCTTTTACCTTCTTTACAAAATCCTTTGTATGCCCCTGGGTGTTTCAGTATTGCTTCTGACTTCAGGTTTGTATATTTTTTTCTCAGTATCATCAATCTTATGCGACCTAAGAACCTGCTCTTTCTTCTGAATAATTAGTTTTGCCTGTGCCATCCTTATAACACCTCTTTAGGCTCTCTTCACATCTGCATTGTGGCTACATTCGTAAAAGTTGCCACTGCAGTGTGTTGGATCCATTGTACGACAGATTCCAATTACACCAGATGTACCTCTTTGTCCTTTATCAGGATTAGTCAGGGTTATTTTATGATTTCTGTTACTATGAAGGCAAAAATAACACTATTCTTCCATTATTTTATTTATTTTATTTTATTTATTTATATAGCGCCTACAGATTCCGCAGCGCTTACAATTATGGGGTACAAACAAAGACAAGTATCAGACATAATATTACACAATAACTATTCAAACAAGAGGTGTGGGGATATGTTGAGGATATGCAGGGCCGGCGTTAGGGCGGGGCATCCTAGGCAGTTGCCTAGGGCCCCCATCCAAAATGGGGCCCCTGAAAAGCTTTAGGGCCCTACTAACAATACTGCATTTTGCGCAAAATTGCATGAAATTTCACAGTGATGACAGTTGCGCCACTACAATAAATGGGGCAAAGATTGTGTAAAATTAATATACTGCTTTTTACCATCAGGCACACAGTAGAATAAAGTCACATGCTCACGTTATGGCCTCTGTCACAGTGTTTGCACCATTACCATCTTTTTTTAAGTACAACTGGTATTTTGTTACAATACATTGAAAAGGATAAGCTTATTTTGTTAATACCTTATTTCTTGTTCTCTATTTTATAATCCCCATCATTAAATTTTATATAATTTTGATATTTGCAAAGGTCATATTGGTTATTAGCTCTTTGTTTGTATTTCACACTTTTTTTCCTGTTTTGGTAGGGTTGCCTGGTTATCCTGGACCAAAAGGTGATCCCGGTCTTCCGGGTCTGTTGGGTCCTCCAGGACAAGCAGTAAGTGTTATTGGGCTCTGGTTTTAATATTCTACTGTATAATTAAGGTTGCCAAAGGTTTACATCATTGCTTAGAAGAAATCTTACAGTGTGTTAAAAAAGAAGTCAATAAAGCCTATTTAGCACACTTCTGTCTAAAAACTCCCCCGTTATATATATATATATATATATATATATATATATAGATGAAATTGTAGCAAAAGTGTGTATATAGTGTGTATAAGTGTATAAAGCTTGTATATCTGTGCCACACAGGGTTTCCCTGGTTCTCCAGGTAGCCCTGGCCGACCTGGCCCCAAAGGAGATCCCGGTGAAGTGATTGCAGTAACTGGACTGAAAGGAGATAAAGGTGACACTGGATTTCCCGGTCCAGCTGGAAGCCCTGGCCTTGATGGTCGCCCTGGAAGAGATGGAATCCCAGGAGTTCCTGGGCCTAAGGGAGAGCCGGTACGTTTTTTTAAGGGAACTGTCATCTGTTTTATGCTGCCCAAGCAGTGGCCAGGATAAAACAGGGGCAGGGAGTGGGGTCCTTCAAAAAGTTGATTCACTCTGAAACGTTCCAATGTTTCAGAGAAATCACAACTTAAAGGGGTACTCTGCCCCTAGACATCTTATCCCCTATCCAAAGAGGATAAGTTGTTTGTTGTACTTGTTTCTCATCATATGATATGGTATTCAAATCCCCTTTTTCATATGTACAGCACCCTGAAAATAAAGTCTCTTTGAAGAGTAATGATAATAATACAGTATAATGCATCTGTTACGCCGAGCGCTCCGGGTCCCCGCTCCTCCCCGGAGCGCTCGCTACACTTCCCTCACTGCAGCGCCCCGGTCGGTTCCACGGACCCGGGGCGCTGCGTTACTACCTCCGGCCGGGATGCGATTCGCGATGCGGGTAGCGCCCGCTCGCGATGCGCACCCCGGCTCCCGTACCTTACTCGCTCCCCGTCAGTTCTGTCCCGGCGCGCGCGGCCCCGCTCCCTAGGGCGCGCGCGCGCCGGGTCTTTGCGATTTAAAGGGCCACTGCACCGCTGATTGGTGCAGTGGTTCCAATTAGTGTTTACACCTGTGCACTTCCCTATATCACCTCACTTCCCCTTCACTCCCTCGCCGGATCTTGTTGCCCTAGTGCCAGTGAAAGCGTTCCTTGTGTGTTCCTTGCCTGTGATTCCAGACCTTCTGCCGTTGCCCCTGACTACGATCCTTGCTGCCTGCCCCGACCTTCTGCTACGTCCGACCTTGCTTCTGTCTACTCCCTTGTACCGCGCCTATCTTCAGCAGCCAGAGAGGTTGAGCCGTTGCTAGGGGATACGACCTGGTCACTACCGCCGCAGCAAGACCATCCCGCTTTGCGGCGGGCTCTGGTGAAAACCAGTAGTGACTTAGAACCGATCCTCTAGCACGGTCCACGCCAATCCCTCTCTGGCACAGAGGATCCACTACCTGCCAGCCGGCATCGTGACAGTAGATCCGGCCATGGATCCCGCTGAAGTTCCTCTGCCAGTTGTCGCTGACCTCACCACGGTGGTCGCCCAGCAGTCACAACAGATTGCGCAACAAGGCCAACAGCTGTCTCAACTGACTGTTATGCTACAACAGTTACTACCACAGCTCCAGCAATCATCTCCTCCGCCAGCTCCTGTACCTCCTCCGCAGCGAGTGGCCGCTTCTGGAATACGACTATCCTTGCCGGATAAATTTGATGGGGACTCTAAGTTTTGCCGTGGCTTTCTTTCCCAATGTTCATTACACTTGGAGATGATGTCGGACCAGTTCCCCACTGAAAGGTCTAAGGTGGCTTTCGTAGTCAGCCTGCTGTCTGGAAAAGCCCTGGCTTGGGCCACACCGCTCTGGGACCGCAATGACCCCGTCACTGCCTCTGTACACTCCTTCTTCTCGGAAATTCGAAGTGTCTTTGAGGAACCTGCCCGAGCCTCTTCTGCTGAGACTGCCCTGTTGAACCTGGTCCAGGGTAATTCTTCCGTTGGCGAGTATGCCGTACAGTTCCGTACCCTTGCTTCAGAATTATCCTGGAATAATGAGGCACTCTGCGCGACCTTTAAAAAAGGCCTATCCAGCAACATTAAAGATGTTCTGGCCGCACGAGAAATCCCTGCTAACCTACATGAACTCATCCATCTTGCCACTCGCATTGACATGCGTTTTTCCGAACGGCGTCAGGAGCTCCGCCAGGATATGGACTCTGTTCGCACGAGGCGTTTCTTCTCCCCGGCTCCTCTCTCCTCTGGTCCCCTGCAATCTGTTCCTGTGCCTCCCGCCGTGGAGGCTATGCAGGTCGACCGGTCTCGCCTGACACCCCAAGAGAGGACACGACGCCGCATGGAGAATCTCTGCCTGTACTGTGCTAGTACCGAACACTTCCTGAAGGATTGTCCTATCCGTCCTCCCCGCCTGGAAAGACGTCCGCTGACTCCGCACAAAGGTGAGACAGTCCTTGATGTCTACTCTGCTTCTCCACGTCTTACTGTGCCTGTGCGGATGTCTGCCTCTGCCTTCTCCTTCTCTGCTGTGGCCTTCCTGGACTCTGGATCTGCAGGAAATTTCATCTTAGCCTCTCTCGTCAACAGGTTCAACATCCCGGTGACCAGTCTCGCCAGACCCCTCTACATCAATTGTGTAAACAATGAAAGATTGGACTGTACTATACGTTTCCGCACGGAGCCCCTTCTAATGTGCATCGGATCTCATCACGAGAGGATTGAACTGTTGGTCCTCCCCAATTGCACTTCTGAAATCCTTCTTGGACTTCCCTGGCTTCAACTCCATTCCCCAATCCTGGATTGGTCCACTGGGGAGATCAGAGTTGGGGGCCCTCTTGTTCCAAGGACTGCTTAAAACCGGTTCCCAGTAAACCTTGCCGTGTCCCTGTGCTTCCTCATGTAACCGGTCTCCCTAAGGCCTATATGGACTTTGCGGACGTTTTTTGCAAAAAACAAGCTGAGACTCTACCTCCTCACAGGCCTTATGATTGTCCCATTGACCTCCTCCCGGGCACTACTCCACCCCGGGGCAGAATCTATCCTCTGTCCGTCCCAGAGACTCTTGCCATGTCTGAATACGTCCAAGAAAATTTAAAAAAGGGCTTTATCCGTAAATCCTCCTCTCCTGCCGGAGCCGGATTTTTCTTTGTGTCCAAAAAAGATGGCTCTCTACGTCCTTGCATTGACTACCGCGGTCTTAATAAAATCACGGTTAAGAACCGCTACCCCCTACCCCTCATCTCTGAACTCTTTGATCGTCTCCAAGGTGCCCATATTTTTACCAAACTGGACTTAAGAGGTGCTTATAATCTCATCCGCATCAGAGAGGGGGATGAATGGAAAACGGCATTTAACACCAGAGATGGACACTTTGAGTATCTGGTCATGCCCTTTGGTCTATGCAACGCCCCTGCCGTCTTCCAAGACTTTGTTAATGAAATTTTTCGTGATCTACTATACTCCTGTGTTGTTGTATATCTGGACGATATCCTGATTTTTTCTGCCAATCTTGAAGAACACCGCCAGCATGTCCGTATGGTTCTTCAGAGACTTCGTGATAATCAACTCTATGCCAAAATAGAGAAATGTCTGTTTGAATGCCAATCTCTTCCTTTTCTAGGATACTTGGTCTCTGGCCAGGGACTACAAATGGACCCAGATAAACTCTCTGCCGTCTTAGATTGGCCACGCCCCTCCGGACTCCGTGCCATCCAACGTTTTTTGGGGTTCGCCAATTATTACAGGCAATTTATTCCACATTTTTCTACCATTGTGGCTCCTATTGTGGCTTTAACAAAAAAAAATGCCGATCCCAAGTCTTGGCCTCCTCAAGCGGAAGACGCCTTTAAACGACTCAAGTCTGCCTTTTCTTCGGCTCCCGTGCTCTCCAGACCTGACCCATCTAAACCCTTCCTATTGGAGGTTGATGCCTCCTCAGTGGGAGCTGGAGCTGTCCTTCTACAAAAAAACTCTTCCGGGCATGCTGTTACTTGTGGTTTTTTTTCCAGGACCTTCTCTCCGGCGGAGAGGAACTACTCCATCGGGGATCGAGAGCTTCTAGCCATTAAATTAGCACTTGAGGAATGGAGGCATCTGCTGGAGGGATCAAGATTTCCAGTTATTATTTACACCGATCACAAGAACCTCTCCTACCTCCAGTCTGCCCAACGGCTGAATCCTCGTCAGGCCAGGTGGTCTCTGTTCTTTGCCCGATTTAATTTTGAAATTCACTTTCGGCCTGCTGATAAAAACATTAGGGCCGATGCTCTCTCTCGTTCCTCAGATGCCTCTGAAATTGAACTCTCTCCTCAACACATCATTCCTCCTGACTGCCTGATTTCCACTTCTCCAGCCTCCATCAGGCAAACTCCTCCAGGAAAGACCTTTGTTTCTCCACGCCAACGCCTTGGGATCCTCAAATGGGGTCACTCCTCCCATCTCGCAGGTCATGCGGGCATCAAGAAATCTGTGCAACTCATCTCTCGCTTCTATTGGTGGCCGACTCTAGAGACTGATGTGGTGGACTTTGTGCGAGCCTGCACTATCTGTGCCCGGGATAAGACTCCTCGCCAGAAGCCCGCTGGTTTTCTTCATCCTCTACCTGTCCCCGAACAACCTTGGTCTCTGATTGGTATGGATTTTATTACTGACTTACCCCCATCCCATGGCAACACTGTTATTTGGGTGGTCGTTGATCGATTCTCCAAAATGGCACATTTCATCCCTCTTCCTGGTCTTCCTTCAGCGCCTCAGTTGGCTAAACAATTTTTTGTACACATTTTTCGTCTTCACGGGTTGCCTACACAGATCGTCTCGGATAGAGGCGTCCAATTTGTGTCTAAATTCTGGAGGGCTCTCTGTAAACAACTCAAGATTAAATTAAATTTTTCTTCTGCATACCATCCTCAATCCAATGGACAAGTAGAGAGAATTAACCAGATCTTGGGTGACTATTTACGACATTTTGTTTCCTCCCGCCAGGATGACTGGGCAGATCTTCTACCTTGGGCCGAATTCTCGTATAATTTCAGAATCTCTGAATCTTCCTCCAAATCTCCGTTTTTCGTGGTGTACGGCCGTCACCCTCTTCCCCCCCTCCCTACCCCCTTGCCCTCTGGTCTGCCCGCTGTGGATGAAATTTCTCGTGATCTTTCCACCATATGGAAAGAGACCCAAAATTCTCTCTTACAGGCTTCTTCTCGCATGAAGAGATTCGCAGATAAGAAAAGAAGAGCTCCTCCCATTTTTTCCCCTGGAGACAAGGTATGGCTCTCCGCTAAATATGTCCGTTTCCGTGTCCCGAGCTATAAGTTGGGACCACGCTATCTTGGTCCTTTTAAAGTTTTGTGTCAAATTAATCCTGTCTCTTACAAACTTCTTCTTCCTCCTTCTCTTCGTATCCCTAATGCCTTTCACGTCTCTCTTCTTAAACCTCTCATCCTCAACCGTTTTTCTCCTAAATCTGTTCCTCCCACTCCTGTTTCCGGCTCCTCGGACATCTTCTCTGTCAAAGAGATTTTGGCCTCTAAAAAGGTCAGGGGAAGAACTTTTTTTTTAGTGGATTGGGAGGGTTGTGGTCCAGAAGAGAGGTCCTGGGAACCTGAGGACAATATCCTGGACAAAAGTCTGATCCTCAGGTTCTCAGGCCCCAAGAAGAGGGGGAGACCCAAGGGGGGGGGTACTGTTACGCCGAGCGCTCCGGGTCCCCGCTCCTCCCCGGAGCGCTCGCTACACTTCCCTCACTGCAGCGCCCCGGTCGGTTCCACGGACCCGGGGCGCTGCGTTACTACCTCCGGCCGGGATGCGATTCGCGATGCGGGTAGCGCCCGCTCGCGATGCGCACCCCGGCTCCCGTACCTTACTCGCTCCCCGTCAGTTCTGTCCCGGCGCGCGCGGCCCCGCTCCCTAGGGCGCGCGCGCGCCGGGTCTTTGCGATTTAAAGGGCCACTGCACCGCTGATTGGTGCAGTGGTTCCAATTAGTGTTTACACCTGTGCACTTCCCTATATCACCTCACTTCCCCTTCACTCCCTCGCCGGATCTTGTTGCCCTAGTGCCAGTGAAAGCGTTCCTTGTGTGTTCCTTGCCTGTGATTCCAGACCTTCTGCCGTTGCCCCTGACTACGATCCTTGCTGCCTGCCCCGACCTTCTGCTACGTCCGACCTTGCTTCTGTCTACTCCCTTGTACCGCGCCTATCTTCAGCAGCCAGAGAGGTTGAGCCGTTGCTAGGGGATACGACCTGGTCACTACCGCCGCAGCAAGACCATCCCGCTTTGCGGCGGGCTCTGGTGAAAACCAGTAGTGACTTAGAACCGATCCTCTAGCACGGTCCACGCCAATCCCTCTCTGGCACAGAGGATCCACTACCTGCCAGCCGGCATCGTGACAGCATCCTCTTTAGATCACCTCTTTGTGAAGACCACCTCTTTATCCAAAAGACAATTTCAGTTTTTCTGTAAACTATAAATACCAATACTGCATATGTTTTTTGAGAGAACCATTGCTCTAGAAGACCATTTGTCAATGCAATTGTGTGTGGTCATCTAAAAGAGGTTCTCTTTTGTGTAAAATGGTTGTTACATAATTTATATAATACAGTTTTCATAACTAGCTGTATAATTTTGTATAATTCTTATTATTTCTAGGGTGGCCTTGCCTTCAAAGGTGAACGTGGCCCATCCGGTGAACCTGGCCTCCCTGGACTTCCAGGTGATAGAGGTCCCTTGGGTCCTCCTGGTTTTGGTCCACCTGGCCCCTCTGGTGAGAAAGGAGTTCAAGGAGTTTCTGGTCGACCGGGTGCACCTGGAGCTCCAGGTAAGTAAGCTTGTAAATGCCAGAAAATTGAATATGTAGAAAACTGTGGTAAAAAAAATCCTAAAACATATAACCTACAGCCTATGAATAAATATATGTTAGGAACATGTGATGTACATTCTTATTCCCACTGTTCTGTTTGATTATAGCAACATTAAGACAAAAATATATTGATAGATACCTAAGGCACCCAATGGACTATAATAAGGGTCTGTCAGGATTTCTTCACAGTGTCCATCATTGTGCCAGAAAAAGACAGTACTGCAAGCTTTGCTATTTTGTTCTGTCATTGCTAATGGTGATCTGTATTAGAACTCCAGTGCAAATGTGAACGGGCCTTATAGTTCTGTGGATCTCCAAAGTACATTTTACTAAAAATATCATTAGATTCCATTAGGTTATTCAATCGGACTAATTATGTTGTTAATAAAATGGGTTTTCTGAGACTTTAAATTAATACCTTATTGTGCAGTTGGAACTTCTTAGGCCTGTCAGCACAATGAAGTGTAAACTTATTTTTATAAATTATTAGAACACAGTGGTGCCTTGAGTTACATTATTATTTGGTTCTTGGTTAATCATTGGAAGTTGGAAGCATTGTAACTAGTAAAAATAGTAATTAATTCTAAAGCCAAATCCTTAGATTTAAAAGTCAGTCACTCCAAAGGTGCAAATCATCCTTGCACAGGTAAAGAGCAGTATATATATATATAATGTAGTACAGCACTATATTGTAGAGAGGAGCTATTAGACAGCCAGTCATTGCATGAGCTTCAGTAACACATGGGGGTTAAAAATAAAAATGCTTATTCTGATTGGTTGGATCTTTCAGCTTTTCAAATGTACAGTAGGTCCACACTGTCTGTAGCATTGTATGTTGAGTTTGGATTCAAGTTACAAAGGTCCAGAGAAGACCATCATACGTTGAAAATACCATAACATGAAGCCAATGTTACTTGAGGGACCACTATAATACAAAGACTTAATTAAAAATGTTCAAACCAGGCAAAAAAATTTCAAACCAATACATATTGTTGTGTAGTCTATTTTGTGGTATATGTAGTTCATATGATTCCTATAATAAAGCCATAAACACCTTGTGCCTCTGTACCTCCATGATTAGTACAGGACACAATCTGTGTTTCTGTGAGGGTTCCTTATGCATCCAGAAAAAAACTCTTGTTTGCTTTTTATATTTAACTAGCTAAGTACCCGGCGTTGCCCGGTTTTTCCTTCCTAATCCTTGTTGGGGAGGAAAATCAACAAAGGAGGAGGCTTTTGACTTCATGTCCCATCCTCATATATTGTTGTCATATCCCAACCCCATATCCCGTCCTCATATCTCAACCTCATATCCCGTCCTCATATGTCAACCTCATATGCCATCCTCATATCCCGACCTCCTATCCCGACCTCCTCTCTCGACCTCATATCCCGACCTCCTATCTCGACCTCCTATCCCGTCCTCATATCCCAACCTCATATCCCATCCTCATATCCTGTCCTCATAGCCTGATCCCATATCCCATCCCCATATCCCGTCCCCATATCCAGACCTCATATCTCAACCTCATATCCCGTCCTCATATCCCGACCTTATATCCCGACCTCATATCCCGTCCTCATATTCCGACCTCATATCCCGACCTCATATCCCATCCTCATATGCTGTCCTCATATCCCATTCTTATGTCCCATCCTCATATGCTGTCCTCATATCCCATTCTTATGTCCCATCCTCATATCCTGTCCTCAGGTGGGACTGATTTGGGATGAAGATATTGTAAGCTGAAAATAGAAGGGGATGTGGCTTTGTGGGACTGAGTGATTTGCAAGCCAGACCGATGAACAAAAAGGGTAGATAATAAAGGGGTGGGGCCTAACAGTGGGATCTTTGTGAGATGGGGTGTGGCTTGCAAGCCAGACTGCTACATTCACCAGGAGATGCAGAGCGGACCTTGTGGAGTAAGGTACCGAAAGTCCCATACACTTGAATGGGACTTGGAACAAAAACCAATCTTTTACATAATGGAGTAGGTAAGGGTTAATTTAACTGTCATATATTTTTATTTGACATATAAGTAATATTTGTACTATATATTATTTTGTACCATAGATTATTATATTATCTCCAGCCGTGGACATACATTTCCCATAGATTTGCATGGGACTTTAACCCATTCATGACCCAGCCCATTTTCACCTTCATGACCTGGGCATTTTTTGAACATGTGACCACTGTCATTTTAAACATTAATAACTCTGGAATGCTTTTAGTTATCATTCTGATTCCGAGATTGTTTTTTCGTGACATATTCTTCTTTATGTTATTGGTAAAATTTCACTGATATTTGCATCCTTTCTTGGTAAAAAATCTAAAAATTTCATGAAAACGTTGAAAATTTTGCATTTTTCTAACTTTGAAACTCTCTGCTTGAAAGGAAAATGGATATTCCAAATAAATTACATATTGATTCACATATACAATATGTCTACTTTGTGTTTGCATAAAAAAATTTACGTGTTTTTACTTTTGGAAGACACCAGAGGGCTTCAAAGTTCAGCAGCAATTTTCCAATTTTTCTCAAGATTTTCAAAATCGTACTTTTTCAGGGACCAGTTCAGGTTGGAAGTGGATTTTAAGGGTCTTCATTTTAGAAATATTCCATAAATGACCCCATTATAAAAACTGCACCCCCCCCAAAGTATTCAAAATGACATTTAGTAAGTGTTTTAACCCTTTAGGTGTTTCACAGGAATAGCAGCAAAGTGAAGGAGAAAATTCAAAATCTTCATTTTTTACACTCGCATGTTCTTGTAGACCCAATTTTTTAATTTTTACAAGGGGTAAAAGGGAGAGAAATCACCATAAAATTTGTAACCCAATTTCTCTCAAGTAAGTAAACACCTCATATGTGTATGTAAAGTGTTCGGCGGGCGCAGTAGAGGGCTCAGAAGGGAAGGAGCAACAATGGGATTTTGGAGAGTGAGTTTTTCTGAAAGGGTTTTTGGGGGGAGTGCCATTTTGGAAGCCCCTATGGTGCCATAACAGTTGACCCCACCACACGTGACCCCATTTTGGAAACTACACCCCTCATGGAATTTAATAAGGGATGCAGTGAGCATTTACACCCCACTGGCATTTGACATATATTTGAAACAGTGGACTGTGCAAATGAAAAATTGTATTTTTCATTTTCACAGACCACTGTTCCAAAAATCTGTCATACACCAGTGGGGTGTAAATGCTCACTGCACCCCTTATTAAATTCCATGAGGGGTGTAGTTTCCAAAATGGGGTCACATATGGATATTTATTGTTTTGCGTTTTTGTCAGAACTGCTGTAACAATCAGCCACCCCTGTGCAAATCACCTCAAATGTACATGGTGCACTCTCCTTTCTGGGCCTTTTTGTGCGCCCCCAGAGCACTTTGTGCCCACATATGGGGTATCTCCGTAGTCGGGAGAAATTGCATTACAAATTTTGAGGGTCTTTTTTTCCCTTTTACCTCTTGTGAAATTGAAAAGTATAGGGCAACACCAGCATGTCAGTGTAAAAATTTTTATTTTTATACACTAACATGCTGGTGTAGACCCCAACTTCACCTTTTCATAGGGGTTAAAGAAGAAAAAGCCCCCCAAAATTTGTAAGGCAATTTCTCCCGAGTACAGAGATACCCCATATGTGTCCCAAAACTGTTGCCCTGAAATACGACAGGGCTCCAAAGTGAGAGAGCGCCATGCGCATTTGAGGCCTAAATTAGGGATTTGCATAGGGGTGGACATAGGGGTATTCTACGCCAGTGATTCCCAAACAGGATGCCTCCAGCTGTTGCAAAACTCCCAGCATGCCTGGACAGTCAATGGCTGTCCGGCAATACTGGGAGTTGTTGTTTTGCAACAGCTGGAGGCTCCGTTTTGGAAACAGTAGAGTACCAGACGTTTTTCATTTTTATTGGGGAGGGGGGCTGTGTTGGGGTGTGTGTATATGTAGTGTTTTTTACTTTTTATTTTAGGTTATTGTAAGTGTAGTGTAGTGTTTTTAGGGTACAGTCACACGGGCAGAGGTTCACAGCAAGTTTGCTGCTGGGAGTTTGAGCTGCAGCGCCAAATTTGCGCCATCTCAAACTTGCAGCACTCACTGTAAACCTCCGCCCATGTGAGTGTACCCTGCACATTCACATTGGGGGGGGGGGGGGGGCAAACAACCAGCTGTTGCAAAACTACAACTCCCAGCATGCCCAGACTGCCCAGGCATGCTGGAAGTTGTAGTTCGGCAATATCTGAAGGATCAGATGTTGCCGAACTACAACTTCCAGCATGCTTGGGCAGTCTGGTATGCTGGGAGTTGTAGTTTTGCCACATCTGGAGGTCCACAGTTTTGAAACCACTGTATAATGGTCTCCAATCTGTGCTCTTCCAGATGTTACAGAACTACAACTCCCAGCATGCCTGGACAGACTGAGCATGCTGAGATTTGTAGTTTTGCAACAGATTGGAGACCATTATACAGTGGTCTCCAAACTCTGGACCTCCAGATGTTGCAAAACTACAACTCCCAGCATGCACAGAAAGCCAAAGGCTGTCTGGGCATGCTGGGAGTTGCAGCTTTGAAACTCCCAGAGGCAGCGGTGAGATCGCTTTACGGCGATCTCACTGCTGCCAATGAAGATGCCGCCCTGCTGCTGGAAACTCACCGCCGGGACGCACCACCCCCGGGACCGTCTGGAGGACGCTGCTCGCGCCGGGTCCGCTCGGGACACCGCATGGCCGGGTAAGTGACGCCGGGGGACGGGTAAGGGACACTTAGCAGAGCGGTGTGTGTCCCGATCCCTGTGATCCGGACTCACACACCGCGCTGCTATCAGCTGGTCAGATTTGACTAGCTGATAGCAGCGATCGCTGGGGGTGGGGGGGGGTTGTGAACGAAACCCCCCGTGGTCGCATGTAAAATGGCTGGCTATCAATGATAGCCACCATCTTACTGGGCGCTGCGGGATGCCGCGAGTAGCGGCAAAAATGTTCACGACGTACCTGGTACGTCATGGATCGGGAACACCTTCCCACTCATGACGTACAGGTATGTCATAGGTCAGGAAGGGGTTAAACAAAAACCCCGACCCTCACAAATGGGGTAATTAAAGGGTAACTCTCTCCGGTGAGGAGGTGGTCCGGGCTGCTATCTTCACCGGGGAGGCCTCTTCTAAGCGCCATCTCAAACTTGCAGCACTCACTGTAAACCTCCGCCCATGTGAGTGTACCCTGCACATTCACATTGGGGGGGGGGGGGGGCAAACAACCAGCTGTTGCAAAACTACAACTCCCAGCATGCCCAGACTGCCCAGGCATGCTGGAAGTTGTAGTTCGGCAATATCTGAAGGATCAGATGTTGCCGAACTACAACTTCCAGCATGCTTGGGCAGTCTGGTATGCTGGGAGTTGTAGTTTTGCCACATCTGGAGGTCCACAGTTTTGAAACCACTGTATAATGGTCTCCAATCTGTGCTCTTCCAGATGTTACAGAACTACAACTCCCAGCATGCCTGGACAGACTGAGCATGCTGAGATTTGTAGTTTTGCAACAGATTGGAGACCATTATACAGTGGTCTCCAAACTCTGGACCTCCAGATGTTGCAAAACTACAACTCCCAGCATGCACAGAAAGCCAAAGGCTGTCTGGGCATGCTGGGAGTTGCAGCTTTGAAACTCCCAGAGGCAGCGGTGAGATCGCTTTACGGCGATCTCACTGCTGCCAATGAAGATGCCGCCCTGCTGCTGGAAACTCACCGCCGGGACGCACCACCCCCGGGACCGTCTGGAGGACGCTGCTCGCGCCGGGTCCGCTCGGGACACCGCATGGCCGGGTAAGTGACGCCGGGGGACGGGTAAGGGACACTTAGCAGAGCGGTGTGTGTCCCGATCCCTGTGATCCGGACTCACACACCGCGCTGCTATCAGCTGGTCAGATTTGACTAGCTGATAGCAGCGATCGCTGGGGGTGGGGGGGGGGTTGTGAACGAAACCCCCCGTGGTCGCATGTAAAATGGCTGGCTATCAATGATAGCCACCATCTTACTGGGCGCTGCGGGATGCCGCGAGTAGCGGCAAAAATGTTCACGACGTACCTGGTACGTCATGGATCGGGAACACCTTCCCACTCATGACGTACAGGTATGTCATAGGTCAGGAAGGGGTTAAACAAAAACCCCGACCCTCACAAATGGGGTAATTAAAGGGTAACTCTCTCCGGTGAGGAGGTGGTCCGGGCTGCTATCTTCACCGGGGAGGCCTCTTCTAAGCGCTTCGGGCCCGGCCTCAGAATAGTCACGTTGCCTTGACAACGACGCAGATACGTCGTTGTCAAGGCAACGGCTCTATTCCGGGCCGGAAGCGCGGAGAAGAGGCGCCCCCGGTGAAGATAGCAGCCCGGACCACCTCCTCACCGGACCACCTCCTTACCGGACAGCCCTGCAGGACCGGACCAGCGCCGAGCGGAGGTGAGTACTCAGAACTAAAGGGGGTGAGAGGGGGCTGGATGATGTTGAAGGCCGCAGTGGTCTTCAACCTGCGGACCTCCGGAGGTTTCAAAACTACAACTCCCAGCAAGCCCGGACAGCCGATGGCTGCCCGGGCTTGCTGGGAGTTGTAGTTTTGAAACCTCTGGAGGTCCGCATGTTGAAGGCCGCAGTGGTCTTCAACCTGCGGACCTCCGGAGGTTTCAAAACTACAACTCCCAGCAAGCCCGGACAGCCGATGGCTGCCCGGGCTTGCTGGGAGTTGTAGTTTTGAAACCTCTGGAGGTCCGCAGGTTGAAGACCACTGAGGGCGAATGATGAGAAGAGGATGATGAAGGGGGGGGGTGTGGGGATGATGAAGGGGGGTGGGGATGATGAAGGGGGGGGTGTGGGATGATTACAAGGGGATGATGAAGGGGGGATGTGTGGGATGATAAGGGGATGTGTGGGATGATGACAAGGGGATGATGAAGGGGGGATGTGTGGGATGATGACAAGGGGATGATGAAGGGGGGATGTGTGGGATAAGGGGATGTGTGGGATGATGACAAGGGGATGATGAAGGGGGGATGTGTGGGATAAGGGGATGTGTGGGATGATGACAAGGGGATGATGAAGGGGGGATGTGTGGGATGATGACAAGGGGATGATGAAGGGGGGATGTGTGGGATGATAAGGGGATGTGTGGGATGATGACAAGGGGATGATGAAGGGGGGATGTGTGGGATGATAAGGGGATGTGTGGGATGATGACAAGGGGATGATGAAGGGGGGATGTGTGGGATGATGACAAGGGGATGATGAGGATGTTAATGACGGGTCTGGATGATGACAGGGGGGGATGAGGTATTTCCCACCCTAGGCTTATACTCGAGTCAATAACTTTTCCTGGGATTTTGGGTTGAAATTAGGGGTCTCGGCTTATACTCGGGTCGGCTTATACTCGAGTATATACGGTAAGTAACTTGTGACCGAGAATTATCGAAATATCTCCAGCCGTTAGGAAGTTATGCAGTAACATATATTTCCCATAGACCTGTATGGGACTTTAAACAAAAACCCTGACCCTGGCCAATGGGGGTGAGTAAGGGTTAAATTACCTATCCTATGTTTGTTGTTGACAAATAAGTAACATGTGTGCCAAGTTTCATGTTAATATCTTTAGCCTTTTGGACGTGATGCTGGAACACACACACACACACACACACATACACACATTGGGGGAGATTTATCATTAGGTGTCTATTGTAGGTGTCTACCCCTTTACACTGCTTGTCTAATTTACACTCCTGCTCTAGATTTACAAAAGTTGTGCACTCCTTTGATAAATTTTGTGCAAATATAGAAACGTCATCACTAGGGGCGGAGCAGTAAAGGTCTCAGGGGATCTCAGGAGTTAGACCCCCTTTCGATCTACCCCTTGGACTACTACTCCCATCATGGGACAGGGTCTTGTAGTACCTCAGTAGTTGTAGTACCTCAGTGCTGAGGGATGGCACTTGCACTTCCCCCGGCTGTGGGACTTTAAGGACTAGTACTCCCATCAGGGACAGACCCCATCCATGATGGGAGTTATAGTACAGGGGCTGAGGGCCAGATCGAATCGGGATCCGCATTTATTAACTGTAAAAGCCGGCAGCACATGTGGCTACACTGCGCTCCCCGACGGCTCCTATATATACTGTCATAATTAATAATCCCTGCCCTGGAGACGGGAGCTCTGATTGGCGGGGATTATGAAGTATGACAGTCTATACAGTATTCCCCATCTGGAGCCGGCGGGGAGCGCAGTGTAGCTGCATGTGCCGCCGGCTTGTTAACTTAATAAATGCAGATCTCAGTGGGTCTCAGCAGAATGACCTGCTGAGATCTGCACCTCAGCCCCTGGACTATAACTCCCATCATTGACGGAGTCTGTCCATGATGGGAGTAGTAGTCCTAAAAGTCCTGCAGCTGGGGGATGTGCAAGTGCCATCCCTCAGCGCTGCGGTACTACAACTACTCCCATCATGGGACAAACTCTGTCCCATGATGGGAGCAGTAGTCCAAGGGCAGAGGGACAGATCGAGCTACACAGTCCAGGCCTGACTCTGTTCTCATGCGTTTTGCATAATGGGAACAGAGCCTTTCTGGCAGTGTGTTCCCAAACAGGGAGACTCCAGCTGTTGCTTAACTACAGCCTCCATGGTGGTAGTTGTAGTTTAGCAACAATTGGAGGCTCCCTGTTTATGAAAACACTGCATTATGTGCGCTCTCCCCAGGGGAGAACGCAAAAAATTACTAACCCTTATTTCTTGGTTTTCTTTTCTTCTCATTTCATATACCTGAATCCGGAGGACTATGTCAGATTCGGTGGACTGCGACAATGACCAGCATTTTTATAAATTTCAAGAAAATGGTTGAAGAGGGCTGTGAGGGAGTGTTTTTTTAATACATTTTTTCAATGTGTTGTGTTTTTTATACTTATATTTTCAGGTTTAGTAGTGGAAGCCGTCATATAGACGGAATACATTACTAAGCCAAAGCTTATCCTTAGCCGCAAAATAAGCTAACGCTAACCTACAATTATTACTGCGTTACCCACCGCCACCGGGGTGTCGGGAAGAGCTGGTACCAACAGGCCTGGAGCATCAGAAATGGGCCTAGGTGTTAACAGGCTGGCGTTATTTAGGCTGGGGAGGGCCTGTAACAATGGTCCTTACCCACCCTGATAATGTCAGGCTGTTGCTGCTTAGTTGGTATCTGGCTGATACTGAAAATAGGGGGAACCCTATGTGTTTTTTTTAAATAAATAAAAAAATGTGTGTGGTTCCCCCAATTTTTCAGTATCAGCCAGATACCAACCAAGCAGCAACAGCCTGACGTTACCAGGGTGGGCGAGGACCATTGTTACAGGCCCTCTCCAGCCTAAATAACACCAGCCTGTTACCGCCTAGGCCCAGGACTGCCATTTTTGACGCTCCGGGCCTGTTGGTACCAGCTCTTCCTGGCACCCCTGTGGCGGTGGGTACCGGGGTAATAATTGGGGCTAACTGATTTTGGGGCTAATGCTAAGCCCCGGCTTAGTAAT